>NC_084462.1:3707195-4017901 GCF_027409185.1 Cynocephalus volans | reverse complement strand
ATTTATCTAATTAATTCCACTAAGCCTTGAGCTCTTGGAAGGAATCATGCAAACCTTCCTTAAATCGTGGTTTAAATAAAAGTTTTGTTTCTGTGCCTTTTTAATAATTACCTAGGGTACTTGCATATCCAGTGACTCTCAGATCACCAACTTCATGAAGTCTGCTGAGTCCTTCTTCCTATTTTCACACATGAGAAAATTGAGGCCAAGAAAGAAGAGGGTATGATACGTTGGGACCCGCCACAAGGTTAGAGGGCACAGTCTTTATACAAGTACACCCTCCCTTCTGACACCAACTTCAAGACTCCCCAAACCACCCTCAGGTTTGATATTTTGCTAGAAAGACTCACACAGAGAGAATAGAGCAAATGGTCTGAATAAAACAGAGATGGGAGATGACGAAGCCCCAGATTGTAAGGGGCAGAGAGAAGTCACACACTCACAGGCAGAGAGAGGAACTTGATAGTGTTCCAGTTCCTCTAAGGTCTAGATGTGGTCTCTGCGGTTGGTTTTCTTGAAGTTCCCTTGTGTTCTTCCCGCAAGTAGGTTTACCTTAAGACAGTTTGAGTGGGTTTCTGTAATTTGCAACTAAACAATTCATTTCTAAGATACCTATGATCATGAATACGTGATGCTGTCTCTGACTGAGATATACCATTATGAAGGGAATGGGGAAAAGATGTGGCTTGGGGGAAGGGGGTACTCTTCAGGTAATTTAGGGGGATCTCCTGGTCTTGCATGAACCAGCAAACAGAGGAGGAAGTGGAATGGCCTATGATGTAGCCTAAGAACAAGGATAAATGATAGTCCCTGTCTGCTCCCAAATCCTGACAATATCCAGCTCAACCCCAAATGGTGCCTCCAGTTGTGACAACTGATGTGTCTGCAGACACTGTTAAATATACCCCGTGAGGCAAAGTCACCACCAGTTGAGAGTAACTGTTATAGTGTTAAGACTACTGGGCTCTGGAGTCAGATTTGCAGTCTACTCTCGCTCTGACCCTCCTCAAATATGAGTTCCTGGTCAATCACATCACTTTGAGTTTCCATTTTCTCCTCTGCAGAATAAGGGCAATTTTGTGGTGAAAATTGATTTTCAGGTGAGGATTAAACAAGAATAGACATGGAAATCTTCTAGGCGAGGCAGAGGTAGTCTTTAACAAGTGCTGGCTCTTGGTCCTCACCACGTTCTGTGCTGTGTTGTGGTCTCATCCTGAGCCAGGCATTGCAGAAGTTCAAGGTCTGGTCAAGAACAAATGCTCAGCTCATAACAATAGTAGCTACTCCACATGCCATGAGCTTCTCTTTCAACCCTCTCAGCACTCGTCTCATAGGCTCTTGAGGATTTTATGTGTTCATATGTGTAAAGCACTGAGCTATGAGATACTGCCAATGTTGAATAATCTTAGTTATAATTAGTATAGCCATTGTGCAGATGAGGAAGTTGAGATTTAGACTGGTTACACTAATTGTTTGAAGCTCCCAGTTAGAAAAGAGGTGGAGACAGAATTTGAGCTCAGCCAGACTGATCTCACTGGAGTTGTGCTCTTAACCTCCTCCCACCCCATATTTCCTCAAAAGACTCAAGTTCACTCTACTCACCCTTCAAAATTCTACAAGGCATTTAGAAGATATGATGTACTCATAGTCTCTAAATCGTTGACTTTAAAATATTGATACAACAAAGAAACATGATTGAGCAATGACACAAGAGGACAAGCCAACCAGACAAAGTTACAAAATCATGGGGACCCTTAGTTCCAAGGTGGGGAAGAGAACCTGTGAACCATGGATGATACCTGTACTGATTATAATGACTGCTGTTAGAGGAGCTCCTAATATGTGCCAGTCACTGTGCATTTTATCATCTTTAATTACAAGATCCTTGCTTTGGGACAAGTATCATCATTGGGTGATACAAGAAGAAACCATGACTCAGAGAGGCGCAATGACTTGCCCAATGTCACATTATTAAGGGGTGCAATTGAGTGTATGACCACAGATTTCACATGGAAACTGAGCACTTCCTCATTAGCTTACACTACTTCTCCAGCATATTTAATATCGTATGCTTTAAAATAACAATATCAGTCCTTCTGCTTTTTCTTCTAACTACATAACTTCCTCTCCTATTCCCACTCTCACCAATGCTCTTGGCTGATATTTTAATGAATAAATGGTCACAATTAGACGTGAACTTTTTAGCCTTCGCTGCCCAAACCCTCCAAAATACTTGCACCAGTTACTGTGAATAAAGAGCTCTTTTGCATTCCAAAGACTACCCTCTCCAAATTTGCTCTAGAGCTTTCTCTCGCTCAACTTCTCAAGAAACAGTCCCTTGCCTTTTTGTTTCTCTTTTCTGCCACCTCCCACCCCACCCATATTTTCTTTCTAAGAGATAATTCTCACTGTCACCTAAACATTATCATATTCCATCCCTTAAAAAAAACAACAACTATTTCTCACTTACAGTTTTTTTTTCTAGCTTCAGCCCTATTTCTGTGAAAAGACTTCTTTCTCGAAGAGAATTCATAGCCAGACTTTGGAAGGGGTTGTGTTGTCTCTAATTGCTCCCTTCCATTTCTCAGTTTATGTTTTCTCCTGAAGTTGTTGCATACTGACCCTTGTCCTCAACACTCCACGGCCTGTGCTCTACTCAAGGACGCTTCTGACCTCCGTGTCGCCAAATCCAGCAGCCCCCTCTCAGTTCTTATTCTAATATTTCAGTGAAATAAGCCCCAATTGGGCCTCTTCTTCCTTTTAGAGACTTGTTTTTCTTGTGCCTTGAGACGATGCACAAACACATTATTGGTTGTCTCTGTAACCCAACTGCCACCTCTTTTTAGTCCAATTTACTAGCTTTCTCTTGTCTAAATTTAGGGGTGTCCCATGGCATGTACCTGCCCTCCCTATCCCTATTCTCTCTACACTGCTTCTTCATAGGTCATATCATCCAGTTTCATGACTTTAAATATCATACTGACAACTTCTAATCTAAGTTGTTAGCCTTGGCCTGTCCCCCAGAGCTTTCACCTGATATAATCAACTGCCTTCTCAACATCCCACCCACGGCGATCCCTTAGACACCCTAGATCTAATATTACCCCAACCGAACGGTTAATTGTCCCATCCTCCAAATTTGCCATTCTTCAAGTGTTCTGTATCTATTTGAAGCTTAAACACTCAGTCGTTCAATCTTCAAATCTAGGGTATGGAACTTATCTTTGATTTCCGTTTCACTCACCACCCAGTTTAATCCAAGTTCTATTGATTCTGTCTACAAAACATGCTTAATACACAGTCAAAATCATCTCCATCACCTCACCTATCCTTGTCTGTAATTTATGTCTGTCCTGCATATTTGCTCGGACCTTGCAAATAGCTTGTTCTTGCTCTTGCTGCCTCCTCCTCTAAAATCCATTGTCCAGACAGAAGCCAAATGATCTTTTTAAAGGAAAAATTAGACAATGAAATTATTCAGCTCAATACCCTACACGGGCTTCTAAACGTCTAACTCAAGCTTAGCTTACCAGGTACCCCTGTATCTGCCCTGTTGATTTCTTATACCTCGCATATCCACACTTGGCTTACACATTGTGCCCAATCCATACTGAATTCTTTCAATTTTTTGAACATGTCAGGCTCATTGCCATCTTAGGAATTTTGCATTCTTTATTCCTTCTGCCTACAATGTTTTTATTTTGAGCTTCTCACTCCTGACTCTCTCTGAGTGTTCATATCAGAGCTTAATTATTAGGTCTTTAGAGAGGTACTGCCTGACCCACAATGCAAAGCAGCTGCCATGGGCACAGCCTATTTCAACAGATACTTTTCATGTGTGTCTATCCATGCACTTATTTTCTATACTAAACACCCTCCACACTAGTACGTAAGCTCTGCAAGACTACCAAGTTCTTTCAGTGTTATATCTGTATGGTAAAACTGTGCAATAGAAACATAATGTAAGCCATAAATGCCATAAGAGACTTACATTTTCTAGTAGCTCAGTTTTAAAAAAAAAGTCTGGAGAAATTAATTTTAATAACGTATTTTATTTAACCCCATATATCAAAAAGAATATCATAGGAACATGTAACCAAAATAAAAATTAGTAATTAGAATGTTTATATTCTTTTTTAATTCTAATCTTCAGGTATACTAAGTGCATTTTACACTCACAGTACATTTCAAGTTAGACTAGAAACATAGCAAGAGCTCAATAGCCATTTGTGGCAAGTGGAGACTAAACTGGACAGCATTGTTCGAAAGTTTAGAAGCTGTTGCATTATAATAGAATTTCGAACAATATTTTATAAATTGTCAGACCTTAAATTACCACCAGCTGAGATTCTTTTCCTATGGCTGGTACCTTGGCTTCCTGAGGAGTGACTCAGGTTCGAAGGGCTTCAGCAGAGACTTCACTGAAGGTCAGAAGGATGAACGATGAATCTGGAGCTAACTGGGTGACAAGAACTCAGGTTTCCTACAAAGTCCAGGAGGCACCAAAGAGATGTTGTCCGCAAATAAAAAAACCTAGGAAGCAAGCAATTTTGAAATGTTTGTCATATATCAGTACTTTATAGATGAGAACCATTTCATAATTTCAAAAACATGTTTCCCCGTAATCTTTTTTAATGTGTGTATTAATAGACCCAAATGTGCTGAGCCTTTCTGTGAATTTCAAAAGCCATGAACAAACTTATATTTATGTTTAGCCCATTTATGTTTCAGTTTTCAAGCTCTTATTTGGAAGTGATTCAGACATTTCATGAGTACCCGTCATTTGAATTTAACATAAATTTAAGATGTTAAATAACATTAAAAGTTTATTTACAAATGTTTTCTTTTTTCTTTTTTATTATTATTATTTTTTATTTTGTCAATAAACAATGTGGTTGATTATTGTGGCCCATCACCGAAACCCCCCTCCCTCCTCCCTCTCCACCCTCCCCCCCAACAATGTCCTTTCTGTTTGCTTGTCGTATCAACTTCAAGTAATTGTGGTTGTTCTATCTTCTCCCCCCCCCCCGGTTTGTGTGTGTGTGTGTGTGTGTGAATTTATTTATGTATTTTTTGCTCCCACCAATAAGTGAGAACATGTGGTATTTCTCTTTCTGTGCCTGACTTGTTTCACTTAATATAATTCTCTCAAGGTCCATCCATATTGTTGCAAATGGCAGTATTTCATTCGTTTTTATAGCTGAGTAGTATTCCATTGTGTAGATATACCACAATTTCCATATCCACTCATCCGATGATGGACATTTCGGCTGGTTCCAACTCTTGGCTATTGTAAAGAGTGCTGCGATGAACACTGGGGAACAGGTATACCTTCGACTTGATGATTTCCATTCCTCTGGGTATATTCCCAGCAGTGGGATAGCTGGGTCGTATGGTAGATCTATCTGCAATTGTTTGAGGAACCTCCATACCATTTTCCATAGAGGCTGCACCATTTTGCAGTCCCACCAACAATGTACGAGAGTTCCTTTTTCTCCGCAACCTCGCCAGCATTTATCGTTCAGGGTCTTTTGGATTTTAGCCATCGTAACTGGGGTGAGATGGTATCTCAGTGTGGTTTTGATTTGCATTTCCCAGATGCTGAGTGATGTTGAGCATTTTTTCATATGTCTGTTGTATATCTTCCTTAGAGAAATGCCTGTTTAGCTCTTTTGCCCATTTTTTCATTGGGTTGCTTGTTTTTTTCTTGTAAAGTTGTTTGAGTTCCCTGTATATTCTGGATATTAATCCTTTGTCAGATGTATATTTTGCAAATATTTTCTCCCACTCTGTTGGTTGTCTTTTAACTCTGTTAATTGTTTCTTTTGCTGTGTAGAAGCTCTTTAGTTTGATATAATCACATTTCTTTATTTTTCCTTTGGTTGCCCGTGCTTTTGGGGTCATATTCATGAAGTCTGTGTCCAGTCCTATTTCCTGAAGTGTCTCTTCTATGTTTTCTTTAAGAAGTTTTATTGTTTCAGGGTGTATATTTAATTCTTTAATCCATTTTGAGTTGACTTTAGTGTATGGTGAAAGGAATGGGTCTAGTTTCATTCTCCTGTGTATTGATATCCAGTTCTCCCAGCACCATTTGCTAAAGAGGCAGTCTATTCCCCAGTGTATAGGCTTGGTGCCTTTGTCAAAGATCAGATGGCTGTAGGTGTGTGGGTTGATTTCTGGATTCTCTATTCTATTCCATTGATCAGTGTGTCTCTTTTTATGCCAGTACCATACTGTTTTGGTTATTATAGCATTGTAGTAAAGTTTAAGGTCAGGTAGTGTTATGCCTCCAGCTTTATTTTTTATTTTTTTTTCCTCAGCATTGCTTTGGCTATGTGTGGTCTATTGTTATTCCATATAAATGTCTGGATAGTTCTTTCCATTTCTGAGAAAAATGTCATTGGAATTTTGATAGGGATTGCATTGAATTTGTATATCACATTGAGAAGTATGGACATTTTCACTATGTTGATTCTTCCAATCCAAGAGCATGGGATATCTTTCCACCTTTTATATTTGTCTCTAATTTCTCTCAGCAGTGGTTTGTAGTTCTCATTATAGAGATTTTTCACCTCCTTGGTTAACTCAATTCCTAAGTATTTTATTTTTTGGTAGCTATTGTAAATGGGCAGGCTTTCTTGATTTCTCTTTCTGCATGTTCACTATTGGAGAATAGAAATGCTACTGATTTTTGTGTGTTGATTTTGTATCCTGCTACTGTGCTGAAATCATTTATCACCTCCAAGAGTTTTTTTGTAGAGGCTTTAGGCTGTTCGATATAGAGGATCATGTCATCTGCAAACAGGGACAGTTTGATTTCATCTTTTCCAATCTGGATGCCCTTTATTTCCTTCTCTTCTCTGATTGCTCTGGCTAGTACTTCCAACACTATGTTGAATAGGAGTGGTGAGAGTGGGCATCCTTGTCTAGTTCCTGTTCTTAAAGGAAAAGCTTTCAGCTTTTCCCCATTCAGGATGATATTGGCAGTGGGTTTATCATATATGGTTTTGATTATGTTGAGATACTTTCCGTTTATACCTAACTTATAGAGGGTCTTTGTCATGAATGAGTGTTGAATTTTATCAAATGCTTTTTTGGCATCTATAGAGATGATCATATGGTCCTTGTGTTTGATTTTATTAATATGGTGTATCACATTTATTGATTTGTGTATGTTGAACCAACCTTGCATCCCTAAGATGAATCCCACTTGATCGTGGTGAATAATTTTACATATGTGTTGCTGTATTCTGTTTGCTAGTATTTTAGTGAGGATTTTTGCATCTATATTCATCAAGGATATCGGCCTGTAGTTTTCTTTTTTGGTTATATCTTTACCTGGTTTTGGTATCAGGATGATGTTTGCTTCATAGAAAGAGTTTGGGAGATTTGCGTCTGTTTCAAACTTTTGGACTAGTTTGTAAAGAATCGGTGTCAATTCCTCTTTGAATGCTTGGTAAAATTCTGCTGTGAATCCATCTGGTCCTGGGCTTTTCTTTGTTGGGAGCCTTCTGATAACAGCTTCAATCTCCTTTATTGTTATTGGTCTGTTCAGATTTTCTGTATCTTCATGGTTCAGTTTTGGGAGCTTGTGTGTGTCCAGAGATTTATCCATTTCCTCCAGATTTTCAAATTTGTTGGCGTATAGTTGTTTATAGTAGTCTCGAATGATTCCTTGTATTTCAGATGAATCAGTTGTAATATCGCCTTTTTCATTTCTAATTTTTGTTATTTGAGTCTTCTCTCTTCTTTTTTTTGTTAGCCATGCTAATGGTTTGTCAATTTTATTCATCTTTTCAAAGAACCAACTTTTTGATTCATTGATCTTTTGTATTGTTTTTTGGTTTTCAATTTCATTCAGTTCTGCTCTGATCTTAATGATTTCTTTCTGTCTGCTAAATTTAGGTTTGGATTGTTCTTGTTTCTCTAGATCTTTAAGGTGAAGTGTTAGGTTGTTCACTTGCCATCTTTCAATTCTTCTGAGGTGAGCATTCAATGCAATAAATTTCCCCCTTAATACTGCTTTTGCAGTATCCCACAGGTTTTGGTATGATGTATCATTATTTTCATTAGTTTCAATAAATTTTTTGATTTCCTGATTGATTTCTTCTTGGACCCATATGTCATTAAGTAGAATGCCGTTTAATTTCCATGTGTTTGTATAGTTTCCAGAATTTCATTTGTTATTTATTTCTAGTTTTAATCCATTATGGTCTGAGAAAATACATGGGATAATTCCAATATTTTTGCATTTGTTGAGACTTGATTTGTGAGCTAATATGTGATCTATCCTGGAGAATGATCCATGTGCTGATGATGAGAAGAATGAATATTCTGTGGTTGTTGGATGGAATGTTCTGTAGATATCTGCCAATTCCAATTGGTCTAGAGTATTGTTTAGATCTTGTGTTTCTCTGCTGATTCTTTGCCTGGATGAATCTGTCCAATATTGACAGTGGGGTGTTCAGGTCCCCTGCTATTATGGTATTAGTGTCTATTTCCTTCTTTAGGTCTAATAGAGTTTGTTTTATAAATCTGGCTGCTCCAACACTGGGTGCGTACATATTTATGATTGTTATGTCTTCTTGATGGATCAGTCCTTTTATCATTAAGTAGTGTCCCTCATTATCTCTTTTTATGGTTTTTAGTTTAAAGTCTACTTTGTCAGATATAAGAATAGCTACTCCAGCTCGTTTTTCTTTTCTGTTTGCATGGTAAAACTTTTTCCATCCTTTCACTCTTAGTCTATGTGAGTCTTTATGGGTGAGGTGGGTCTCTTGAAGGCAGCATATAGTAGGGTCCTCCTTTTTAATCCAGTCATCCAGTCTATGTCTTTTGATTGGGGAATTTAAGCCTTTTACATTAAGAGTTGTTATTGAAAAGTGTTGATTTATTCCTAGCATTTTATTGATTGTTGTTTTGTTGTCTTAGGTGTCTTTTGTTCCTTGCTTTCTGATTTACTGTTTGTTTTCTCTGTTTGTTGGTTCCTTAGGTTGTAGATAGCATTTTTGTTTGTTTGTTTTCTCTTCATGAATGCCATTTTTATTATACTAGTGTGTTTAGATTTTTCTTGGGTTTTTATGGCAGTGGTAGTTATTTTTCAGGAACCAAACCCAGTACTCCCTTGAGGATTTCTTGTAAGGGTGGTCGTGTGGTGGTGAACTCCCGCAGTTTTTGTTTATCTGAGAAATATACTATTTGCCCTTCATTTTGGAAGGATAGCCTTGCAGGGTAGAGTATTCTTGGCTGACAATCTCTGTCTTTTAGTATTTTGAATATATCTTCCCATTCCTTTCTGTCTTTTAGGGTTTGTGATGAAAAGTCTGATGTTAGCCTGATTGGGGCTCCCTTATAGGTGATTTGACACTTCTCTCTTGCAGCTTTTAAGATTCTCTCTTTGTCTTTGAGTTTTGCCAATTTGACTATAACATGTCTTGGAGAAGACCTTTTGGGGTTTAATACATTTGGAGATCATTGAGCTTCCTGGATCTGAAGATCTGTGATTTTTTCTATACCTGGGAAGTTTTCTGCCACTCTTTTGTTGAATATGTTTTCAATGCATTCTCCTTTTTCCTCCCCTTCTGGAATACCCATGACTCCGATATTTGAGCTCTTAAGGTTTTCTGATATCTCTCTCAGATTTTCTTCAATGTCCTTGATTCTTTTTTCTTTCTTTTTGTCTGCTTGTGTTATTTCAAACAGCCCATCTTCAAGTTCAGAGGTTCTCTCTTCAACTTCGACAAGCCTGCTGGTTAAACTCTCCGTTGTGTTTTTTATTTCGCCGAATAACTTCTTCAGTTTGGCAAGTTCTGCTACATTTTTTTTCAGGACATTGATTTCCTTGTACATTTCCTCTTTCAGGTCCTGTATACTTTTCCTCGTTTCATCATGATGTCTAGCCTAGTTTTCTTGTATCTCATTCAGTTTCCTTAGAATTATCACTCGACATTCCTTGTCAGTCATTTCAAGGGCTTCTTGTTCTATAGGATCTAGAGCTTGAGATTTATTATCTTTGAGTGGCGTACTTTCTTGATTTTTTGTATTTCTGGTATCTTTTCTTTGATGTTTATTTATTGTGGCAGGGGGTTTCACAGTCCACACGTTTGACACTATTGACTGACTAAGATGTTGCTGTGGTTGCCAATTTGGTATGGCTACCTCAATGACTACTCAGTTGGCCACTAGTGCCTTCCGTGTGTGGTTGCCTCGGGTCTTGGGCCTCTCAGGGGAGCCACCTCTCTGGTCAGCTTGGACTCTGCCGGGCTGCTGGGTGACGGGGCAGTACCGTGGGGTGTCGCTCCTGCTGCTGCCGCTTCCCCCGCTGCTGCCACTGCTGCTGCTCATGCCACTGCCGCCTCTGCCACTGCTCATGCCGCTGGCTCCACTGCTGCTGGCTCCACTGCTGCCGCTTCCCCTGCTCCTGCCGCTGTTGCTGCTACCACTGATGCTGCTTCCCCTGCTGCTTCAATACTAAATTTTTAATCACATATTTCATACTGATGATGAATCCAGTTAAGTCTGATCTTCCTTTTGGGGTGAAGGTGTATCTGCGTGCAGGGAGCATGGCAGGGCCCACCCTGGCGCTCACCTCGGCTCACAGGCTCCGGAGGTGGTGGGCGCGCAGTCCCCCAAATTTTTCTATGAATTCTTACCCTTTTCTTAAAGCTTTTCAAAACATTTATGTAGCTTTTTTTGCCGTGAAAGTAGACCAGATTTTATCACTTGTTTGAACATATGTGAAGTCACTTTCCTATAAGGTAAAAATATTTGAATTACATTACATTTCTTATCAGAAATCATGGAGGCCAGGAAAATGTTTCACAGTGTTATTTTTCAAGTGCCTGACACGCAGGCGGATTACTTCACAGTGACTACCGCGGTTGCCGGGGCCACTCTGTTGGTTGATCACCCTTCCTCGACCTTTTTTCAGGACCGAGCAGCCGGGGGCCTCACTCACTCACCTTTCACCCACGTTTTTTTTTTTTTTTTTTTTTTTTTGTCTTTTTCGTGACCGGTACTCAGCCAGTGAGTGCACTGGCCATCCCTATATAGGATCCGAACCCGCAGCGGGAGCGTCGCTGCGCTCCCAGCGCGGCACTCTCCCGAGTGCGCCACGGGCTCGGCCCTCACCCACGTGTTTTAAAAAATGCCTCACACGGGGCACCGCTCTGTTGGGTCCACCGCCGGCCGACCCGAACAGCCCTAGCCTCGTTCCTTTTGGTAGGCGAGCTAATGGCCCGGATTCCTCTTTCCCTCCTGTCGCCTTCGGAAGGAGACGGGGGAAGGGAGCCGTGAAGAGAGGTGAGCACAGCCGCCCGTCCCCACCAGCCCGGTTAAAGGACACAGACACGGCGGGGGTTCTGTCGAGCCGTTCCTATTTACAAATGTTTATCCCACTTATTTTACCTAATTTATTTATTTATAACAATTATACTTGGATTACTCACAAAAACTGATATATTAGACAAAGCTAATCATCATTTCAAGTTATTTCCCTGTTAACCATTTTTATAGCCTGTGAATGTCAGGTTTTCAAGAAAGTAAAATCTTTTAAGTTAAACATATGGGTATTTTGCCAAAATTCGGAAGATACAGTTGCTTTCATTAAACCAAAAATATTGTTAGTCTTACTTATCACAGAATTACACAAACAAAGATCATTTGCTTTTAGGCTGGGTTTATAGTTTTTTTTTTATTTAAAATTTTTATTTTATTTTTGTCTTTTTTCGTGACCGGCACTCAGCTTGTGAGTGCACCGGTCATTCCTATATAGGATCCAAACCCGCGGCGGGAGTGTCGCTGCGCTCCCAGCGCCGCACTCTCCTGAGTGCGCCACAGGCTCGACCCTATAGTTTTAAACCTTCTGTCAAACACTGATACCTTAAAACAAGTAAAAGAGATAAATATAATTCTGTCTGACGAGTACACCCAGGCAGAAGTGTATGCTGACAATTTTGAAGACATTTCTATTTTTATTTTATCAGCAAATTTAAAACCAGTTTCTTCATCAAAGATTTACTTTAGTCACAAAAACTAAACATAATTTGAGTTAACTACTATATAACTTATATGAGTGCTCACTTATCTTAAGTCAATCTGAATAGAAAAAAATTTAAAGAGGTTTTTGGCTGACAACACCATAGTTTACTATGTAGACACAACATACAACATAGTACATGTACGTATATGGAAACACACCTAAACATATATACACACACAGAAAAGACCTTAAAGCTTCTGTTTTAGTCATGAGATAGAAATACAAACTCACCAGTTTATAAAAAACAGTTGGATCTAAATTATCTTTTAGACCAAATGGGACCTTTTCATATGGCTGTATTTTCCCTGAGAAGTAGTCTAATGAAGGCTGTTGAACCAGATTTTGGGTAAAGCAGTTTTTATAACTGTTTGATTTTTAAAGAAAAACTTTTTACTCTTTTTTTTTCTTTTTTTCAGTTTCAAATGTGTTTAGAGGTTAAACTTTCAATGTTTGCATTTCAGCTAGGATTGGCTGAAATGTATAAGAAAAACAAAATCTACAAGTGACTTTGAAATTTTTAATAAAAATCTATCTTTAGTTTGTGAGTCTAATTTGTTTGACCAGTCAATGCAGGTGAGGTAGCATTTTTTAAAAGTTATTATTTTCCTTCAGCTCTTTTTGGCCCACACGTGGTAGACAAAGCAACTGTTATGCCAGAAGGAGATAACATATTATTGCTCTAAGCTCAGGATTCTGAACAGCAAGGAAAAAGAGCCAAATTACTTAGAGTTGCATGTAACCAAACTAAAATGAATCCCAAATCAGAATGTTTAAAAAAATTTTAACCCTGGAATGCAGATTAAACAACATATTAAACCAGGCATACAGAACCCAAATGAATTTACCAGAACAGACATGCCTCACAGAATGTAAATTCTGTAGAAACCAGAGTACTCAAACCAAAGACACTTGTCTTTATACCATAAAGGACTTAAAAGAAAAAAACAAAGAATATTTTATCATCCTAAGAAGTATATAAGGTCCTTTATTTAAGGCAGGCTTATACCAAAAACAATTCCTGAATAAAGTCAAAAGCTTCTACATAAAAGAGGGAGGCTGGGCCTGAAAGAAGACTCACCAGGGCAGAAGAGGCAAGCCTTGGAAGCAGACAGCTCGAAGCGGTCAAGTGTGTACTGCACGCGGGTTCCATTAATCACCAGTTTCTTCCCAAGGTAATTTTTACTCCAGGTCCCACTTCTGATCATCATTTATGTTAACCTAAATAACAAATAGAGACAGGCTCTCAAAAAAAAATTTACTCTGGAATAGAGCACTGCAATGACATGCGTCATAGTAAACAATATGCATATTCAGAAAGGTAAAGGAGAACATGACTTTTAATAGAAACACAATAGAAGATTATATTATTGTTTTGGGACAATTATTCTTGGCTACAAGGATCAATAATGAGAATGACACCAGTCTGAGGCTGGATAGACAGTTGCTGGACAGTCATTCTCACAGAAGTTTTTTTTTATGTAAGGTTGCAATGGCCTTTGTGCCAGCTTGTGGTTTTGCAGAGTCTTGTGATAATTCTTATCAGGCATAAATGAATGGAAACTTCCTCTTTCATGGCCTTTCCCCGGCTCTATTTGTTGGGGTTTTGTTTTGTTTTGTTTTTAAACACAAAGGACTCCATTTCGATTAGGAAATCTTGCACAAAGCTTATGTGTCTGAATGTTCTCTCACTGCTAACCTTCTGTGGGAGACAAGAGTTTAGTCCTCTAACTATCAAGGGTCAAGAAATCTGAAAACCTGAAACTATAAAACTTCTAGAAGAAAATACAGGGGAAATGCTTCAGGACACAGGATGGGGCAAAGATTTTATGAATAAGACATCTAAATAATAGGCAACAAAAGCAAAAATAAACAAATAGGATTATATCAAATTAAAAAGCTCTGCACAGTGGGAACAATCAACAGAATGAAAAGAAAACCTAAAGATTGGGAGAAAATATTTGCAAACTATGCATCTGATAAGAGGTTAATATCCAGAATATACAAAGGACTCAAACAACTCAATAAAAACAACAACAAATAATGATCTTATTTTAAACTGGGCAAATTAGCTGAATAGACATTTTTCTAAAGAAGACATACAAATGGACAGTGTGTTAAAAATTGTTCATCACTAATCATCAGAAAAATGCAAATCAAAACTACAGCAAGATATCATCTCACCTCTGTTAAAATGGCTACTGTAAAAAGGACAGAAAGTAACAAGTGCTGGTGAGGGTGCAGGGGGAGGGGAACTCTTTTCCATTGTTGGTGGGAATGTGAATTAGTACAGCCATTATAGAAGACAATATAGAGATTTCTCAAAACACTGTAGATAGAACTACCCCGTGATTCAGCAATTCCAGTACTGGGTATATATGTATTCCTATGCTTATTGCAGCTGTATTTTCAATAGCCAAAAGCTCGAACCAACATAAATGTCCATCATCAGATGACTGGATAAGGAAAATGTGGTGTATTTATACAATGGAATATTTTTTTCCATGAAAAAGAATGGAATAATGCCATTTGCAGAAACATGGATAAACTTAGAGAAAATTATGTCAGGCACAGAAAGAGAAATATTGCATATCCTCACTCATAATTGGGAGCTAAAAGAAAGAAAGATACAGCAATCACAATAATATGCTGCACTTTCAAAAGGAGAAAACAGAACTGAGGTTACCAGAGATGGGCAAGGGGGAGGGGGAGGGGGGTAAGGGAGGAAATGGTAAAGGACTATGAAAAGCAATTATGGTGTATAATGTTGAAAATACTAATTATCTTCATTTGAGCATCACATATTGCACACAAATATTGATTTTCAACTCTGTACCTCATAGGTATGTACAGTCAACCATGTTTCAATTAAAAAAAGATAAAAAAAAAAAGAAAATGTGGTATATATACATATAAACACAATGAAATACATCCAAATCCAGGAAGCTCAAAGGTACCCAAATAGATTCAACCCAAATTGTTCATCTCCAAGACACATTGTAGTCTAACTTTTTAAAGTTAAAGACAAGGAAAGAATTCTAAAAACACCAAAAGAAAAATGTCAAGTCACTTATAAGGGAATCTTCATTAGACTAACATCAGACTTCTCAGCAAAAATCCTACAGGCCAAGAGAATAGGATGATATATTCAAAGTACTGAAAGAAAAAACTGCCAACCAAGATTATACCCAGAAAAGCTATCTTTCAGAAATAAAGGGAAATAAAATCTTTCTCAGACAAGCAAAAATTAAGGGAATTCATAACCACCAGACTGACCTTACAAGAAATGGACAGGGGAGTCCTACATCTAGAAGAGAAAAAACTACAACAGCCATCATGAAAACAACAGAAAATATAACTCTTACTGGTAAAGTAGGTACACAAATTAGAAAGAGAAAGGAACCAAACTTCATCAGTACAGAAAACCAGCAGACTGCAAGGATAAACAATAAGAGAGGAAGAAAGAAGTGAAGGAATCAGAAAACAATTAAAAAAATGACAGGAGTAAGACCTCTCATATCAATAAGAACCTTGAATGTAAATGGACTGAATGCTGCAATTAAAAGACATACAGTGGATGAATAGATTTTTTTTAAAAATGACCCATTCATATGCTGCCTACAAGAAACACAACTTAGCTACAAAGACATACATAGATTGAATGTGAAGGGATGGAAAAAGATATTTCATACAAATCGAAAACAAAAGTGAGCAGAAGTAGCTACACTTATATCAGATAAAATAGACTTTAAATCAAAATCTGTACTAAGAAACAAAGAAGGACACTATATATATTTCACTTAGAAATAAATGAAATTGAGACTAAAGTGATAAAGGGATCAATACAGCAAGAGAATCTAACAATTATAAATATATATGCACCCAACACCAGAGCATCCAAATATATGAAGCAAACATTATCAGACCTAAAGGGAGAGACAGACTCCAACACAATAACAGTTGGGGACTTTAATGCCCTACTTTCAGCATTGAACAGATCCCTGAGATAGAAAATCAACAAGGAAAAGTCTATTTAAATGGCACAATAGACCAGATGGACCTAACAGACATACAGTATTTCATCCAACAGCTGCAGAATACACATTCTTTTCATCAGCACATGGAACATTCTCCAGGATTGACTGTATGTTAGGCCATGAATAAGTCTCAACAGCTCAAAAAAAAATCAAAATCATATCAAGTATTTTTTTGGACTGTAATGGAATAAAACCATAACTCAGTAACAAGAGGAACTTGAAAAACTATACAAATATATGGAAATTAAACAACATGCTCTTGAATGACAAATGGGTCAAAGAAGAGATTAAGAAGGAAAACAAAAAATTTCTTGAAACTAATGAAGACAGAAACACAACATACCAAAACCTACAATACAGCCAAGGCAGTGTTAAGAGGAAAGATTATAGCAATAAATGCCTACCTGAACATGCACACACACACACACACACACACACACACACGCACGCACGCACGTACGCACGCACGCACACACAGAGAAAGATTTCAAATAAACAGCCTAACAATGCACTTCAAGGAAGTAGAAAGGCAAGAACAAATTAAATGCAAAATAAGCAGAAGAAAAATAATAAAACTCAGAGCAGAAATAAATTAAATTGAGACTAAAAATACAATACAAAGGATCAATCGAATGAAAAGTTGTTTCTTTGAAAATGTAAATAAAATCAACAAACCATTAGTGAGACTAAACAAGAAATAAACAGAAAATACGCAAATAAATAAAATCAGAAGTGAAAAGGAGACATTATAACGCATACTACCAAAACACAAAGGATCATCAGAGACTACCATGAACAACTGTATGCCAATAAATATAAAAACCTAAAATAAATGGATAAGTTCCTGGACACATATGAACTACCAAGACTGAACCAAGAAGAAATAGAAATCCTAAATAGACCAATAACAAGTAATGAGATTAAATGAGTAATAAACAGTCTCCTAACAAAGAAAAGTCAAGGACTAGATGGCTTTTCTGCTGAATTCTACAAAACATTTAAAGAAGAACTAATACAAATACCTCTTGAACTATTTCAAAAAATTGAAGTGGATGGAATTCTTTCAAACTCATACTACAAGGCCAACATTACCCTGTTACCAAAACCACACAAGAACACAACAACAACAAAAGAAAACTACAGGCTCATATCCCTAATGAACACAGATGCAAAAATCAATGAAATAATAGAAACCAAATCCAACACCACATCAAAAAGATTATGCACCATGATCAAGTAGGATTTGTCCCAGAGAGCAGAATAGTTCAACATATGCAAATCAATAAATGTGATACATCACATCAGCAGAATGAAAGAAAAAAAAAAAACATATGATCATCTTGATAGACACAGAAAAAGCATTTGATAAATTCAACATTCTTTCATGATAAAGACTCTCAACAAATTAGGTATAAAAGGGAAGTATCTTAATACAATACACTATATGATAAACCCACAACTAACATTATACTGAATGGGGAAAAGCTGAAAGCTATCCTTCTAAGAACTGGAACAAGACAAAGATGCCCACTCTCACCACTTCTATTCAACATAGTACTGGAAGTCCTAGCCAGAGCAATTAGGCAAGAGAAATAAATAAAGGGCATTCAAATGGGAAGGGAGTAGTCAAGTTGTTCCTGTTTGCAGATGACATGGTTTTATATAGAGAGAAACCTAAAGACTCTACAAAAAAACTCCTAGACTTGATAAACAAATTGAATAAAATGGCAAGATACACAATCAACATACAAAATCAGTAGCATTTCTATACACCAACAACAAACTTGTAGAAAAAGAAATCAAGAAAGCAATCCCATTTACAAAAGCAATAAAAATAAAATAAAATACATAAGGATAAATTTAACCAAGGAGGTGAAATATCTCTATAGTGAAAACTATAAAACTCTTATTAAAGATACTTACAAGGACACACAAAAAGGGAACAACATCCCAGGCTCATGGATTAAAAAAATCAATATCATCAAAGTGACCATATTACCCAGAGCGATCTACAGATTCAATGCAATCCCCATTAAACTACCAATAACATACTTTACAGAAGTAGAAAAAAACAATTGAAAAATTTATATAAAAAAAGAGAACCCAAATAGCCAAACCAATCATGAGCAAAAAGAACAAAGTGGGGGTATCACACTCCCTGAATGCAAAGCTTACTATGAAGCTATAGTAATCAAAACAGCATGGTACTGGAACAAAAACAGACACATAGACCAATGGACAGAATAGAGAATTCAGAAATAAATCTATGTACCTACAGTCAATAGATTTTTGACAAAGGTACTAAGAACACACATTTGGAAAATGACAGTCTCTTCAATAAATGGTGCTGGGAAATTTCTTTCATATGCAGAAGAATGAAACTGACCCCTATCTCTCATCATTTTACCAAAATCAACTCAAGATAGGTTAAAGACTTAAACGTAAGCCTAAAGCTATAAAACTTATAGAAGAAAACATAAGGAAAAGACTTCAGGACATAGGACTGGGCAAAGATTTTATGAATAATTCTTCTGAAGCACAGGGAACACAAGCAAAAATTAACAAAAGGGATTATATCAAATGAAAAATCTTCTGCACAGCAAAAGGAACAATCAGAGCAAAAAGACAACTTGCAGCAAAAAGACAACTTGCAGAATGGGAGAAAATATTTGCAAATTATGCATCTGATGAAAGGTTAATATCCAGAATATACAAGGTATACAAAGAACTCAAACAACTCAATAGTAAAAACAACAACAACAACATAAAAAACAATTAAAAATTGGCAAAGGAACTGAATAGATATTTTTCAAAAGAAGACATAAAAATGGGCAACAGGAATATGAAAAAATGCTCAATATTACTAATCATTGCAAAATGCAAATCAAAACCACAGTGAAATATCATCTGAATCTAATTAGAATGGCTATTACCAAAAAGACAGAAAATAACAAATGCTGGTGAGGATGTGGAAAACACAGAATTCTTATATACTGTTGGTGGGAATGTAAATTAGTACAGCCATTATGGAAAACAGTATAGAGACTTCTCAAACAACTACAGATAGACCTGCCATATAATCCAGCAATCCCACTACTGGGTATATATCTGAAGAAATGAAAATTAATAAGTCTAAGGGATACCTGCATTCCCATGTTTATCGTGGCTCTATTCATACTAGCCAAGAGTTGTAAACAATCTAACTGTCATTCAATGGATGACTGGATAAAGAAAATGTACATACGCACAATGAAATACTACTTAGCCATAAAAAAAAAAAAATGGAATTCTGCCATTTGCAGCAACATGGATGAGCTTGGAGAAATTATGTTAAGTGAAATAAGCCAGCCACAGAAAGAGAAATACCACATGTTCTCACTTACATGCAGAAGCTGAAACAGTTAATTTCATAGAAGTAGAGAATAGAATACTGGTTAGTAGAGTCTGGTGGGGAAAGGGGAAGGGAGGGATGGGAGAAGGTGGTTAGTGGATACAAAATTATAGAGAGATGGAAGAATGAATTGTAGTGTTATATAGCAATATAGAGAGACTACAGCCAACAGCAAAGTGCTGTATGTCTTTGAATAGCTTATCAAGATGATGTTGAATGTTCCCAACACAAAGAGGTGACAAATGTTTGAGGTGATATACTAAGTGCCCTGATATCATCATTGCACACAGTATGAATGTACCCAAATACACATGGTACTCCATAAATATGCATGATTATCATTATAGGTCAATTAAGAAAAATAAATTTAAAAGAGAGAGAGAAAAAAAGAGAAATAGAGAATAGAATAGTGGTTACCAGAGGCAGGGAAAGGGAGTGGGGAAAAGTTGGTAGACCAGTACAAAGTTACAAAGTTAGTTAGGAAAAATGAATTCTGGTGCTCTAGGGTGACTAATAATGTTGTATTGTGTATTTCAAGATAGCCAGAAGAAAGGGTCCTGAAAGTTCTAACCACAGAGAAATGATAAATGTTTAGGTGATGGACATGCTAATTATTCAGATTGGATCATTATACAATATATGCATGTATTGAAACAACAAATTGCTCCCCATAAACATGTACAATAAAAACTTTTTTTGACTTAAAAAAATTTTAAAAAGTAATCTATATTATATATATATTATATTATATTATATTATATTATATTATATTATATTATATTATATTATATTATATTATATTATATTCCCTTAAAAAAATCAGTAAACCATGTTGTAAACAGGTGTGCTGTCATCAAGGTTTGTTGTTCTATTCACAGCATACAGGCAGAATGGATTTAGCATAACTTTTTCTTTTTTTAAAGATGACCAGTAAGGGGATCTTAACCCTTGACTTGGTGTTGTCAGCACCACGATCTCCCAAGTGAGCTAAATGGCCATCCCTATATAGGGATCTGACCCCATGGCCTGGGTGTTATTAGCACCACATTCTCCCAAGTGAGCCACGGGCCAGCCCAGATTTGGCATAACTTCTAAAGGGCCTAGGATTTTTAGAATAGTAAGTGAGCATTGCCTTTTACTTGAAGTCACCAGTTGCATTAGCCTCTAACAAGAGAGTCACCCTGTCCTTTGAAGCTTTGAAGCTGGTCACTGATATCTCTTCTCTAGCTATGAAAGTCCTAAATAGAATCTTCTTCCAATATAAGACTGTTTCATCTATGTTGAATATCTGTTGTTTATCTTAGCTAGATCTTCTTGCTGCAACTTCCACATCAACACTTGCTGCTTCACCTTGCACTTCTATGTTATGGAGATAACTTCTTTCCTTAAAGCTAATGAGCTAAGCTCTTCCACCTTACAACTTTTCTTCTGCAGAATCCTCACCTCTCTCAGTCTTCATAGAATTGAAGAGAGTAAGAGCCTTGCTCTGGATTAGGCTTTGGCTAAAGGGAATGTTGAGGCGGCTTTGGTCTTTCATCCAGAACACTAAAACTTTCTTCATATCAGCAATAAGGCTGCTTTACTTTTGCATCTGTGTGTTCACTAGAGCAGCACTTCTGATTTTCTTGAAGAACCTTTCTTTGCATTCATAACTTGGATAACTGGCACAAAAGTCCAAGCCTTTAGCCTGTTACAGCTTTCAATATGCCTTCCTCCTTAAACTTAATCATTTCTAGCTTTTGATAAGGTAAAAAATGTGTGACTCTTCCTTTCACTTGAACACTTAGAAGCCATCGTAGGGTTATTAATTGGCATCATTTCAATGTTAACATGTCTCAGGGAAGAGGGATGCCTGGGGAGAGAGAGAGAGAGAGAGATGGAGGAATGGCCGGTTGGCGAAGCAATAAGAACACACACAATATTTATCAATTAAGTTTGTTGTCTTATATGGTGGGGTTTGTGGCACACAAAACAATCACAATAGCAATATCAAAGATGGTGATCACAGATCACCATAACAGATATGAAAAAGATTGACATATTACAAGAATTTACAAAATGGGACACTGAGACACAGGGTGAGTATATGCCATTGGAAAAGAGGTACCGACAGACTTGCTACAAAAAATCCTAATGGAAACAAGGCCTTGTGAATAATGTTTTGAGAATGACTGTTCTTACATCTGTGTCTGTATGTCTTTCCATATTTTTCCATATAACTCTTATACTCTTGGATGATACTTAAAATTTTAGAAAAACCACCATTTCTTTGGGCTAAAAGCCTACATATGAGCTTTTACAGTAGCAGAGGATTATGGGATTAATCTAGGCAGTGGTGGGATGGGGTGGGGAATGCTGTGTCTCGTGCAACTATCTCAACTTCTCTGCCTCCTCCTCTCTCTGTGTTTCTGATTCTTGTCTCTCTCCTCTTCATTTCTCCCTTTCATTGCTTACCATTGATTCTTCCTACCTCAGTACTTACCCCTTTTTTTAGTTGGATTACTGCAAGGGAATGCGCCTGGACACTCGGATTCCTTGAGCCTTGATGTGGAGAGGATTGAGACTCTGAATCCCACAGAGGATTAAGTCTGAGAAAAACAGGTACTTGAGTTTCTGAAAGGGCACAGCCCAGTCCCCAATTGCTGTTAAAACAAGTAGCATATTGGTGTATTCTTGGGGCCAGCAAGAATTGCAAGGAGCCCTGGTTTCCTATTTCCTCTTTCCCAATGCCTTCAGTTTCCTTATGTCTCCCCCTGTCTCTTGCTGTATCTTGTGCTGAGACCATTAAAGCCAGAGTCACTCTCTTCAGAAGACGAGGACTTAGAACTTCTCAGAGCAAGGACCACAGCTGGTTGAAATTCCAGGTGAGATATGTATCCCTGGGAGCTGAGGAGCCTGACAAGGGCACATTCAGTAGGTTGGTGGGAACACAAGTCTCTTTGGAGTGAGTGATAGAGAAATACAAGGTGAAGACGTGAATACAGCAAACTCACAGCTCTTTCAAGATGTTTCGGAGTGAAGGAGAGTCAAGGAATTGGTTGGGAACTAAAAAAGGAGGTAGAGTTGAAGAATATTTTTATTTTAAGGAGGTTCTAAAGCATATTTGGATGTTGATAGGAATGACGAAATAAAGAGAAAATGCTGATGCTGCAGGAGAAAGAGGGGGTGAATGAAGAAGGAAAGCTCTTTAGAAAATGAGAGAGGTGGCATTTAGAGGACCAGTAGAGGGCAGGTCTTGGGCAGGGGTACTTGTTTTCTGGTCACAGAGGTGAAGGCAGAAGAAGGCATGAAGGTGGGTATGGTGGAGCATGAAGCAAGGGCATCAGCTGTGAGTGGGCTGGGAGGGGAGGTTTGGAGCTTTCTCTAGACAGCAGAAGGGCTCCAGGGATTATTATGGGTCATGGGAAAAGGAACGTAACAGGGAAGCAGTGGCCTCTCAGAGCAGTACTGAGTCTCCACATGAAGAGACTGGTCCTGGATGTTGCATGGGACCTGTCAGCAGAATTCAGCTCTGTTCTCTCCAGAATTGCAAACATAGGATGGGTCACTTTCCCTCTTAAAGCTCGAGTTTCTTCTTCAGTCACACAGTGATGATGATGTTTAGTCAATGTCAAGCTTATTTAGGCATCATCAGCGGCAAAAACTGGGTACAGCAATTGCTGTATAGAAGGGGCTCAAAAAATGGCAGCCACCATAGTTTGTGTTCAGCAAATTACAAATTCTTTTCCTGCAACACTGGTGGAGTCATAGTTGCACAGCTTTTCCTCCCTGGCATGTCCATCGTGTCATTGCAGAATCTTTCTTATTCATTGCAGCAATCTTTTCAAATGGTTTCCTCAAAGATTCTTGAAAACAAACATTCCTCAAAGTGTCTCAGTTGTTAGATGGGGGGTTGAGGGAGGAGAGATAACTCCAAGTTGTTTCAGAGACTGTAGAGCATTGAGGTTCAATAGAAATGTGAGCCATATATATAATTTTAAATTGTCAAGTAGGCAGTTTACAAAAGTAAGAAGAAACAAGAGAAATTAAATTAAAATAAATATTTTACTTAATCTTACATAGCCAAATTGTTATTTCAACACTTCATCAATATAAATATTACTAATGAGATATTTCACATAATTTCATCATACTAAGTCACTGAAATCTGATGAGTATTTTAATCTTACAGCCCATCTCAAATTGGACTAGCCACATTTCAAATGCTTAAAAGCCAGATGTGGTGAGTGGCTATTTTGTTAGACAGCTCATCTGTAAAGACAGTACAGAAGCAGAGACTTCTGCTGGGATCTGATAACCTGAGCGCTCAGACAACTTCAAGCAATTTACCTAACCGCTTGAAATCTGAGTTTTCTCATTTACAAAATGGGTACAATTAAAAAAAATCAAAACAAAACCATACCAGTATTCAGTACATACTGTGTATCAGTCACTGGCTCATGCTTTGTGGTACTGACACATTTTATCCTCACAGCCACCATTTGAGGAAGTTTGCTACAAGAATTAGACAAGGAAAGTTCGTGGCAAGAGACAGAACTTTGCATGTACTTTGCATACCTAATCTACTGAAATCTTGTACCCACACATACGTATACGGATCTCCTTCTTTATCCCCAAGAGTACCGAGCCCATCCAGTGAAAGAAGAAAAGGATACCATTTACCCAGACAAGGTAATCATAAAAACAAGAATAGAATTGGGGTCTCCTGTTCTGACATCCTCTAGCACAAAATCCACAAAATTTACTTATTAATTACACATAATCTGTTATCGGTCACTGATCCATCTGACCTATTTTTTAAAACTAACCAAATATTATGTCTTGCCTCTCACAATGGCAGAGGAAAGGGAGTTTTCATGACCCCTAAAATAAAGGGGGAGTAGAGTGTGGGATGCAGAAGTTGCATATCTTCTGGTTCTCATGCAGAGAGTCATGGATGGGAGAAGGTCTTAGCTTATGTCTGTCTGACTCTGTCACTGAAGCTGTCTCCCACCAATTTTTTGATGTTCATACATCTTTTTTTCTCTTTTACTTTTCTAAAGTTGTGGTAAAGAACACAGAACATAAAATTTACCATGTTAACCATTTTAAGTGTACAATTTAGTGGCATTAAGTACATTTACAATGTTTCTCAACGATAACCACTATCTAGTTCCAGAATTATTTCCTCACCCAAAACAGAAAATCCATACCCATTAAGCAACAATTTCTCGTTTCCTTTTTCTCTCAGCCCCTGGCAACAACCATTCTGTTTTCTGTCTCTGTAAATTTGCCTATTCTGAATATTTCAAATAAGTGGAATCACAATATGTGGCCTTTTGTGTCTGGCTTCTTTCATTTAGCATAATGTTTTCAGATTAATTCATTGTGTAGCATATGTCAGTGCTTCATTTCTTTTTGTGGCTAAATTATATCCCATTGTATGCATATACCACATTTTGTTTATCCATTCATCTGTTACTGGACATTTGGGTTGTTTCCACTTTCTGGCTGTTGTGAAGAGTGCTACTATGAACACTTGTGTGCAATTTTTATTTGAGTGCCTGCTTTCTTTACACACCTTTTGCCCAATATTTTTGTCCTGGGGGCAAGAACCCTATCTTCTTTGGCCAAGTAATCTACCTGGTAGGTGGCTTGCATGTTAGCAATATTGGAAGCATCTTGTAAGATGCAATCTTGCCCAACAGGTATGATAACATGTTGCCAATTTATAGGTGTATGTAGGTGAAAGGGACAGTGATGACGATGTTCTGCCAAGAGTGGGAACTCCAGGGGAAGATGAGGAAGTCTGTGAGTGGGAAAACTGGTGGGTGTAGGCATGAGGGCATGGGAAAACTGCATGGAAGTTCATAACTAAGAAATGGCCATTGGTGAACTATTTCAGGAGTGGACAGAATGGACACCAATTCCTCTCTCTCCATGAATGCATCTGGAGGAGCTCACACTGCATCTGCTGCTTATGTTGTCCTGGATGTCTTCTCATATTTGGTATTTGCAATCACCTTTGTCCTTGGTGTCCTGGGCAATGGGCTTGTGATCTGGGTGGCCGGCTTCCAGATGACACGCACGGTCACCACCATCAGTTATCTGAACCTGGCCATAGCCGACTTCTGCTTCACCTCCACTTTGCCATTCTTCATGGTCTCGAAGGCCATGGAAAGACACTGGCCTTTTGGTTGGTTCATGTGCAAGTTCATTTTTACTATAGTAGACATAAACCTTTTTGGAAGTGTTTTCTTGATTGCTCTCATCGCCCTGGACCGCTGTATTTGTGTCCGGCATCCAGTCTGGGTCCAGAACTACCACACCATACGTTTGACCAAGAGATTGATCCTTGGACCCTGGATTCTTGCTCTGCTCCTGACCTTGCCAGTTATCATTCGTGTGACTACAGCGACTGACATAAAGGGGAAGACGTACTGCACTTTTAATTTCTCACCCTGGACCACAGACCCTGTAGAGAAGATGAAGGTGGCCATCACCATGTTGACACTCAGAGGCAGCATCCGGTTCATTATTGGCTTCAGTGCACCCATGTCCATCGTTGCCATCTGCTATGGGCTCATTGCCACCAAGATCCACAGGCAAGGCCTCATTAAATCCAGCTGACCCTTAAACGTTCTCTCTTTCGTGGTTGCTGCCTTTTTTCCCTGCTGCTTTCCGTATTAGTAAGTGGCCCTCATAAGCATAATCAGAATCAGATAACTCCCAGGTAGAACAAACAAAGAATTTCTAATTGTGGCAGCCATGACAAGTTCCCTGGCATCCTTCAACAGCTGCCTCAACCCAATGCTCTATGTCTTCATGGGACAGGACTTCTGAGAGAAACTGCTTCACTCCCTGCCCGCCAGTCTAGAGAAGGTCCTGACTGTGGATTCAGCCTGAATCAATGACAGCAACCAACTCTGCTTCCCCTTCTGCAGAGGCTGAGTTATAGGCAATGTGAGGAGGGGGCTGGGGGGCACTTTTGAGCTTCCAGTTCCTGCTTCATCTCACCTTGAGTTATACTGAGCCACAGGCATTCCCTGCTTATCTTAGGGTTACCCACTCATCAGAAAAATTTGTGCCCTCTGATTTGGGAAGAAGAAACAGAAGTGTGACTACTGCTGGTGTCTTTCTTGATTATTAGACCTCAGCATGGGGTGGTCAGAGATTAGAAAAGATGCAGAGGTCATGTATCCTAGTTTGTCCCAAATGGCCCTGAATGATACCTATTACTCTGCCATAATTATTAATAGTGTCTACTTCCATTCTCTAACGTATCCTGCCATGGACAATGAATTATTTGGTAACCCGAGGATAATAAAGGAGTAGGCAGAAGTGTGGAAGAGTATCAGTTAAATTGGACAAGATATAAAATAAGTTACCGTATATAAAGTCTTCAGCCTTTATTGATCAATAAGTGAGTAAAAATATGAAGTTATGTAGATGTCAGTTGATTACCCATAGTTTGTTGAGATCTGCACAATATTACCTAATCTCTTGTATCATAAATTTTGGGAAATTGATTGTTCTCCCCATAAGGAAGATTCCAGAAGGCCTGTGTTTTCACTTGTGGCTCTGAGTCTTGCTTCATTTGAATTAGTCCAGTTCACACAATATCTAGTGCTTGCCATTCTTGTTCTGAATGGATTAACCCAATCTCCTTAAAAGATACTTGTGCAATTTCTCTCAGTGTGGAGCACAATTTACAGATGTTTGGGAATATGCACTGGCCAACAACAGACAATTGTGAAAGCTTCCAGTTGTACTTTAGACACACCTGTTCTTAAAAGTCCATTTTCCCTTCTGTCTCCTCACCTTCAGATTTTTGCTTCTTTATAGTGCAGAGAAATTTACCCTTCAGTCTCTTGGCTTCTTGACTTTTTATCCTCCAGGTCTTCTTTTCCAACTTAAGCTACTTATCAACAAAGCACCATCCTTAAAAAGATTTTGGGGGCCAGCTGCTAAAGGAATCATTAAAATACCATCATAGTCATCATCATTTTATTATAAATACGAGAGAGAAGAGAAAATGAGGGAGAATGAGCAGAAGAAAGAAGAACGGAGGAAAAGCCTAGGAGTGTGCAGAGTCAGCAGGTAGCAGAACATGCACTGTGGTGAGGGGCTGGGTGATGATGGCTGATTTCATTCTGTTACCAGGCCCAAACAAAAACCCTTCTTGGCCTGCCGAAATCTTGTTACTGAACCCACGTCTGGCTGCCTGCCCTCAAACAAAAACAAATAACTCAAAAGTCAAATGTTGGTGGAATATGGAAGTCAGCTTTAATTCAGGAATATTGGTGCCCTGAGGAGAGATGTTAGGCTATCCCATCTCTCTGGTAAAGCTGAAGGAGACTGGCCAGACTAAAACCATCTCCCCAACTCAGATTTACTACTGAGGGGTTTTTAAAGAGGATATTGAGGGAATGGAATGTGGGAAGTGAAAAGCAGAAGGGAGGGAGACGTGAGCTGTGGTGGCTCTGTGCAGGGATCCAGGTGCAAGGTCTTGCCAAGGCTCCATCTGTTTTCTGTTCCCATCTTTGATGTTATCTTAGGGTCCTGCTGGAGGGGTGCAATCATCATAGCTTTATTGATGTCTTCCTTGGTTTCTCAGGGTCTGTATAGTATGTAATTCATGGCAAGTTGGCAGCTCTAGGTTGACTGAAAAACAACTTTACATTTATGTAAATAATGTCATTTTGCCCTGTAACCAAGGTTCAACATATCAAATAACCATGGGAAAAGAGGGAACTTAGAGAAATGCACGCAAAGAAAAAAAACACTGTGTCTTTTGAAAATTTGCTCAGGTGGTATTAGGTCCTGACGTGGCTTTAGTCCTGCTCACTCCAAAAATTCCAGTTCAAGTGGAGATTCCTGAGTTTTGACTGCATGATGTGGCCCTCAGGAATCAACGCTTTATCCGGACTGTCATAATGGCCTTTTCTTTATAACCCCCAACAAGTTGTCCAAGCTTTGCCTTACAGAATCCAGTGCATTTACTTCATCTATTTCTCTAAACCCTGTTCTTCTGGAGGGCATTGTATGATCTTTGCCTTGCCTTGCATTCTAAAAGCTTCAATAAACAATGATTTAACTAAAGCCTTTTCTTCTGTACCTTTTTAGTAATTACTGAGAGTGCTTGCATAACTGGTAACTCTTTAGATCACCAACTTCATGAAGTCAGCTGAGTTCTTCCTAATTTGACATAAGGAGAAATTGAGACCAAGAAAGAGGGTGTGATAAGTTGGGACACACTACAAGGTTCAAGGTACACAGACTTCACACAAGACCACCCTTGCTTCTGACAGCAACTGCAGGTTTGAAGGGTTCTCAAAACCATCCTCGGGTTTGATAATTTGCTAGGAAGTCTCACAATGACAGAATGGAGCAGGTGATCTGAACAAAGAAGAGATAAGAGACAGTGGAGCCCTAAATTGCAAGGGGGAGAGTCAAGCCACTTGGTAACTTTCCAGTTCCTCTAAGGTTTAGATGACCTCTCTGAAGTTGGCTTCCTTTAAATTCTGACACTATGCTGTGATAGACACTCCTAGTTTGCCTCCTGCATTTGGGTTCTCCAGGGAAACAGAACCAATTGGGTGTATGTATTGTATGCAGAAAAAGATTTATTGTAAGCAACGAGCTCACACAATGATAAAGGTGGAAAAGTCCCAAGATCTGCAGGCTGAGCTGGAGAGCTGGGCACCCAGGAATGCTGATGGTGCAGTTCCAGTCAGAGTCTGAAGGCTTGAGAACCAAGAGAGCCAGTGATGCAGTTCTAGCCTGAAGGCTGGCAGGCTTGAGACTTAGGAAAAGCTGATGCTTCACTTTGAGTCTGGAGGCAGGAAAATACTATGTCCCAGCTTGAAGGGTGTCAGACAATCAGGCAAGAAGAGTTTCCCTTACTCACAGGAAGGCCAGCGTTTTTGTTCTGTTTCAACCTTCAACTGATTGGATGAGGCCCACCTTCATTAGGAAGTACAATCTGCTTTACTCAGTCTACCAATTTAAATGTTGATCTCATCAAAAAACACCCTCATCGAAACACCCAGGATAATATTTGGCCAAATATTTGAGCACCTAGTGGCCCAGTTGAGTTGACACATTAAAGTAACCATCACTCTTCCCAACAGCCACTCCCCACCAATTTGCTTGTTGACTGGGCCCTAATTTATGTGAACAATGAATGCAGCCTGGAGTCTAAATTTCCAGCAGAGAAACTAGATTCTAAATTTAATTTAATTTTAATTAATTTAAAGTTAAAAGTTGCATGTGGCTAGCAGCCACCATTTGGGCCAGTGTAGCTCTAGTATGACTGAGATCCTCCTGCTCTCCTCTCCCCACCACATTCTG
The DNA here is from genome assembly GCF_027409185.1 of Cynocephalus volans. Classification (NCBI taxonomy): domain Eukaryota; kingdom Metazoa; phylum Chordata; class Mammalia; order Dermoptera; family Cynocephalidae; genus Cynocephalus; species Cynocephalus volans. The sequence continues at coordinate 3,988,104 of NC_084462.1, read as the reverse complement.
AACTTACCAAAGCTGTGCTAGGCCCATCCCAGAACATGCAGGTCCCAGGAAATGTGAATGAATGAATGGATATCCTCAAACCCTCCTATTTCTGTCTTTGAATTCCCAGTTTTCTTTCTGCCTTTAATAAATGTGTTCATTAGATAGCCATTGGCATTTCCTGATAGCCCTTAAAACATCAAAAAGTCCCATAAGTCCTGTCACATAATAAAAAATATATATTTAATCTCATCTCCAAGTTCTTGACACAGAAGTCCTAAAACCCTTGCAATGTCCTGAGTGATAGGAGTTACAGGTGCATCTTTTGTTATAATATTTGGACTTAGTCCCTAGTTCCTGACACAATAGCTTCTAGGACTTTTGGAATCTCTGGAGTGATAAGAGTGTCTTTTGCATGCTAATGAGGTGATTGGTGGTTGGGGGCCCCTAGGTAGCTTCAGGATGGGGCTGTCCCCAGAAAGACCAAGGAACAACTAGCTTTCAGCCTCACTCCTTGATCCCCAGGAAGAGGAAAGGGACTGGAGATTGACTTAATCTCCAATGGCCAATGATTTAATCAATCATGTCTAAGTAATGGAAACCTCATAAAAACCTTAAATAACAGAGCTTGGGGAGTTTCTGGGTTGGTAATCACATCTACATACTGGGAGGGTAGTGCACACCAACTGTGTAGGAACAGAATCTCCTGCGATTAGCACCCTTCTGGCCCTTTCCCTCTGTATCTCTTCATCTGGCTGTTCATTTGTATCCTTCATAATATCCTTTATCATAAAACTGATAATAGTAAGTAAAGCATTTCCTTGAGTTCTGTGAGCCATTATAGCAATTATTGAAACTGTGGAGGGGTCCTGGGAATCTCTCATTTGTAGCCAAGTCAGACAGGAGTGTGGCTACCCGGGGGACCCACTATTTGTGATTGGTGTATAAAGTGGAGGACAGTCTTGTGGGACTGAGCCCTTAATATGTAGGGTCTGATGTAACTCTGGATAGCGTCAGAATTGTATAAACTGTAGGATATCCAGGTGGCGTCTGCACAGAATTGGAGAATTCCTTAGTGTGGAAAACCCACACACTTGGTGTCAGAAGTGTTGTGAGGAGAGGAAGATTTTTTCTTTAGCCCTCAGCCCAGAAGATCACAAATCAACTCCCAAAGTGCAGAGGGCGGTGGAACAGTAGGATAATGGAGGTGAAAGATTTGTGTTTCTAGGAGGCCCCAGCCCACCCCCAAATGGTACTACACAATGACACCATATTCTTGGCTGTTTGGAAATTAGGAGGAACCCAGGTTTCTATTATTCAGGCAGCCCCAAGTGTATTTCCTCTTCTTGTTCTTCAACTCTGTTCCTTCGGAAATCACTGAAACTTGAGACATACTCCACAGATGACTGGAACTCAGAGAAACTCCAGAGCGAAAACCACAAAAGGAAGTGTGAGGAAGTCAGAAAATAGATCCATGACAGGTAGGGGAGTTGGAACTTCAGTGCTTGGGTCCCTAAGAGGGACTTGCAAAATGAGTATAGTTACAATCCCTGTCATACAGGATTGTCTGCGCAATGAAAAGAGACACCATTTATTACTCTACAGAAGCGGAAATGAGCAGATCATAACGACCTGCACAACTGTGGCTCAATCTCACAGACGTAACATGGAGTGGAAGAAGTCAGGCACCAAAGAGGACATACTATATGATCCTACCTATGTGAGGTTTAAAAACAGGGGAAGTAACTTATGCAAATTAGAGATAGGACAGTGCTTATCCTTGTGTGTGTGTGCGTGTGGGTGGTGGTAACTGATAGAGGGCTCGTGAGGATGCTCTAATTCTTGATTTGGGTGCTGGTTACACAGGTATGTTAACATTGCAAACATTTATTTAGCCGTACATTTACGATATGTGCAATGTTCTTTATGTATGTTGTATTTTGACACAAGTTTTATGGAGAGAGAGAAGGGGGAAGGGATAGAGGGAAAGGAAAAGGATGAGAGAATGGGGGGACGGATAGAGGGAGAGAGAAAGGAGGAAGGGAGAGAGAAAAGAGGGATAGAGGAAGAAGGCAGGGAGGAAGAAAGAGAGAGAAGAAAGTGAGAGAGGGAGCTGGAAAGGAGGGAGGGACGGATAGAGTGAGAGAGAAGGGAGGAGAGGAGGAAGAGTGTGTTTTCTTGGCACGAAGGAGATAGAGAATGAATTTTAGACTGTGCAGCTGAAGAGATGAGGTGGAATGAAGTTGGAACAGGGCTCAGTAAAGAGAGTGGAAATCATTTCTGATTCTTCTCACCACCACCCCCAATACACATCTGGAGACACAGAGGGGAGGCTGGGGGAGACATCAGCATTAAAGACATAAATAGCTGGGTTTCAAGCATTATAATAGGTGCTATAATAACTATCTGAGGAAGATCTTCTGGTTGGAGCTAATGAATACAAAGTGGGTGGCACAGGCCTTACCATATATTGTGGCTATCAACACAATGGCTGCTTCCACCTGCTGGACACAGGTCTGCTTTCTCTGTCATCTGAGATGCAGACCACAGTGGCATGGCACTTCCTGTCTGACCTGTCCTCTCCTGTCCTCAGAGTCTTCCTACCTCCTTGCACCTCCCTTTGGCAATCAATAGATTGAGAAATTATTCAGCAGACTTTATTCTGAAATCCTTGGACCTAAGGTTGGGAAGAGAGGAAACCGTTTCTTAGTGACCTCGCATTCTGGTCCTGTTCACCTGAGAAGAGAAACATCCCTGTGAACTTCTCCAGGGCAGAGACCAGCAACTGGTTTATCAAGTGCTCTCATGTGTCCCGTGTTGAGCTGGTATATTAGTTTGATAGGGGCTCCTGTAACTCATTACCACAAACCAGTGGTTTAAAACCACAGACATGTATTATCTCACAGTTCTAGAAACCACAAGTCTGAAATCAAGGTGTCAGCAGGGTTGGTTCCTTCTGCAGGCTCTGAGGGAACCCCCTTCCATGCCTCTCTCCTAGACTCTGGGGATTTGCTGGTGATTCTTGGTATTCCTTGGTGTTCTGAATTGAATTGTGTCCACCTCCTGCCCCCTTTCAGTGTTGGAGTTCTAACTCCCAGCACCTCAGAACATCTCATTATTTGGATATTGGATCATTGCAGAGATAATTATTTTAAGTTAAGATGAGGTCATACTGGAGTAGGGTGGAACCCTAATCCAATATAACTGGTGTCTTCATAAAATGGGGAAATTTGGACATAGTCATGTACACAGGAAGAACACGATGTCATGATAAAGGCGGAGATTGTGGTGATGTTTCGCAAGCCAAGGAATGCCAAAAATTGTCAGCAAATCACCAGAAGCTAAGCTAGAGGAATAGGATAAATTCTCCCTCATAAACTTCAGAAGCAACCAATCCTGCCGACACCTTGATCTTCGACTTCTGGCCTCCAAAACCATAACACAATAAATTTCTGTTGTTTAAGCCACCCAGTTTGTGGTACTTTGTTACAGAAGCTCTAGAAAACTAACGCCCTTGGCTTGTAGATGTATTACTCCAGCCTCTGCCTCTGTCTTTATACCACTTTCTCCTCTGTGTCTGTGTCTAACCTCCCTCTGCCTCACTTTTTTCTTCTTCTTCTTCTTTTTTTTTTTTTGGTGGGGGACGCTGGTGTAGGGATCAAATCCTAGACCTTGATGTTATCAGTCCCACACTCTAATCAACTGAGCTAACCAGCCAGCCTCCATCTGCTTCGCTTTTATAAGGACACCTGTTATTAGATTTAGGACCCACTCTAGATCCAGGAAGATCTTATATTGAAATGCTTAATTTCAGGACATCTGCAAAGACCCTTTTTTCAAATAAGGTCACTCACATGTACTGGAGGTTAGGACTTGAGTTATCTTTTGGGGGTCATCAGTCAACCTACTACATGTGGGAACTCATGTAATTTTTGCTCCAAAACAGTGTCATAGGAGGGAAACTGAGGACCTGAGAAAATAAGTCACTTTCCCAAACTCACAGGTGTTGGAGGTGAGATTAGAATACAGGTCCTTCCAACTTGCTGCTCTGTCGTGCTCTGTCCCAGAGGAAGCCTCAGTTACAATGAATGATGAAGGAATGAATAAATGAGTGAACGAATGAGTGAAGCAACTCGGTAACAGGCAGGAAAGCTGTCTTGTGCACATATTTCCTAGAATAGTGAGTTATTGATGAAAGAGTTTGGGGGCTCATGTAAACAAGGGCTTCATCCCTTGTATTTCCAACTCTTTGCCTGACAATAAACATATCAGACCTTAATCTGTAAAACACAGATTATAATACTTTCCACAAATGTGTTTTCAAGGGTGGTACATTAGAGAAAGCACATGGGTCAAGGCTAGGCACAAAGTAAGAGACTGGGAAATATTATCTCACTTTGGGAGGCATTTTTTCCTAGTCAGATGGTTCTTAAACTTCAGGGTGCATAAGAATTACCTGGGGCATTTGTTCAAGTCATTTCTGGTGCTCTGAGCTCACAAAATCAGAATAAATGAACTGGGGTCCAGCAATCTGAATCTTTTAGCAAATGCACAGAGAAGGTTTGGGTGCTCTGAGGTCCACAGACTAGTGGATATATTACAACAAGGGCATATGAGGGAGCCAGTATCTGGTTGTGTGTTCTTGGGCAGAGTCCTTAATCTCTCTCCTCTCTCTGCATTTGGAAAATGGAAGTCATCACAGGGATCAGAGGGGCGTTGGCCAGGATGGCATCAGGGCTGAAAACCCATAGCTCAGTTGCTGGTCATAGACAGACAGAAAACCATAGCAGCATTTTTCCTCTTCTCACCTCATTCATGGGGAATGACTGCATTGTGGTGGTTTTGAGGCACTGGACTGCAGGTGGCTGCAGCACTGACCACAGAAGGGGGCCTCCCAATGCCTGCTCCTCTGACTTCCTCTATCTGGAGTCCACAGGCATGCCTCTCTGATGACACACCATCTACGCTGCACGCGGTTTGACTGCTCACCAAGCTTTTCTGAGCTTCCTGCTGTGCCAAGCTCCTCACAACAGCACTGGGTAGGAGGGTTTCCTCACCCCACACCTGAGATATGATGCAGCTGGAGCCCAGGGATTAAGTTGCTGCCCAGCAGAGTTCCATTCCCTCACATGAATATGGTGATGAACTCTCCTTGTCTGCAGGTGGCTAAGGGGGAGGGGGAGGCTCAGGGCCAGGGAGGTGGCTTGCTCGAGGCCACCAGCTTTGGAGCCCAGGAGTGTCTGACTCTAGAGCATGGGCTCCATCCGCCCCCACTTGGCTGACTTCTCAGAGGACACCCACCTCATATTCCAGTGTGCCAGGCAGACTCTCTCCCTCTCTCTCTTAAGGGCACCTGGGAGGGACAACTTAAGATAGTCCCATGTTACAGATGAGGAAAGAGTGGCTCAGGGGAATGAAATGGCTGCTTGTCAAGAACATGCAAGTAACTGTGACATAATAAGTGTTTGTGTCCCCCTAAAATTTATTGTTGAAATTCTAACTCCCAAGGTGATGGTATGAGAAGGTGGGGCTTTTCATGAATGGGATTAGTGCCCAAGAAATAAACGTAGCCCAGGAAAGACCACCTATCCCCTTCTATTATCTGAAGATGCAGGGGAAAGATGGCCAGCTGTGAGTTGAGAGCAAACCCTCACCAGATGTGCCAGTGCCTTGATCTTGAGCTTCCCAGCCTCCAGAGCTGGGAGAAATATATTTCTGTTGTTTTTAAGCCACCCACTTTACAGTATTTTGTTAGAGCAGTCAGTATGGACTAAGACAATAAAAACATATACATTTAGTCTCTGCCCCTGGTTTCTGGTACAGAGCTCCTAAAACTCTTGTATTTTTGTGAGTGGTAGGAGTGAGCAGAGTCTCTTTCATTATTTGTAATAAGTGCCTTTCAAGCATACCTGAGTTTATGCTAATGGGGGACTCTTGGAAGATGGAGGCTGGTTGTCAGAAAAATCAACCACGTGATTAAGAAGTGTGAACTTTCAGCCTCATCTCACAGCCTCTAGGGAGGGGAGAGGAGCTGGAGATTGACTAATTATCAGTGGTCAATAATGTAATCACCACTGGTTAAAGGAACCTCCTTAAAAACCCTATTGATAGGGTATGGAGAGCTCTCTTCCAGCTGGGGAGTGCATCCGCGTGCTAGGAGGGTGATGTGCCCCAACTCCATGGGGACAGAGGCTCCTACACTGGAGACCCTTCGGAACCTTGTCCTATGTACTTATTCATCGGTATCCTTTGTAGTAAATTGATAAATGTAAGTAAAGTGTTCCCCTGAGTTCTATGAGCTGTTACACCAGATTATTGAACTTGAGGAAGGGGGTTGTGGAAGTCCCTGATTCAGAGCAAGTGACACAGAAGTGTGGCTGTCCTGTGGACCCACTATTTGCAGTCAGCACCTGAAGTGAGGGTCAGTCTTGTGGGACTGAGCCCTCAACCTGTGGGGTTTGCTCTAACTCGAGGTGACTGGTGTCAGACTTGAATCGAATCATTAGACACTCAGTTTTTCCTCAGAGAGTTAGAGAATGGGTTGCTGATGGGAATAAAACCCCACACGTTTGGTGCCAGAAGTGTTGTGAGTAGAGAAACAGTGTTTTCTTTTAGACCCGATCCTCTCTGGGAGCTCCAAAAGTCCAAACCGTCAGCATCACCCCCGGCTCCCCATCCTGGGAATCTATTTTCTGGACCAGAATTTTGTGTTCCCCTTAAGGAGGCTCCTCAGACCCTGACAAAGGTGAAGGAGGACCCAGATCTCACAGTGGACAATAGGAAGTTTGGTGGGGGAGGAGTGGGCCTAGGGTTGGAACCATATGTGCGAGAGTAACCTGGGGATGGCATATTTTTTGTCAGAGCTGAGAATGTGGTGCACCAAAGAGCACGGGAGCCCATGAACCTTCTTCAGCACGTAGGAGTCCGGACCCCCAAGCCCTCCTCCCTCAGACCCAGGAGTCCGGACCCCCAAGCCCTCCTCCCTCAGACCCAGGAGTCCGGGCCCCAGCTCCCTCCTCCCTCGGACCCAGGAGTCCGGGCCCCCAGCCCCCTCCTCCCTCAGACCCAGGAGTCCGGGCCCCCAGCGCCTCCTCCCTCAGACCCAGGAGTCCAGGCCCCAGCTCCCTCCTCCCTCAGACCCAGGAGTCCAGGCCCCAGCTCCCTCCTCCCTCAGACCCAGGAGTCCGGGCCCCCAGCTCCCTCCTCCTACAGTGACCTGCTTAGTGGATGGCCAGAGTGACTTAATGCCTAACACATCATTTTTATGACCTGGCTCTGTTGCCCCCATGCTGTATCACTCTGGCCAGGAAACTACTCTTCTCAGGCCTCAGTTTCCCTACCTGGAAAATGAAACTGCCCCCCCCCCCCGGGAGAGGATACACGGCTGCCGAAAAAAGAAGTCTCTCCCTCCCTCTTCCTTTCTCTGGCTCTTTCTGTCTCTGTTTCTTTCTGGAGAAAAAGGCAGAAGAGATAGCGGAAGCCAGGGCGGAGGCTGTCTTCAGCTGGACAGACGGGGTTACAGCCAGACAGGGCCCTCCCTCTCCAGGCCCTCTCCTCCCTCCTCCTGGATCCAGAGGCCCTGGCTGGAAGCGGAAGGTGGATGTACAGTCATCCTGGGCCTCCCGGGGTTTTGGCGGAATCCTGGAGGCCTAGGTGCTTCCCGGAATATGGGCGTGTGGGAAGAAGGCCCCAGTCTAATTCCAGCCCATCTGGGCTCCCCTTGGAGCACGGTGACCCAAGCCTTCTAAGTTCCCAGAAGCCTAGAGGCTGTCTGCTTCTGGGTTTGCAACCTTTGCTGATCCTGGAGACTCCTTGCCTAAAGCCCCACCTCCCAGGAGCTTCTCATCCCGTCCTTCTCAAGACCGGCCACTCTGAATGGTGGCCACAGGGCCACAGAGCAGGGGTGAGGGTGGGGGTCCCAGGTGCTGGGCTGGCTCCTGCCTCCTTCTCTTCCTTCCCTCTCTCCTCTCCCCTTCCTCCGTTCTCCTACTCCTCCTCCTCTGACTTTCTCCTCCTCTGCTTCCCCACCTGTCCCTCTTCCCGACCCCTCCTTCCTTCTTCCTCCCTCTTCTCTCCTTTCCCCCCTCCGCCCTTTTCCTCACCTTGTTTTTCTTTCCCCTTTCTCCCCACCATTCTGACTCTCTGTCCCTATCTCACTCATGGATTTGACACATATTTATTGAGCATCTACTGAGTTTCAGGCACCCGACCAGGCTCTGAGGAGAGAGAGTCGTGAATAAAACAGAATGCAAGAGAGTCATGAATAAAAAGTTAGCTTACATTCTAACAAGGGAGAAACACGTGATACCAAAAAATAGTCACTAAATGAGCGAGTTACACATTGCGTAGGAAGGTGATGGATTCTAAGGAAAAAAAGAAAAAGTAGAGAGTGAAAGGGAGCCCCAGGGGTGAGGCATGCTTCTGCATTAAACAGGTGGTCAGGTGAGCCTCTCCCGCTCCGGCCCTCGTGCCGTCCCCCTCACTCCCTGCTCGGTCTCTCAGTATCTGCATCCTCCCAAAGCATTTCCCTTCCACCTCAGGATACCTAGCAAAGGGATCATTTACCTAGAGCCAAGCACTTAACAAAACACAGACTTCTTTGAGGTACTTCTGGGGACCCCTTACCCTCCGTAGTTCCCCAGGAGGCAAGAGATTATTAAGACTGGGACCTGCCTGAAATAGGACAAGGGGAGGAGCGAATGGAGTCAGAACAAGATGAGATGAAGGGCTCATGAGTTCCCCACTTATGTGTCTGTGTCCCTCTCCCAGTCTTCTTGCTCCTTTCTCCTCAGGGTTTTCTCCTGCACCTCTGGTCATCCTCACTCACACTTGCCCAGGGGCTCCACAGTCCCACAGCTTCAACTCCGTCCAAGCTCAGACTCAGCTCTCTGTAGCCCCGAGAAGACCCTGGGATCTCTGATCACCAGACCACTCGCCGAGTCACTCTGGCAAAGAACCCCTTTTCTCTCCATCCAGTTTGTCCCTCACTGCAGCCTAGAACCAACTCTGCACCTCCCCTGCTCATAGCCCTCCTATGGCTCCCCAGCACCTGCAGGGCAGGACAGTCTCAGTTTCTGAGTCTGGCATTCAAAATCCTGCGTGTTGCATATGTTAAATACTTTGATTTAGCCATTCTTCAATGTACACGTACATCAAAGCATCATGTTGTACCCTGTAAATATTTATAACTTTTACTTGTTGATTAGAAAAATAAATTCAAAAAGAAACCCCCCAGGGGTGGACCCCACTATGCCCCCCACCCTCACCCCCTTGCTTTACCCTTTATGCTCTCACATCAATCCGCCTGTTCTTTCCTGGCCATTTCTTGCTTTGGATGCCTTTTTCCTGCTCCACCGTTCACCCCCACCCTTACTATTACTAACTCCTCATCAGTCAAGAACACCTCCTCCAGGAAGCTCTCCCTGACTCTCTGGCTGAGTTGGTGCATCCTCTTACTGGTGTGTGACCCCGTTTACACAGCTGTCTCTGCCACTCGATTGGCATCTCCTCAAAGGGCAGCTCCAAGGGCTGACTCATCTCTGTGTGCCCAACATCACCCAGCCCAAAGCCCCACCTATCAGCTGATTAGGAGATGTTCCTACAGTGAACAAATGTTCTTTCCTCTGCCTCGTCTCCATTTTCGTCTTATCTCCCCAACCCTTCACTCCTTCTGTTCTGATGTTCTGTAAACCACGTCGTCCTGAGGTTTTCTGATGATGACCAAACTCTTGGGAAGTTCCCCTGTGGACCCAGGGCAGGTACTGTTGACCTGCCACCACTGGAGTGGAGGGTCCTGGGAGCGATGGCTGTTAGTGAGGGGTGCTGGAGGTCTCTGCTTGTCCCACCAGCACCAGTCCCTGACCCCTGTGGGAGGGCTCCAGCTTCATGTGTCCTTGTATTTCAGCCCTTGTCTTGGCTTTTTTCAGACTCAGTCATCTACCTCTACAAGAAATTCTGGGAGACTGAACTCCCAGGTGCAAGGCAGGAGGGGGCCAAGGGATTGGGCTTTGGGGTTTGAAGGAGGAGGAGGGACTGGGGGCCTGGACTCCTGGGTCTGAGGAAGCAGGGGCCGGGGGCTTGGATTCCTTGGTCCCGGAGAAGGAAACCATTGGGGTTTAAAGCCCTGATTCCTCCTTCCTCAACCGTACTCTGGTTTTAGAAACATCTGGTTTTATACAGCTGCTCCACCCAGAAAGGGCGGGGTGGGGGCTGGGCAGCCAAATACCCAGCGTTTGGGTGGAGTCTGGGCTGCCCCCATCTCCTGGGTAGAGGAATCACCCTCCTCTCCTGCTCTGGGCTCGCCTCCCATCATTGGATCCATCATCCTGACACAGCCAGACACCAGGCGGCCCAGGCTCCAGGCAAAGGCGTCAGACACAGCCCGGCCCACCCTGGTGGGTGGGAGGGGTGCCACTGGCTCTGGGGGAAGGGACCTTCTCCCTGACAGCCGGGCTCTGGTCCCCCACACCCTGCCTCCCTGGGAAAACCCAGGGTGGGTGGACTTGGCATTTGGCAGGGGAGAGCTGCTGGACAGGCCAGAAAAGATGGAGCAATGGGGAGAAAGGAAGACTTAAAACAGAGTCAGAGGGAAACAGTGAAAGAGAAAGTGAAGCAGAGACACAGAGACCTGGAGAGAGAGAAATAGAAATGCATGCAGAGAGAGCCTCAGAAAGAGATGGACAGGTATAGAGAGAGACGGAGGGAGGATAGAAACAGAGACAGACAGCTAAACAGACAGATAGAGACACACATGCAAAGGAAAGTCAGGGAGAGACACTCAGGAAGAGAGAGGATCACAGGATAAGAAAGTCAGAGAGACCGAGAGACAGAGATGTAAAGAGACAGACAGACAAACCCAGGGAGAAGCAAGTGGAAACAAACTGAGAAAGTGGTGGGGGTGGGGAGAGGGGTGGGGAGAGACAGACAGAAATACACAGAGATAGGGACCCAGATGACAAAGACAGAGGGACGTAGAGACAGAGAGAAGCAGACGGGAATGTACAGAGATAATCAAAGTCGCAGGCAGAGGGTGAAACAGGGAAAGAGACAGCTCCCAAGGAAAAAAGCTGCCATTAGCAGTTCATAGCAAGAGGAGCACAGAGAAAGATAGACTTACAGAGATTTTTTAAAAAATCATGGAAAGAAGGGCACAGAAACAATGACATTTGTCACTGATCTTCTGGTCCTGAGGGGCTGGGGGCCCAGAGGCCCTTGTCCTGCATCTCTTTTCCACCCTTACTCTGACTCAGTTTCCCTGATGGGTCAGCGCATTGGTGGAGCCTGGCTGGCTCCCTGGGGGCAGCTGACCAACAGCACTTTGAGCTCGTCCCTGGGAGACAAATCTCAGCGCCCCAGACCCTGGTGCACACGAGTCACATCCACACACGCACATGCAAATGCTGACCCACGTCACTTAGGCACTGAACGGACAGACGTTCACTCACAGCTCTAGTTCCAGGCAGCCGTGCCTCACAAGCCAGCACACACACAGTCACACCCACAGACACGCACGTGTGTGCATTTATTCCATCTGCCAGTAGCAGAACCATTTCCCTGGGGGACCCAACCCAGAGACCAATCCTGGGGACAGGAGGGGAGCAGCTGTGGGGAGGGGCAGTGTGGGGAGTGACCGGGAAAAGTGAGAAGGGCGGAGGTGAGGAGAGCAAAGGATGGGGAAGGAGAGAGGGAAATGGGAGAGGGAGGAGGAAAAACAAGTGGGGAGAGGAAGGGGGACAGAAGGAAAGAGGTGGGGAGAAATACAGAAACGGGGAGCGAGATGAGGTTAGCAAGAGAGTGATGAGAAGAGAGGGATGAAAAGAAACACAGAGATAGGAGATGAGAGAGAGGAGGGGGATCCTCAAATGCAAGAGAAGGAGAAGAGAAAAATGAGGGAGAGGCAAGGAGCAAGAGAGAAGGGCAGAGGCTGGGAGAGAAGGGGTGAGAAGGAAGAGAGGACTAGGATCAGAGGCAAGGGCCGACGGGAGGGCCTGGGAGGAGAGGCTCCCGGCTGGGGGAGAGCGGTGGGAGGTAACGGCGGGAAGCGGGTGGAGCTGCCTGGCTTGGCTGTGACCTCAGAGCCCCTGGCCCAGCTTAGCCTGACGTCAGCGCCTCCTCCCGCCTCCGCCTGTGCTGGTCTTCAAATGACGCCCCCCTCAGCTCTCCAGCCACAGAGAGACTCTGAGCAAGCTGGAGAGAAGAAGCAGCCCAGCCAGATCCACAGTCATGAGACAGGTGTGTGCGTGAGTGTGTGGCTGCGGCCACGTGGGGAAACTGCAATGCGTGTGACCGTGTGTGGGGAACGGCATGTATGCTCTTGTGCTCATGTATGTGTGTGATTGCATGCGTGAATTCATTCGTGTGACAGTAACCACATGTGTGTGGGTCAGTGGGCAGGTGAGGCTGAGTTTGCGGGTTTCCATCTCTGTGTGTGGGTGACCATCTGCTGTCCAGGTATGTGAGACGTGACATGTCCGTGTGTCTGTACATGTTTATCTTGCTATAAATCCGTATATGTCTGTGTTGCCTGGGAACGGGAGAGGAAGACAGAGAGAAGGAGAGAGGCAGCAAGCGAAAGAGAGTAAGTGGGAAAGAGAATTGTATTTGCCATCGACATGTGGGTCTGGATTTCTGTTTTATGTGTTCAGTAAATATCAAGTTGAACCAAATGAAGTCGCCGATACTCAGTTGCTCTTTGCTTTCATATAATTTCATATAATAACTAATTTCATATCATTCACTCTCATCTTAACCCATAACCCATGGTGGGTGTTTGTGCATTTGTTGCCACATGCAGTGTTGCTCCTTCTTGCTGAAGGGAGTGTGTCTGCAGATTCACCCACGTGGTTGTCAGTGGGGTCGCAGGATCACCGTGCTCTGCCTGAGAACGGGTGTCTGGGGTCACCTGATAGAACATGAGCGTTTTAACTCTGTGTGTCACTCATTACATGTGATTACACACGTGTGTCCATATGTGTGTTCATCCATGTTGCTGGAATCACCACAGCACCTCTAGATCCCCCCCTGTCTCACTGATCCCCAGAATGAACAGGGCCACTCCCAGGAACTTAGGCAGGGCAAGGTTTGAGGCAAAGGGATAGAGAAGGAGGATTCTAGAAGAAAGAATGATAATGGTTAACATCGAGCAATTAAAAACTCTACCTTAGCTCTGTCCTATAGAAACATAATGCAAGCCACAATCAATTTAATTTTCAATAACAAAATTTATGATTAAAAAGGTTTGTGAAAAAGTAAAAAGAAACAGGTGAAATTAATTTTAATAATATATTTTTATTTAACCCAATGTGTCAGGGTCAACAAACTTTTTCTGCAAAAGACCAGATGCCACAGAGTAAATATTTGAGGCTTTTCAGGCCATACGGTCTTTGTTGAAACTATTCAGTTTTGATATTGCTATGTGAAATCAGCTATAGACAATGTGTAAACAAATGACTGTGGTTGTGTGCCAATAAATCTTGATTTAAGGACACTGAAATTTGAATTTCGCATAGTTTTTATGTGCCACAAAATATTACTCTTTTTTTTTTTTTTTGCTTTTTAAAACCATTTAAGAATGTAAAAAAAAAAAAAATTAGGTTGCAAGCTGCAGCAGGAATTAGTGTGCTGATCCTGCTACACATAAAAAATATGATCATTTCAGTATGTACCCAATACAAAAATGTTAATGAAATATTTTACTTTCTTTTGCTCAGACTCAGGCTGTGAAATCCAATGTGTATTTATCGCATATCTTACTCACATGCTACGTTTCATTGGAAATATCTGATCTGTATTTTGTAAAATTTAGTTGAAAAAGAAGCATCATAGACCCAACTTGTTCTAAACATATTTAAAAGCTTTCCAGTAACTAAATATAATGGAATTCTATTACCATATAACTGAACTATAAATATAACTGAGTTATATTTCCAATAACCAAATATAACTAAGCTATATTTAAAATTTTTAAGTTAGATGAATCAAAATTAAATAAAACTAAAAATTCAGTTCCTCAGTTGTACTAGCTATATTTCAAGTGCTCAGTAGCCACATGTGGCTGGTGACACCTGAACTGGACATCGAAGATCTATATTTTTTTTAATTGACACATAACAATTGTACATATTTATGGGGTACAGTGTGATGTTTCAATACATGAAACTGGCATTAATCCTCTCTTCTTGCCATTTTGAAATATACAATATATTATCGTTAACCATAGTCACTCCTTAATGGCTCATTTAACTCAAAATATACCTATGAGGCAGCAACTGGTGGCATAGGAGGCAGATTAGTATAGAGGGGGGCACTAGAGCCAGACTGCCTGACTTGATTCTAACTCTTCCACTTACTACCTGAGTGACGTTGGGCAAGAGAACTCACTTCTCTGCTCCTCAGTTTCTTCATCTTTAATAGGAGGTACCAGCAGTCTCTACCTCATAGGGTTGTTTCTGAGTAGTGTCTACAGATGAGAAAATGAGGGTACCCTTCTTCTCTGATTCTGGGCTCTTCTAGCAACACTTACTGGGCACCCAGCCCTGCCAGGAAGTTGGGAAATTTAAAAAAAAGAAACAGGCTATACCTCTGGGAAGTCAGAGAGAAGATTCTTCCACCTGCCAGCTGCTGCCCTTGCACTAACCACACCTCCTGGCTCATCAGTCCTCATTAAGTTAGATTAATGAGGATCTGTACAGTGACAGCAAACCCTATCTGTCCCCCAAGGCTCCCTTGAGGGATAAAGCTAGTCTATAAGGTTGTGGTTTAGTGACTAGATTCCTAGGGCTCAAATTCCAGCTCCTCCGCTTTCCAGGTGTGACCTTTGGCTGGGTGCTGCACCACTGTGTGACTTAGTCGTGTGTGCCGTTTGTAAAATGGGGGTGATAATAATAGTACCTCCTTCCCAGAGCTGTTGTGAGGATTAAAATAAGTTCACATAAAAGACTTAGAACAGCTCCCAGTACATACCATTTTGTATTATTCTTTTAGTTGTTATTACTGTCTCAACGCTAAGAAACCTTTAATTGTGAGATGAATCCTTCCTTTATGTGCCACTACAAGGAGAAGGGAAACCCCCAGCTAATTACACTGTTACACTCCATTCTGCATAATATTCATGGATTTAAGAGAGGTAATGTGAAAGAACAAAAATTGTATTAAAAAGGATAAAACCAGGCATTAGGCCTAGATAACCGTTTTTCACAATTATTTTCATTCATGAAAATAACTTTGTAGAGCCCAGGGGATCTTCTTTACAAAAAGTGGATATTAGCATCAGGTTTTGGGGGTGGGGGGGGGTAGGAGAAACCCAGGAGGTCTTCTTGGAGGAGGCCTTCAGGACTTACACCTTCCCCCCCCCCAACTCGGTTCCCAGCAGGAGGTGCCCAAGCCCACCCCAGCAGCTCGTCGCTGCTCCGGCCTGGGCCGGCGGGTACTGACCATCGCCTTCGCCCTGCTCATCCTGGGCCTCATGACCTGGGCCTACGCGGCCGGCGTGCCACTGGCCTCCGATCGCTATGGCCTCCTGGCCTTCGGTCTCTACGGGGCCTTCCTGTCGGCGCACCTGGTGGCACAGAGCCTCTTCGCCTACCTGGAGCACCGGCGGGGGGCGGCGGCTGCACGACGGGCGGCTGCGCTGGGGCCCCTTGACGCGGCCACGGCCCGCAGCGTGGCACTGACCATCTCGGCGTACCAGGAGGACCCAGCGTACCTGCGCCAGTGCCTGGCGTCTGCCCGCGCCCTGCTGTACCCGCGCGCGCGGCTGCGCGTCCTCATGGTGGTGGACGGCAACCGCGCCGAGGACCTCTACATGGTCGACATGTTCCGCGAGGTCTTCGCGGACGAGGACCCCGCCACCTACGTGTGGGACGGCCACTACCACCAGCCCTGGGAACCTGCAGCGGCGGGCGCGGCGGGCGCCGGCGCCTACCGGGAGGTGGAGGCGGAGGACCCCGGGCGGCTGGCGGTGGAGGCGCTGGTGAGGACGCACAGGTGCGTGTGCGTGGCGCAGCGCTGGGGCGGCAAGCGTGAGGTCATGTACACTGCCTTCAAGGCGCTCGGCGACGCGGTGGACTACGTGCAGGTGAGTGGAAGGCGCCCTCACCCCACCCAGGACCCTGACACCCCGAATCCCACCTCCCTGGGGTCTTTTGTTCGATGTGGGGATTTGAACGGATCTCTTCCCTCCTTTCTTTCTTCACTCATCTATTCAATGGAGAGATTCTTTCCTTCACTCATCTGTTTATGCATCCATTTGTTAAGCCATCCAGTATGAAGGTCATTCGTTCAATTAATTGCTTGTTCATTTATCCAGTCAATGTAGAGAATCATTCCTTCCTCCCTTTCATTATTCATTGGAGGCTGAGACTCTCCTTGACTCACCCCTTGAAGATAGAGATTTATTCGTTCGTGCGTTCATTCATCAATTACGTATAGAATTAATTCCTTCCTTCCTTTCCTTGTTCCTTCAGCTGGAAATTCTTTCCTTCACTCATGAATTTATGCATCTATTTAACCATCCAATATGGAGATCATTCGCTCATTTATTCATTCATTTATCCATTAAATGTAGAGATTTGTTCATTTCCTTCCTTCCGTGTTGAGACTCTTTTGTTCATTCATTCATCCATCTATCTATCTATTCAATATGAAATTAATTTGTTCATTTAGTCATTCATTCATCCATTCAGCATAGAGATTCATTCACCAAAACATTACATTGGTTTTCTATTGTTGCATAACAAATGACCATAAATCTGACAGCCTGAAACAAAACACACTTATTGTCTCACAGTTTCTATGTGTCAGGAGTCTGGGCACAGCTTAACTGGGTCCTCTGTTCAGGGTATCAACAGGCTGTAATTACTGTGTCAGCTGGAACTGGGTCTTATCTAAGGCTCAGGGGTCCTCTTCCGAGCTCATGTGATTGGTGGCAAAATTCATTTTCTTGCAGTCATAGGACTGGCGCATTGTAGCTTGTCTCTTGAAAGCCAGTAAGAGAGAGCCTCTGAATTCTAGAACCTCTTTTAAAGAGCTCACCTGATTAGATCAGGCCCACCCAGGATAGTCTACTTTTGATTAACTTAGTAAACAGATTTGGGGCTTTAATTACATTGCAAAACCATTAATCATTTCCATATAAGGCAATAAAATCATGGGCATTAAATCCCATCACTTTTGCCATATTCTATTGGTTAGAAGCAAGTTAAAGGTCTTGCCTGCACACCAGAGGAGGGTATTACACGAGGGTGTTAGGCTTGGAGTTCATCTTAAAAGGTGATTAGACATCGAAAATAATCTTAAAAATCAAAATTATGTTCAGATTGGTTGCAGAGTGCCCCCGCTGCCCCCACCTCTTGGTGCCCTGCCACAAGCACCGGCCCTGTGCAGGAGTCTGACCTGATCCTGGCCCCTTTCACTTCACAGGTCTGTGACTCGGACACAAGGCTGGACCCCATGGCACTCCTGGAGCTAGTGCGGGTGCTGGATGAGGACCCCCGGGTAGGGGCTGTCGGGGGGGATGTGCGGATCCTTAACCCTCTGGACTCCTGGGTCAGCTTCCTAAGCAGCCTGAGGTACTGGGTAGCCTTCAATGTGGAGCGGGCTTGTCAGAGCTACTTTCACTGTGTGTCCTGCATCAGCGGTCCCCTAGGTGAGCAGGGACAGGGCTGGGGAAGACCATGGATAGGGTAGAGGGGAGAAGGGGAGCTGGAGGGGGTTGAGGATGTGCTTGAGGTTGGGGACATAGATGGGATTAGGACAGAAATTGGAGATTGGATAAGATTGGAAATTGGCAGTGGGGATGGTGTTTGGGCTGGTGCTGGGTTTGGTGTGGGGAGTGGGGTTGGAGACAAGATATGGATGGGGACTGGGGCTGGGGCTGGGGGAGGGTTTGGACAAGGGGATGGGTTAAGGTTGAAGTCAAGGACAGGACTGTGGTCAGGTCTGAGGTTGGAGATGGGTTTTTGGGTGGGGACAGGTAGGCGATGGAGCTGAGGATGGATATGGGATTGGGGATGAGACTTGAGTGGGTTTGCAGTCAAAGTGGGTGTGATTCAGTGACAGGCAAGTTGTAATGAGTATGGAGTTGAGAACAGGACGGGCTGGAATTTTGGCTGGCTATAGGGCCGAGATTGAGATTGACTAGAGATGAATTGGAATTGGAGATAAGACTGGGGATGGCTACAGCAGAGGCTGATGCTCCTGCACTCCCCATCCTAGGCCTATACAGGAACAACCTCTTGCAACAGTTCCTTGAGGCCTGGTACAACCAGAAGTTCCTGGGCACCCACTGTACTTTTGGGGATGATCGACACCTCACCAACCGCATGCTCAGCATGGGTTATGCTACCAAGTAAGCTGAGGGGAACGGGTGGTTGGGTATACGTGAAGGCCAATGAGTATCCCAGCACATGTGCGAGTGTGTGCGTGTGCGTGTGCGTGTGCGTGTGCGTGTGTGTGTGTGTGTGTGTGTGTATGTGTTTTGAGAATTCTCCAAACCCAGAGTAACCAGCAGGACAATGGGCTCTATGGAGTGAAACATTAAAGAAGAGATAAGAGAGATCATGGGCAGCAGAGGGGGCATTTGTATTGAGCCAATGGACTCTACCAAGTGAAATATGAGGGGAGAGGGGAATATGCCATATTATGTAAATATACCATACCAATGTAAATATACCATTTACATTGAACCATGCGACCCAATGGACTCTAGCAAGTGAGGCAAATTGAGGGTGGGAGATTCCACCTAGAAGATACAAGGTGAGATGGGGCGAGTTAGCTCTATCATAAAGATCAAGGCAGCACAAGGAGTAAGGTGAGTTGGGAAGAGAAAAAGATAAAGGGACAGGGGTGGGGATCTAACTAGTGAGAGAGCCATGGAGAAAGAATCAAGTGAGAGAGGAGGGGAGTGCCTAAAGTCTAGCAAATGCTTCGGAAGAAAAGTAACTCAGTGAGCCTCTGGGGAGTACGAACTAGACCAAGTGAAGTTAAGGGGAGACTGATTTCTCCAAAGCTAGACCCAGTGAAAGACCCATAGAGAACTTGGGATATACTAAGGAAACATATACATTCATTTACTTGACAAATATTTATAAAGTGCCTACAATGTTTTAAGCTCTGGGGATACAGCAGTAGACAAAAGAAACACAATTTCATGCTTATATTGATTAGGGAGAGAGATGATAAATAAGATAAGTAAGTACAACACAGAGTATGTTAATGGAGAGAAATAAAGCCAGGAAGGGGGATAGGAAGTCTCGGGATAGGAAATGAAGTGTTAAATGCAGTGCCTGGGGTAGGATAGGTGTTGAGGTTGTGAATAACGTGGCTGAAGCAATGAGCAAGCCTGGGAGTGTGAGGAGCGGACAGAGAGTTAACAGGAGCTATACTCATGAAAGGAGGACTTTGGACTAAGATGAGGGAGCCATGGGAGGGTTTTGAGCAGAAGAATGACGTGTTGTTGTAACAGGATCCTTCTGGCAGCTGTTTTGAATATTGACTGCAGGAAGTGAAGTCAGAAGCAGGCAGGCCATTGAGGATGTCAAGTGACACAGGGGAAAGAGAGTGGACACTGTCAAGTAATGCCCTGGGGAGAGAATAGTTAGACCACTCCCAACAAACTGACCGTTGGTGACCAGCCTATGACTTTCCATAAACAGTAATCTAGCCTTGTGTGGGCTTGGCTGGAAATGGTGTAGGGATTGATTGACGATGTCTGCCACGGCCACAGGAAGGGGGTCTGGTGGCTCCCTTGCGAAGCTCTGACATGGACTACTAGGTAGCAGCCATGCCTGTCTTGCTCCTCACCGTAGAGACTTGCCAATATAGTAACTGTAATAGTATTAGTAATATATTAGTGATGGTATTCGTAATAGTGTCACTAACTGCAAAGATATTAGTAACGGCAATAGTGATGGCATTAATCATAGTAAAAACAAATAGTGGTAGCTAACATTTATTGAACAAGGACTATATATCGGTCTGAAGCACTTGACAATTAGTCTTCATGCAGTCCTCACAATATCATATTAGATAGGAACTATTATTGATCCATTTTACATAGGAGAAAATTGAGGCCTAGAGAACTCAAGAGATTTGCCCCAAGGCCTCCCACATCGGCCATTTCCGGCTCCGGAACCCTGCCCCAGCTCCAAGGGCACCACCCTGACGTCCTCGTTTCTCGCACTGGCGCAGGTACACCTCCAGGTCCCGCTGCTACTCGGAGACGCCGTCCTCCTTCCTGCGCTGGCTGAGTCAGCAGACGCGCTGGTCCAAGTCGTACTTCCGCGAGTGGCTGTACAACGCGCTGTGGTGGCACCGGCACCACGCGTGGATGACCTACGAGGCGGTGGTGTCGGGCCTTTTCCCCTTCTTCGTGGCGGCCACGGTGCTGCGGCTCTTCTACGCCGGCCGTCCCTGGGCGCTGCTCTGGGTGCTCCTGTGCGTGCAGGGCGTGGCGCTAGCCAAGGCGGCCTTTGCAGCCTGGCTGCGAGGCTGCCTGCGCATGTTGCTGCTCTCCCTCTACGCGCCCCTCTACATGTGCGGCCTCCTGCCCGCCAAGTTCCTGGCGCTGGTCACCATGAACCAGAGCGGCTGGGGCACCTCGGGCCGTCGGAAGCTGGCCGCGAACTATGTCCCTGTGCTGCCGCTGGCCCTCTGGGCATTGCTGCTGCTCGGGGGCCTGGTGCGCAGCGTGGCCCGGGAGGCCAGGGCGGACTGGAGCGGCCCGTCTCGAGCGGCCGAGGCCTGCCACCTGGCTGCTGGGGCCGGCGCCTACGTGGGGTATTGGGTAGTCATGTTGACGCTCTACTGGGTGGGCGTTCGGAGGCTGTGCAGGAGGCGGGCAGGGGGCTACCGCGTCCAGGTGTGAGCCCAGCCACGTGGGTGCCCACTGCAGGGTCTTCAGAGCAGGCGAGAGGAGGCCTGCGCAGCTCCGGGAGCCACGAACTCGCCGAGGGATTCTCTGGGCCTCAGTTTCTCTCCTCTATGAAGTGAGGGGACCAACCCAAGACTCTTCGGTCTGGACTACGTTAGAGCTAGGACTTCCGGGTCTCTGGGGAGGGGTATTTATTTGATCAGGGTGTGGGTTTTTAGGCACAGAAGGGAAGGGGCATCGCTTCCTCCCTGTTCTTATTTAAGTTCCCATTTGTACTGTGTGATTAGGATATAATAAAGAATTTTATTTATTTTCTTCTGAGCACACCCTCACCCCCCCTTTTTTTTGGAGAACTAAGTGGGTTGCATGATTGAGAATTGGGGACTCTTGGCTCAGTCTTGGGTGCTATCTGTTTGAAGCGGACAAGACACACTCCTTCCTCAGAACTTCGGCTCCCTCTTTGGAAAATATGGATTTGAATCCCATGGGTCAGTGTTGCTGTGAGTGTTAAATTCCTGTCTATTCAGTTACTTGCAGAGCACCTACTACTGGCCTGACTCTGTCTGGCACTGCAGGTGGTGCTTTTCCACGGGTCCATCCACTCCTGCACTCTCTAAGTAGCGAATTCACCCTCTCTCTTCCCAAACCCCCAGCACCCCCTCCCGCAGGCTCACACCTAGCTGGCTTCTCGCCTCACTGAGAAAATAGAGGTTACAAGAAGAAAACTTTCCGAGTCCCCACCCCCACACCTTCCCACTCATTTGCACCTGTGCCCACACACGCCAGCTTCATGCTGTTGCTGAGGGTGAACTGTCTGAGCTCCAAGCCAATGCCGACCCCTTCCGCTTGGGTACTACACCCCATCCACCCTCCTCTGCTCAAAGATCTCACTCCAGCAGTTCTTCCCACCTAGCCCTCCATTCAGGGTTTTTCCCATCCATATTCAAACATGCTGAAACTCTCTCATTCTTAAGACTTCCTCTCTCGACCTCAGTTTCCCCTCGAGCCACTATCGCAATTCTCTTTCTGTTAATAGCAAAACTTTTTGAGATAGCTGTCTGTATTTGTCTCCAGTTTCTCCCCAACAGAGTTCACCCATTCCAAGTGTACAATTCAATGGTATTTAGTTTCTAAATTTGTACAGCCATCACCTTAGTCTAATTTTAGAACATTTTCATCGCCCCCAAAAAGGAACCCCATACCCATTGGCAGACACTCTTCATTCCTCACGTCACTATTACCCCGAGACCTAGGCAGCCACTGATCTGCTTTCTGTCTCTATAAGTTTACCTACTATACTGCTAACATTTTATATGGATGGAATCATGCAGTGCGCTCTTTTGTGACTGACTTCTTTCACGTTTTCAACATCCATCCATGGTGCTGCATGTATCACTGAATCATTTCTTTTTATTGCCAAATAATATTCCACAGTAGGGGTGTATCACATTTTGTTTATCCATTTAGCAGTTGATGGGCATTCAGGATGTTTCCACTTTTTGACTATTATGAATGATACTACTATGAACAATCATGTACACGTTTTTGTGTGGACATAAGCTTTTAATTCTCTTGGGTATATACCTGGGAATGGAATTGCTGCGTCCTACAGTAATTCTATGTTTAATTTTTTGAGGAACTGAGACTGTTTTCCACAGAGGCTGCACCATTTTACATTCCCACCAGCAATGTTATGAGGGTTCCAATTTCTCTACACCCTTGCTACTTTGTACCTGACTTTTTGATTAATAGCCATCCTAGTGGGTGTGAAGTGGTGTCTCACTGTGCTTTGGATTTGCCTTTCCGTAATTAGTGATGTTGATTCTTAAACCCATGCCAATCAGAGGTCAGTACCCCCCCACCCCTGCACACTCCTCCTCCCCCCGCCCCCTTCCACCACTGACCCTCCAGTTAGAACTGGAGAACTTATCCTGTTCTAGAGAACTAAAGAAACTTATCCTGTCAAGTTCACCAACTATGGCTACAACAATGGCTAAGACAATGGTCAATTCTCAGACCTCCTATTTCATGATTTGGAAACAGGTGATCACTCCTTCTCCTGGAAATGCTTTCTTCACTTGGCTTTCAGAATGCCACAGTAGCCTTGTTTTCCTCCTCCCTCACTTTTCTTTCTGGTTCCTCTTCATGTGGCTGCTTAACATTGGAGAAACTGCTCCTCAGCTACACCTGCTTCCCCAGTGCATCCAGTGTTATGGCTCTGAATGCCTCCTTCATGCTCCAAACTTCTATTTTCAGACCAGAACAGATCTCGCCCCTTAAATTCGACTTGTATATCCAACTGCCTTCAAGATATTTCCACTTGGATACCTAATAGACATCTCAGACTCAACTCCTAATCTCTCCTCCCTCCTAAACCCCAAGAAACCTGCTCCTCCAATAGTCTCCCTGTCCCAGCCAACAAAACAGCATGCATCCAGCTTCTCAGGCCAAAGATGCTAAAGCTGTACTATCCACAACAGTAGCTATTACCACATGGGACTATTAAAAAAAAATTTTTTTTTCATTCATTCACTCTTTGATTCAATCAGTCACAAAAACATATACCAAGTACCTACTGACTTCCACATACTTTGCCAGATTTGCAAGTATACAAAAAGCTACAGTCAGCTCCTGTCTTCTGCTGTCATACAGCAGGAAATATTCAAAGTAATTGAAGCAACCTAAAATGACAAATTGATTCGTCAGTTGCACTGGGCACCTTTCATGTGCTTCATGGTCACATATGGCTGGTGATGACACACTGGATGGTGCTGATCTAGAACATTCCATATGGCAGTGGGTTCTACCAGACAGTGCTGCCATAGTTACTCTTGACTCCTCTCTCTCTCACACCCAACATTCTGATCCATCAGCAAATCCCATTGGTTCTACTTTCAGGACAGAGCTAGAGCCACTGTTCCTCACCTTCACTGTCACCACCTTGTCCCCAAGTTGTATCTCTTGCCTGGTTTACTGCAGCCCCTAGCAATGATCCCTGCTTCCACCCTTGCCTCCAAAGCCTACTATCCACACAGTAACTGTGTAAATCAAATCATATCTTCCTTGGCTCAGAAACTGCCAAAGACATCTCACATAGAGGAAAATCCAGACGGTACTGTGGCCAACACCCTGCATGATCTGGTCCCGTGTCCTCTGACCTCACTGTGCACTCATTTCCTCAAGTCCTACTCCAGCTACATTGGCCTCCTGGCTATTCCTCTCACAGGCCTGGCACTCTTGCCTCAGGACTTTTGCCACTACTATTTTGTTTGTTCCTTTGCTTTTTGGACTGGAACACTCTTAACACAAATATCCATATGGCTCACACCTTCATCCCCTTCAAGTCTTTATTCAAATGTCACCTTCTCAGCAAGGTCCACTCCAAATATCCTATTGCTACCACCTATCCCCCAACATTCCTTGTTTCTCTGCTTTACCTTCTCCCTCATATGACTTGATATTTTATTTTACTTAACTTTCTTGTTTATTGTCTGTGACATAGTAAGAAATATATATTTGTTATCTGCCCCCAGTTTCTGACACAGAGCTCCTAGAATTCTTGTCCTAGGAGTGATATGAGGGTCTTCCATATAAAGTTCCTAAATCCCTTCAATTTCCTGGGTCTTGGGAGCATCTTTTATTCTCCTAAAGTGTCTCCTGCTGAGCTCGTAGATGGGGGACTGGTCACCAGTAAGACTAAGCCATGATCAGAAGCTTGGAACTTTCAGCTCCAACCCCCTTCCTCAGGGAAGGGAGACAGGCTGGTGAGTGAAAAGTCCATCATGTCTACACGAAGAAACTTCTATAAAATCCCTAAACTATGGGGTTGGTGAATGCATCCATGTGCAGGAGGGTGGCACACCCCAACTCCGCAGGGACAAAAGCTCCTGCACTTGGGACCCTTCCAGACCTTGCCCACTGTACTTCATCTGGCTAATCAGTTTCCTTTATAATGCACTGGTAAATATAAATGTTTCCGTGAGTTGTGAGCTATTCTAGCAAATTACTGAATGGTGGTGGTGATGGGGGTGTGGGGGGGGGCGGCGGTTTGCAAGAAGTCCCGACTTTAGATAAATCAGACAGAAGTGTGGGTACTGGGGGGACCCACTACTTGTGAATGGCATCTGAAGTGAGAGCAGTCTTGTGGGCCTGAGCCCTTAAAATCTGTGGTGTTTGACACTAACTCTGGGTAGTTGGTGTCAGAATTTACTTAAATTTTAGAACACTCAATTAGTGTCTGGAGAGTTGGAGAACTGGTTTGTATGGGGTAAAAAAAACCCCACACATTTGGTGTCAGAAGTGTTATAAGTACAGAAACAGTATTCCTTTACCATCCACCAGAATCTAAGCTCCATGAGCGCCAAATTTTTTGTCTCTTCTGATTTCTTCATTGCTGTCTCTACAGTGCCTTGAAAGTGCCTGGCACATGGTAAGTGCTCGATAAGTATCCACTGAATAAATGAGTTAATGCAGGGGAATACGTCAGTGAACAAGAATGCGTTCATGCTCAGAAGGACCTTAACTTTTAAGTAGAGAAGACAAAACCGAATAAAAAAATGAGTTAACATTAGGTCTAGATGAGTGCTATGTACAAGCTAAAATAGAGGAATGTCAGTCACAGGGGGAGGTGGATGGTCAGAGAAGGTGACATTTGAGCTGGGACCTGTGCCATGAGAGAGAGATGGGTTTGTGAAGTTCAGAGGAAAGTCATTTCAAGTAAGCACAGCACCTGCAGAGGGCTGGAAATGGGACTGAGCTTTGCATGGTGAAGGGACCAAAAAAGGAGGCCAATGGGGCTGGAAAGTAGCAAAGAGGATGAGGGAAAGATAGAGTCTGTAAAATAAATATAGTGCCAGCCTCACAGAGTTGGGGATTAATTGGGTTAATACATGTAATGGCTGCTCAGGGGAAATCATACTTAACTAGACAAAAAAAAAGGAGAAAATATTATTCTAAGCAGGAGACAGCATATAGCAAGATCCTGGAGAGGGTGAGAAGAACCCTGATGAATATGAAAAGGAACAAAGGCCAGGGAAACTGCAGGTAGAAAGATCAAGAGAGAGAGGCCAGCAAGGTCAGCAAGGGCCACCTGTGGGGCCTTGGACACCTTGACAAGGAATTGGGTTTTATTCCAATGGTAATAGGGAGCCACTGAAGAATTTTGAGCAGATCTGACATTTTTTAAATTATTACCCCAGCTGATGTATGGAGAATGAACTGTAGTGGGGCTAGGCCAAGTAGAAGCAGGGAGGCCAGTGGCAAAGCTGCTGCAGTGATCCAGGATAGGGACCACAGAGAGGGCAGCTTTGTGAGATATTTAGGAGTTAAAAAGGCTGAGACTTGGAAATGGATTGGAACGGAAGGAGGAACTGATCACCACTCTTAGGTTTGAGCTGCGAGGTGGATGGCGGTGCTTTCTAACAGAAAAGCCTTGGGGAGGAACAGATTTTGAGGGCAACATCAAGGACTCTGCAGGACACTGCCAGAAAGCTGGGGAGGGGTCCGGGCTTGCACTTAAAGCCCTCAGCACAGGGCCTTGCACTGTGGTAGCCATGTCTATTGCTGTCATTGTGGGGGCTACACTCACCCGGGCATTTTTGGGGGTATGCTGCCCCTCCTCCTACTGAGTTAGGAGTGACCAGCTTCAAAGATGCAAGAACCCAGAAGTGAAATATATTCTTTATTTGAAGGATGGAAATAGGATAATGTCAGACGAGATACCTTTATTAGTTGCCGCTAAAGTACCATCGAAAGAACATCCTGGGGGGAAAAAGGAGGAATAGGTGTTGAATGAGGGCTTGGACACCAGAAATCTAGATCCCGGAAGCCTGGACGTCTGGGTTCCAAGGGTGGATAGGGCCTTAATTCTTGGATCTGAAGGAGGAAGCGCTGGGAGCCAGGACTCCTGGGTCCGAGGGAGGAGGGGGCTGGGGCCCCGCACACCTGGGTCTGAGGAAGGAGAGCTGGATGCCGGGACTCCAGGGTCTCGGAGACTCACCAAATCAGCAGCATCGCACTCGCTGATGCGAAGGCCGCGGCAGCCGCGAGCAGACACAGGTTTTTCAGCGTCAGAGCTTCGGGCCTGGCCAGCAGCTCTCCCAGGCTGGGTCTCCAGGGCTCGATCATCTCCGCGTCCCGCGGAGCCCACAGCAGCACTTCCCGAAACTTGAACTGGAGCTCGGTCTCCCCGCGCGAAGGCGGGCCCGTCACTGCGGGGGCGCGCACGTCAACCGGCGCTAGCCCCGCCCCCAGCGCAGCCCCGCCCCGCCCCGCCCCGCCCCGCCCGCACCATTAAGAAAGAAATAGAGCCGCGCAAGGGGGCGCTGGTCGTGCTTAATCACGCAGGAGAAGGTCCCCTGGTGCGTGGGCTGCGCCGGCCGGATCCGCGCCAGGTATCCTTCGGCTCGTGGCACATCTCGGAAGTAGGTCACGTCCTGAGTCCGGAGCTGCGGGACGCTCAGGCTGAAGCGGCTGGAGGAGCGGGACCCCGCCCTAAGCCCAGGTCCTAAATTCTCAGCTCGGACTCGCCAAACAGTAACGCGCGAGCCGCGTCCCCGAGCTAGACCACCCCCTCTTTGGTCCTGGCCCCACCCCTTAGCCTTTATTCGCGGACCCTTCATGCACAGCTCCGCCTCCTAAGCTTTGACTCCGCTCCCTCCTACTTGCTCTAGGGTGCTAGGCGCGCCCCCTAAACCCTTACTCCCTAAACCCTTACGCATAACCTACCCCCTGACACCTGGTCTTGCAATCTGAGTCTCGACCTCTCCCCTAAATCCCGGGATACTCTCCTTGCATGAAGCCTGTATGTATGACCTCTCCCCTAAATCCCGGGAAACTCTCCTTGCACGAAGCCTGTATGTATGTGGAGCTCCCATAAGTCCCACCCTCTGCATTCTGACTCCCCATCCTCTAGTGAAGCATAACCCGCCTGACTAAACCCTTCATGCAGGCTCTGCCCCAACTCACACCTCCTTCTGCGAACTTCCAGGAATAGGTGATCTCCTCCTTTGGAAGCGAGAAGTTCACAGCGCAAGAAAACATAGCCTGACCACCCCGGGTCACCGTCACGTCCTGAACTGAAGACGGGTCCAGGTCACCCTCCTTGGCCCCGCCCAAGCCTGGCCCCACCCCTTCCTCGCTCAGGTCCAGTTTCTCCAGTTCGTCCGGTTCCTTGCACCTCCGGGTCCCGCCCTCTCACTTGGGCAGTCCAGCGGGAGGTCGCAGACGGTGGAGTAGCAGCCGCGGCAGCGGAAACGCCGGGAGGCTTCCTGGAGTCCTGTGAGGCGGGAGCGGGAACTGGGCTCAATCTCCTTTCCCCAGCCCGTGTCCCATTGACCAATTTAAAGGTCTGTTAAGCCTCCCTGGGTTCTATCGGCCAGGTGGAATCCCTGCGTTCTCCGGTTGACTCCCACTACTCCCTGCTCTTTAGGATTTCCATTGGTTTGCTTAGGCTCTCGGACCCACCTTCTATAGGAGGTTTTGAGCGATCCTTAGTTTACTTACTTTTCTCCAGGGCTCTTGGCCTCCTTTGGGTGAGGCCCACCCATGCTCTCCCACCTGAGGTCCTAGGTTTCTACCCCGACCGCCTCCCTTTCCTGAATATTGGATTAAGTCCTTACCGCAGGGAGGGATGCAGGCCTGGACTGCGGAGAGAAAGGAAGCATTAATACTCTGGAGGTCGCTGGAGAGACCCTACTTGAAGTTCCTCTAGAGGATGTTAGGAGCTGGACGAATTCCTCCGGGGGGCCGAGCTAGGCCAGCTGCCTTCCACCTAGGAGGCGGGGCTAGGCCTGCAGCATTCCACTAAAAGGTCAGGCACAGGCCTGCTGCTAGCCATCTAGGTTGGGGGTCGGCGAGGTGGGGGGCTGGGGAAGACACGCAGGACTGCCGCATCCCTGAGGAGAGGAGCCAGCCCTGGTGTATTTCCCCGAGGGGAGGGGCTAGATACTAGGCGATCCTTGGAGGAGGCGGGGCCTGATTAGGAGGCCCAAGTTAGAGACGAGGCGTGGTCAGGCTAGAAGTAGTCCACTAACTGGGCCCACCTGGAGAGGAAAACTTCAGCAGACCGCGCAGGACCAGAGATCCAGGAAGAGGCCCGGGGCTAGTCTGGGTCAGGAATATCCCAAGATAGGAGCTAGCTGAAGAGGAAACCTTCCGCGGAAGAAGCGGGGCTAGATCCAGTGTGGCCCACGAAGGGAAGAAGACTTTGTCAGGGGCAGCCCACCAAGGGCTCAAAGATAGAGCCAGCAGATTGGACCGAGGGGAGAGAATGGGGGTCTCAGGAATGGGGTTTTCTAACTGTGTGTGTGCCTGGAAGAGAAGGGCAGGAGAGAGAGATGGAGGCTGTTTTACCTTCTTTAAGCTGAATAATAACATTCTTCATTTTCTCCACGGCATCAGGAAAGGCAACCAGAAAGGACCCTGCAGGACGGAGGGCGACTTTGGTAATAAAGGCCTTTCCCCATGGTTTGCATAGCTAAACAGGACTCACTGTCACAGTGTCGGTGTCCCTTCCCCAGCCCCTTTCCTCCTTTATGTCTCCCCTGTTACCACATTCTCTGTTCTCACCTCCTTCCACCCTGTCTACTACAAAGGCTTACAAGTCCCCAAGACGCTTTCCTTCTCCCTCCTGAGTCTCTCTCAGATGGAAATCTTTTTTTTTTTTTTTTTTTTTTTTGCCCATCACCTGCATTTATCTCGTTGGGGCGAAAGGGGAGGATAAAGATCAGGTTCCTTACTGAGGCATACTGGGCCCTACATGGTTTGGCCTAGTTCTCTCTCTCTGTCTCTGTCTCTGTCTCTCTCTGTCTCTCTCTCTCTCTCTCTCTGTCTCTCTCTCTCTCTCTCTGTCTCTCTCTCTTTCTCTCTCCCATACCTACTACCCACCTTCCTTTTCCTTAACATGAAAAGAACCACATTCCCTAGCACGTCCGGGCCTTTGCACATGCTGGCTTCTTTTTCTAGCACATCTTTCCCCCTACTCCTACTTATCCTTCATGTCTTATACTTCAAGTGTCACTTTCTCACACTTTTCCAGAGAGGGGACATCACCACATATCTAATTGAGTTCCCTGTTTTTCTCTCTCATGGTACCCCGTTCATTTTATTCATAGTTCTCACCAGTTTGCAATTGCATGTATTTAAATATATGGTCATTTAAGTCTATCTCTTAAGTAAATAAACATGTCCTTCTTTAGTGCTCTGTTCTCAGAATCCAGGAGAGGGCCCTTAGTATAAGAAAGTGCTCAATAAATATGTGTAGAATAAATTCCAGGACCCAACTGGAACTGGAGTCCACAACAAGTTCCCTATGACCCAAATCCATCCTTTGGATGTGTTATATTTGGCCTGGATGAAAGTGTTTAAAAAAACAAACAAAAAAGTTGCCAACATATAAAATTAGAGAAAGTCTCATAAAATATTTGGCATCTCGTTTTAAAAATTTGAAAGAGCTATAACACAGAGAACACTTTTCCTTAAGGCAGTAATTAGCTGAAGTATAGTAGCAGCCACTCCCTTTAAACTGGGCACATACCCACCACTTCTCCATAGTCCCGAGCCTCTATTCGTTTTACCACTCTTTTGCTCCTTTTTTTGTTCTCTGTTTTTGTACGTGGTTAGGTTTTGACCATTGTAATGGCTTCTGAACTGTAAGGTTTTGTGACTTTTTTCCTTTGAAAAAGAAAGTAGACAGCTGGATTGATCTTGTGGTGGAGGTGATTTTGGAAATCAGAAATGTGGCAGGGTGTTGTGGGCTGAATTGTGTCCCCCCAAATTCATACATTGAAGTCCTAACCCTAAGTACCTCTGAATGTGACTGCACTTGAAGATAGAGTTCTTAAAGAGGTGATTAAGTTAAATGAGGTCATTAGGGTGGGCCCTAACCCAGTATGCCTGGTGTCCTTATAAGAAGAAATCAGGACACAGACACACACAGAAAGACCATGTGAAGACACAGGGAGAAGATGGCCGTCTACAAGCCAACGAGAGAGGCCTCAGAAAAAAACAGTCCTGCTGATCTAAAACTTCTAGCATCCAGAATTCTGAGAAAATAAAGTTCTATTGTTTAAGCCACCCAGTCTGTGGTATTTTGTTACAGCAGCCCTAGCAAACTAATATACTGGGATTGTCAGTTGCCTCCAAATATCTATATTTTCTCTTTAGCAACAGAACACTGAGTTTCATTTGTGAAAGCCAACCTCCTCCCCGCCCTCCAAAAAAAGACTTCATTTCCTGGCCTTCCTTGCAGTTAGTTGTGGTCATGTGGCCAAGTTGTGACTATTGAGATGTAAGTGGAAGCGTCATATATGAGTCTCAAAAAGTAGTCTTAAAAGGTGGTGCCATCATTTTGATCCCTTCCCCCTCCTCCATCCAGCTGCTGGAAACTAACTTGGTTTTGATGGCTGGAGTTCTAGCAGCCATATAGGACCATGAGGACAAGGGCTATACCCTTAGATGGTAGAGCAAAAAGCTGGAAGGAGCTTGAGTCCCCAAGAAAATGGATTGCCATGCTAGCATTAAGTGCCTAACTCAAGACTGACTTTATATGGAAGAAATAAACTTCTAGTTTGCTTAAGCCATTATGGAGGGGGAGAAGGGTTCCTCTGTGATTTAAAGCCATATAAAAAGGGTGGGAATTGGGGATATTGGCAAGAGAGCAGCCGAAGTGATGATCATTGGGTATATGTTTGGGAAGAGGGAGCACTGAAGCCAAGAAATGAGTTCAAAATGAGGCGTAAAGGACTTTGAGGTCTCTCCTTGGCCACAGAGCAGGAGTGTGGTCTGGAGATGGCAGGATGGTCAGGAGGATGTGGTTAGAGTGGGATGCTAGTATGAGGCCAGGATGTTGAAGGAGTCATCCATGGAATATCTACGGGCCAAACCAAATGACTCATGGGGAAGGTGAGTGCAGGATATACCAAGTGAGCCATGGCAGCGGGGTGGGGAGGGGTGGCTTTATATATTTAGTAAACTTTGGGAGTTAGGGATGGAGCAAAATGTTCCAAACAGGCCAAAGGGCA
The DNA here is from genome assembly GCF_027409185.1 of Cynocephalus volans. Classification (NCBI taxonomy): domain Eukaryota; kingdom Metazoa; phylum Chordata; class Mammalia; order Dermoptera; family Cynocephalidae; genus Cynocephalus; species Cynocephalus volans. Next base: position 3,956,235 of record NC_084462.1, on the reverse strand, counting down.
TAGGTTATATCAAATGAACCATCAGTGGGCACAAATGGATGTTGTACAAACCTCCCCGGAAGGGCTGCATATGTTAGGAACACTAAGTCTGCTTCAGATCATCTGGGTTTGAGTCCTGGCTCTTCTATTTGTGAGCACACCTGTCTCACATCTAAGGTGTCAATCACAAACCCTCCTCCCTATGTGACCTTGGCCAAGTGACTTACCTTTCCTGATTTTCAGTTTGCTCATTCATAAAAGGGGATGATAGTAGTGTATTCCTCACAGGGTTGGGGAAGAGAATTAAATGCCATACAAAATAAAAGCATCTTCATCCCAAACCATTTAATGACACCATTTAATGACCATATGAGATAATGTCTGTAAGAGCTTAAAGTGGTGCGTGGCACATTGTGACTGTTACAGAAGGGTGAGCTGCTATTATTACCATCTCTGAGTTTGAGATGGAGAAACTGAGGCATAGAGAGGTTAAGGAAATGGTCCAAGGTTACATAGCTACATTTGAACCTAGGCAGTTGGGCTCCAGAGCTCCACACCTAATCACTGCATGTGGTACACTGCCCTCCTCTCTTTACCATGCTAGCCACTCCACGGTTTATAACACAGAGTCACCTGCCACCACCAAGAGGCAGCTCTAAGTTAGCTTGTCCATCTCTCCAGTCCTCCATCTGGGAGAGACCCAGGAGTTGTCCCTACTTCTTCCCATTCCCCTCACGCACATCTATCTAGTACAGACTATCTCCAAATACCTCCTAGGTATGTCTTCCCTATCCAGCTGAGCTCCAACTTCCCCATCTGGAAAGTGGGGCTATGAAACCCTGCCTCGCAAGGTTGGTGCTAGGATATCCTTTAGAAGATAATTAATACAAATAAACCTGTCTGGCAGATGTAGCCTCTCACATGCGTGATGCAGGTTTGGCACATAGTCATATCCTTGTTCTTCCTTCTCCATTCTCATACCCACTTTCTTCAGCTCAGACCTCACCTTGTCCCACCTGGACCACTGAGACTGATCTGAGCCACAACCGACCATCTTCTCACTGGTCTCCCTGCTCTGCCCCGGTCATACATGGCTGCCAGACAGATCTTGTTAAATCCTGAGTCAGATCCCGTCTCTCTGTGTAAGATCTTCCAATAGCTCCCCCATCTCAACAGCAAAAGATGAAGTCAGGCCCACAACCAACATTCTCAGTATGTTCCCGAAACAGCATCAACCAGCATCACCTAGGAACTTGATAGAAATGTAAGTTTTCAGGCCCTATCACAAACTTACTAGTCAGAAACAAAGGGTAGGGCCCAGCAATCTGCATTATAACAAGCTCCCAGGAGATTGCGATGTACACTGGGCCTTGAGAACCACTGGTCTACAAGGAACTATAAAACCTATAAGATGTGGCCCCTTGCTACCTCTCTGATGTCATCTCGACTCCAACCCCACTGGCCCCAGGGTCTTTGCACTGGCTTTTCCCTTGGGCTGAAACTCTCTTTCTGAAAGTCTATTTCCCCAGACTATCAGCAAGGCTTTCACTGTCACCTTGCTCAGGTTTTGCTCAATTAGACCTTCTCATTTCCACCTCCCTTGACCAACCTATTTAAAATTATCATCCATTTCCTTCCCCTTCTGTTCTGCTCAATAGCACAAATCAGCAACTGATATACTATAGCATTTTGTTGATTATTTTTATTATCTGTCTCCTCCCACTCCATCTCCAATATAAGCAACCCAAGGGCAGGCAGTTTGCATTTTTGGTCCCAGCTGTGTCTCCAGTGTTGTTCCTGGCACATTAAATGAATAGCTGTTGAACATACTGCACTGACTTTTCCTGGCCTCCATTCTCTTCCTCCAGTCCAACCTCCAATCAGCCCCAGAGGGCTCTTTCTACACCCAGGGCTGACCTTGCCCTGGCCCCGCTCACAGCCCTCCTATGGCCCCCTAGCACCTTCAAGACAGAGTCTCAAGCATCCCTGACTTTTCAGCTGAACCCTGCACTCTGGTATCTAGCTGCCTCCTGAACATCCCCTGGGTCCTATACAGTCCCTATGTCCCAGCTCATCATCTATCTCCACTCCTGCTCTTTCTCCCAGGCTCCTCATCTCAGGGATGACCCACCCTAGCATGGAGTCACAACTCAGGACCTCCAGCCCTCCCTCCTGCCTCTCTCCCCAAACAGCCCATTACTCCCAGGCCCCATTGCTCTGGCCCCTGAGTCTCTGTCCCCACCTCATCCCCTCTTCTCCACCTTCACAGCTTTAGCTCCAGCCCCAGCCCTAGCGCAGGCCTCCTCATCTCTTGCCTAGACCCTCACCCTGGCCTCCACTCTCTGCCCTCCAAGTCCGTCCCACACCCCACCCAAAAGAGGTCATTTACACCTAGATCTGGACTTGTTCCTGGTCTTTTCAAAACCTTCTGTTATAACACAATCTGTGTGGGGAGGGATGGGGAGAAAAGGGTATTTCTTGGAATCTAGCACCCCCTCTTTCCAGCTCTTCCTCAGGTCTCCCTTTGGGGGTGGAGGAATCCACAGCCAGTTTTCTTAATGCTGCCCCCTGGACACTCCCTTGATGGGAACATCTCCCTCTTTGGGATCTTTGACCAAAAGCTTTGCGGGCAAGAGCTGGAAACAAAAGCTTATCAGTTTATCCAAATAAACAGGTCTCTGTGGCCTCCTCCTCACACCTCTGATCCTCTGACAATTCCAGTCTCTGGCATATTGTGGGGATCATGTGCTGTGTGGTCGTGGTGACCCGCTGTGATTACTGATAACGCTGCCTCTTGGCTATGCACGTCCCTCCAGCCCTGAGGCCCCTCGCATGGCCACATGTATGCACCTGTGCTGCACATGCCTGTCTCATCGGCCCCAGTCAGGGCTGTCACATGTGCCTATCTCCCCAGGACAGCCACACCCCTGTCTCTTCATGGCTGTCACCTGAACTATCCACTTTGCTGTACCTAACTGATTTCCTGCCCCCTAATAGCCTCACACATCAAAAATGTGGAATCACGGAGTATGTGCATATGTATGTGTGTGCATTTTTATCCTAGAGAAAGATGTCTCACCAGGAAGCGCACCCCTCCCCGCCCTACACACACACTGAGGTCCACGGCCATCCTGGGAGGCAAGGAGACTGTTTCACTTTGCAGGTAGGTAAGCTGAGGCCCTAAGAGGAGCAATAAATAATATGTCCAAAACTTCATATCCAGGAAGACTGTGCCACACAGCCAGGTCAGATCCCATGTCTACCTGATTCCAACTGGGCTTATTTCTGCACCGTTCCTTCTCCTCACCAGCATCTGCCCAACCCCCTGAGAGCTGTTCCACCCTTCTCCCTGACAGTAACCCAGCTCACTCGGCTTCCCCACATCACTGCAGAGCTCCAGAGGCCCTCTCATCCACCTGTGAATACCCATTTCTAGGGGGATCAAAGGCCACATAGTCCACCACCCCGAATCCCCACTCACTCACACTGGGCAGCCGCCATCTCCTGAAGGGAGTGGGTCATCTGAGTGAAGGCATCATGCAGGTGGCTTCTCTCATCGTAGTCTGGGGGTAGGAGAGGCAGGTAGGGACTCGGTGGAGGAAGATCCCTCCAAGACCACATCCCTAATGTGGACATTCAGTCTCTGGGTCTCTGCCCCCCAAGTCTCCGTCCTCCCTCCCTTGAGTCTCTGCGCCCCCATCTCTATCCTGTCTCTCTTGAGTCTCTGCCCCCAGTCTCTCTCCTCCCTCTCGTGAGTTCTGCCCCCATCCCAGGCTCTATTTTTTCTCTTCTGATTCTCTGCCTCCATCTCTATCCACTTTTCTGTGTTTCTGTTCCCCTTGGTCTCTGTCATTCCTCTCAGTCTGAACCTCTCTCCATTGCCTCTGAGTTTCTCTCTGTTTGTCTGCCCCACTCTCTGAGTCTCTCCAGATCTCTCTGGTCCCTCCCTCTGGGCCCTTTCCAGGGCCCTGGTGGACACTGGATGGTCTCCTCACTGATTTCACTGTATGAGAGGTTCTCAAAGGCAACTGTGAAGGCCTCCTTGCACTTCTCGAGCTCAGGACCCTCCATCCCAGCAAACATCTGGCATACACGGAGGCGCTCAGGGTAGGTGGTGAAACAGAGGAGACAGGCCCAGGAGGGCAACCTGAAAACTATGAAGGCCAGCAGGGCATATGGGGCAGCACTGGCAGGAGACCGCAAGGCCATCATAGAAGGTCTCAACAGCCAGGGAGACCTTTGTGAGTGACCTTTGTGAGGTCACCACAGGGCGGGGGAGGGGCCGATAGTCTGGGGTCAGAAGTCAGCTTTCAGTTGATGGTCAAATGTCAGGCTCCAGAGGAAGGATGTGAGGGGTCAGGGGTTACGACTCAGGACAGCAATCCCCAGGTTTGTGGTTGAGCCAGACGCCAGGCTCCCAAGAACCTCACCTGTGACCCTGGATATCCTCACAGGTTAAAGGGTCTCAGGGACCCAGAGGCTGGCGACGTGGTATGTGGTATCCCCAACAGGCCCAGGGGTGAGTTGGGGTTGGGGGTCAGAGATGGAAACAGGCACAGAGACACACTGAATACCAGAAGCCAGGAAAGAAGACCAAAGAAGACAGAACAGAGATACAGAGAGATATCGGTAGGGTCAGAAACCCAGAAAGCCACAATAAGAGAGAGATGGAGAGAGCCTAAGAGATCTTTGTGCAGAGAAAGGGACTCAGAAGCTTCAAGAACAGGAGAGGCAGTGAGTGCAACAGACAGACACAACAGAGATGGAGAGACAAACAGAAAGCAAAATAGAGATTTCTTGATGAGAGAGAAACTCTTTTAGGGAAGTGGGAGGAGGGGATGCAGGACAAGGATAGAAAAAACAGCTCAGCTATTCCTCTCAGGGTCCCTGGGGCAGTGTGTGGGGCTGGGGGTCCCTGCCAGGCCCCGTCCCGTGCAGGGCGCAGCCTGGGGAAAGCTAGGAGGCCGTATAGTGATCTCCTTGGGTGTCCTCCTCAACTATACAACCTCCTACCTCAGCCCGGGGGGCGCGGCAGGTGGACAGACCAGACAGATGCATAGATGGGGGCCAAGAGAGCCAGGGAGGGTGGGGAGGGCCGGGGAGGCCTCAGCCGCGATGGTGAGCCCCCGACACGGACCCACAGACACGAGCTTGTGTGCGGCGAAGGCCCCGCAAGGTCGGTTCTACGGGTGGGTGCCAGGACCCAGAAGTCCGGGCCCCCGGCCCCCTCCTCCCCAAGGAACTCATGAGTCCAGGCCCCTGGCCCTTTCCTTCCCAAAGATCTCAGGAATCTAAGCCCTTAGCTCCATCCTTCCTCAAACTCAGGAGTCCAGGCCTTCAGCCCCCTCCTCCCTCAGATCCATGAGTCCAGCCAGGTGGGCCTTCCTGGGGAAGGCACAGCCTGATAGAGCTAGCTTCCTGGGTGCCAGTTGGATGGAACCTCACCTGTCTTGGAATTTGGCCCACTGGGCACAACTGCTCCCTCCCTCCCTACCTACCTGTCAGCCTGCAGAGATTCCAGGCCCAGGGCTGAGGGGCCAGGGGATATGAAAACTTCCAAGCCTTCCTGGGTATTCCCGGCCCTCCCCCCCTCCCCGCCCCTTGTTTTGGCATCATTTGTAACGATGACAGGTATGACCCCAGAGCACTGACACTGCACCAGGCCCACCTGCCCAGCAGAGGTCTTCTCCCTGACGCCTCCCACTCCAGTCAGCTTGGCTCAGAGCCTGTCCACCTGGGAGTGTCTCCCCTGTACGGTTTCATGTCTCCGTCCCGCGCTCCATCTGCATCTTCCTGTGTCCTCCCTATCCTGCTCCCTCTGCTCGCCTTTTTTTCTTACCCTCTTTCTTAGTTTGTCTCACCTGGTTCCCAGGCTCCTTCTGCATCTGTGTTCACTGCTCACTCCCTCTGCTCTGTCTGTCTCCCCATCCGCCTCTCTCACCTCTTGCCCTCCTTGCTTTCGTCCCTCTCTCCCTCTTTCTCGTTCTTTTTCTCTACCTTCTCTTTCATCCTCCCCTTCTCCTCCTCCCTCCCTCCGCTTTGTCTCCCTCGTTCTCTCTGACCCTTTCAGTCTCTCCCTCTCTCCTCCATCACCGTCTTCCTCCCCCTTTCCTTCTGTCTCTCCTCATTCCCTCTCCTTTTCTGCACCTCTCGGTCTCCTTCCGTCCTTCCGTCTCTGTCTCTCTCCCTCTCTCGCCCTCTTTCTTCTTCCCTCCCTCCCTCCCCCCGCTCCCCGTCTCTCTTCTCTCCTTCCTTCTCCTTCCCTTCCTCTTCTCCTCTCCCTTCCTCTCGGTCTTTCTCCTTCCCTTTCTCCCTCCCCCTCGCAGCTCAGAGCCAGGTCTGGAGTTGGGGGTAGGGTGGGGGTGGTTTGTGAAGGGGCCCAGGGCTGGGGTAGCGACCTGCTGAGGAGGGGGAGGAGAGGCGGGAAGGGGGCGGAGAGGAAAGGGGGAGGTGGGGGCCGGAGACGGGTCCACGGTCCCAGCTCTCTTCCCCCTTCCCTCCTTCCCAACCTCCCAGACCCTTCGGCGGGGGCGAGAGTCAGGCCAAGGTGGGGAGGAAGGGGAAGGGAGGAGGCTGCCCCCGCCCCCCCCACCAACCTGGCCCAGAGCCCAGGCCTGGGTTCCCAGCATGCCCCGGGGCTGCCTGGGGCCTGAGGAGGGGGGTGAGGGGAGAGGAGAAGCTGAGAATCTTAAAGATTCTCCGGACCTGAGCATCTCCCCCACCCCCAACCGATTTCTCCTTGGGGAAACTGAGGCCTAGAGAGAAGGGTCAGGGCTTGTTCAAGGTCACTGGACAAGGCATGGATGGGGACATGAACTCCCTAGGCTCATAGGCCCGCTTTGGGGTAGGGGTAGGCGCTGGGCTTTCCCCAGGCCTGGGTCCTCCTCCCCCTCCCTGCGGACCCTGGGGAGCCCCCAAGGGTCAGAGAGCAGACCCAAACAGTCTGGCACCATGGCAACCAGTGGCCCCGCCCCCTTAACCCCTGGAGGTCTGGACTCCAGCTGGGGCTAAAGAAGGGGTGGGGGACTCCTGGGTTCCGGGGGAGGAGCCCCCTCCCTCCAGGCTGCGAAGAGAGAAAGAAGCCGGGCGCCTGAACTCTTGGGTTCTACAGGGGGAGGGGGTTGGAGACCCGCGCTCCTGCGGAGATGGGTGGGCTAGTGAATTCTGGGGATTTGAAGGGGTGGGGGCTGGAGGTGGACTCCAGGTCTGCGAGAAGAGGTTAGGGTCCCAAACTCCCGGGTCCTGGGGAGGAGGGGGCTAGGGGTTCAGATTCTGTAATTCGGGGGGGGGTGGACTCCCAGATCTGAGGGGAGAGGGGCTGGGGCCTGGAATCCCAGGTCCCCAAGGGAGCCTGGATGCAGGGCCTCTCCTCCACCAGACATCCCCTGCCCCCGCCGCTGACCCTGGCCTGTCTGGCTACCCAGACAACCTCCCCCTCCTCCTCAGCCCCCTCCCACCAGCAAGGCTCACCCTTGACCCCGCAAAGCCCCGCAGCACCAACCCTGCCCCTCCCCCGCCCCTCCAGCCAGACGTTAACCCTTAGGAGGCTGGAGGCACCTCCAGAGCCAGACCGTCTTCCTCCACCTCCCCTGCGGGCTTGGGCATCTCGCCCCCGGTCTCCTCCACCCTCCAGCCTACCTATTCCAGCCCCCATCTGTCTCCTCCCTCTTGAATCCAGGAGGTGTCCCCAGCCTTCTCCAGCTTCCGGACCCCGAAATCCAGGTCCCCAGCCCTCTGCTTCAAGGATTCAGGAGTCTGGGCTCCCAGCCCCCTCCTTCTCCTCCAGGAACCCACAAATCCAGGCCGCCCGCTGCCTCCTCCCTCAGGGACTCTGGAGCCCGGGCCCCATCCCCCGCCCTTTCCGCAGACTCACGGCTTCCCGGCTCCCGCGTCGGAGGGAAGGGGTCTCCTCCGCCAGCCCCCAGGCCCGGCAGGCCGGGCCCCACCGCCGCCGAGTCCTCTCCATCCTCTCCCCGCCTCCGCCGCCCAATGGCCTCTCCCCTTCCTCCCGCCGTCCCTGCCATCCTCCTGCCCTTCTCCGCGACTCCCTCCGGCCGGCGCCTCCTCCCCGGCTCTGCGGTCCCGGACTCCCCCTCCCAGGACCCCACCGGCGGCGCGGCCGTCGGACCAGCCCCCTCCCCAGGGGGCCCCCGCCCGGCCCCTCCCCGCCGCCCAGCCCAGTCCGGCCCCGCTCCCCCGCCCCCCTGCCCCGGAGCTGGCCCCGGTCCAGGGGAAAAAATTCCATCCAGCCCCGGGGAGGAGGAGCGGGCGGAGGAGGGAGCAGAGAGGGGGGAGGCCGGGCCAGGGGAGCGTGACGCAGAGAGGAGGGAAGGGACAAAAGAGAGGCCGGGAGGCGGCCGGGCGCTCCCACTTCGCCTCCCTCCTCCTCGGCCAGTCCCCGCTTCGCTGTCTCTGGCTTTCCCTGCGTCCCCTCCACCTCTCTTCGCTTCCCCTCTCTCGGCCTCCCTCCCTCTTCTTGCCAGCCTCCCTCCCTGCCCTGTGCGTGCTCGCTCGCTCTCCCTCTCCCTCTCTCTCTCCCTCTCCCTCCCTCTCCCTCTCCCTCTCTCTCTCTCCCTCTCTCTCTCCCTCTCCCTCTCCCTCTCTCTCTCCCTCTCTCTCTCTCTCTCCCTCTCTCTCTCTCCCTCTCTCTCTCTCCCTCTCTCTCTCCCTCTCTCTCTCCCTCTCTCCCTCTCTCTCTCTCCCTCTCTCTCTCCCTCTCTCTCTCCCTCTCTCTCTCCCTCTCTCTTTCTCCCTCTCTCTCTCCCTCTCTCTCTCCCTCTCTCTGCCCCTCCCTCTCTCTCTCTCTCTCTCCCTCTCCCTCCCCCCTCTCTCTGCCTCTCTCTCTCTCTTTCTCTTCCTGCCTCTTTCTCTCTGGTTTTGCTCTCTCTGACTCTTTCTTCCTATCCTCCCTTCTGTCTCTGTGTATCTGTCCTTCTTCCTTTCTTTCTGCCTTTCTCTGCCTCTACATCTCGATACTTTATCCTATGTCTGTGGTCTTCTGTCTGTCATTTTACTATTTCCCTTTCTGTTCGTTTTTCTCCTTCCCTCTGTGTTTTCTGTGCCCCCCATCCTTCTCCCTCCTTCCCTCCCTCCCTGCCTGTCTCTGTGTCTCCATCCTTCCTCTCTCCAGCTTTCTCCTTACATTCCCCCACCCCCCAGGTCCCGGTATAGGTATATCCTTCTCTCTCCCCCCCTTTCTGCTCTACCTCCCCTCCCTCTGCTTTGGTCTCTCCACCCACCCCACCCTCCAGCCCCACCCACTGGGAACTCAAAGGTAAATGAGACCCGACCCATATCTGCTTCTGCAGATGGAGCTCACAGCCCAATGGAGGAGACAGACTCAACTGCAGACAGTCCCAGTGTGGGGTAATAAGGGTATGACAGAGGGAGAGACCAGAGGCTGTGAGAGACCAGGAGCAGAAGGAATCTTTGCAGCAGGAGACATCAGAGAAGCCCTCAGGCAAAGGCATGGTTGTGGTATGACCTCTGAGAAACAGAAGTTAGACCTAAATTGCTGAGAGAGGGGGTTCAAGGTAGAGGGCACAGCTGAAGCAAAGGCCCAAAGGAAGGAAACCAAGGCGATCCTGGGAAGACAACAAAGCAGTCAAGTCTGACTAGAGCCCTAGAGGCCAGGAGCCAAGGAGCAGGAAGATAAGGCTGGGTTGACTGGGTGGGGCCAGGTTCCCAGCCTGTTGAAGGCCGGTCTTCAGAGGTGACAGGGAGCCATGGAGGGTTGTGAGCAGGGGAAGGGACAAGGTCAGATCTGAATGTCCAACCCCTCTGGGCCATGGGTGGACTGGAGGGGAAGGCAGGGGTGAGGAGACCTCCTCCCTTCGGTTTTGGGGCTGGGACCATGGGGCAGAGAAGAAGGGGTGCAGCAGAGAATGTGAGAAAGCTGAAGAGACTGGGGATGGGATGGGGGCAGTGTAAGGGGAGAGAAGAGGTGAGAAAGCTACAACTCCCTGGAATCTGCCCAGGAACTGAGGGCACAAGTGTTTCCAATGGGGATCCAGGAGGAAGAAGAGGGTACAGAAGAGAGAAGATGCTGCGGACAGCTTAGGACTTAGTGGACATTAGGGGCTGAGCGCCATTTAAGGAAGACATTCAGGCAAAGGTGGATATATGGTTCTGGGGCTCCAACAGTAAAAAATATGTTTTCCTCCCACCTTGCCATCTAGCCACCCAGTTCTCTTGGGAAAAGTTTATGCTTACTAATTTCTTGTGTATCTTTCCAGAGGAATTCTATGCATCTTTGTATATATATATATTATACCCCCCCACACATACCTTTTTGTGCCTAGATAGGACCACATCACATCATTCTGTACCTTACTTTTAGTTTGACACTATACCCCAAAGATTCTCCCAAATCCATGCCCTTAGAGCCACCTCATTTGTTTTAACAGCTGTATAGTATTCCATTGCATACATTTACTTATTCATGTTTAATTCAGTCGAGCATATTTAAATATACTATTTTTTTAAGTGACTTTATTCAATGCTTTTAAGTCACTGAACCCAGATATTTGATAAATATTTACTTCTAGTTCCTTTAAAACTTGTTGATAATTACTAATGATAGGAATAATAATAATAGCAACACATACCCTTCACTGAATGACTACTTGGGACCAGTTTCTCGACTGGGTATTTGCTATACATTATATCATTTATCACATGGCAACCTCATTACAAACTGTCACTATGCCCATGTGAGGATGAGGGAACTGAGGTTCTGAATGGTGAGTTGCCCAAGCTCACAAAGTGAGTGACAGAGCCAGGGATTCAAACCCAGGCATCTCTGGCTCCAAGTTACATGCTCCTTCTTTGAAGGTAGGCTGCCTCTCTGAAAATTAGCTGCTAGTAGGGATTGACAGTGGGCACATTTAAATGTGTCATGCACACAAACTCACATATGATTAAAAAGGACCCTTTGCTACACAATGCATTTTGACTTAGTATCTGGAATTGCCATCACACTACATTCACCCCAGATGCCCTGTACATAGCTCAGGACATTAACCACATCACCACGCTGTCCCCTTGTCCTGTCCCTGATCCTGTTGTGTTGTGATTTTCTGTGTCTGGATCTGTCTCTGGGAATTCACTGAGGGAACAGTCTAGGTCTGAGTCATCTTTGTGTCCTCAGTATCACTCAGTATAGACATGGCTCAGAGCAGGGGAATGTTTGCTAAATGAATGAATGAAGGGATGGGTGAATAACAAATGGCTTGTGGGTTAGGCTAGGACTTGCTTAAGCCCCTGGGATGAGAAAACATAATTCCTGTTAGTTCCTGAAACATAAGTCCTCCGTTTCCATCAGTTGATAAGTCCCAGGGACCACTAGTTCCATTATTCTCTTATACACAGTACTCCAAATCCCTCAGCACTTAAAACTCAGCTCCTGTAATTCTCACAAATCCCTGAACCTCAGGATCCACCATTTCCGTCACTCTCTAAGTCACAGAGCCACCATTCCCATCAGACATTGGCACACAAGTACTACCATTCTTGCCAGTCTCTGTAACCCTACGCCCATGATTCTCATACCCTTTAGACACTGGGGCCACCATTTACATGAACTCCTGAGACTTGAGTACCACCATTATTATCCCATGGAACGGCACTCCTGTGAAAAATAAAAACTTTCTGCCTTTCACAAGGCCATGTCCACGTGCCTGAAACAGGAACTGCTGGGTAGGAAGATACCTCAACCTGCCCTGAACTGTGTCAAGGACTCACATGTTAATACTGTGGAAAACGAGGCATAGGGTCATGAAGAACATCAAAGTAGCAGAGAATCCTTCTAGGTGAGGGATCAACCCTAAAACCAAGATAATTCTACAGCACCACTAGAGAATCTCTCCATGTGGAGGTTCAACCCCAAACCCAAGATAATCCTACCAACATGACATAATCCCTGCAGGTGGGATAATCCTGAGAAGGGCAGAGTATAAAAATACCAGGTGATCCAAATGCAACAGCTGCTCCCATCGCACCATCAAATAATCCAGAGCGGTAACGTGCCCCTGATGGACTGGTAGGAATTGGAGACAGAGGTCCATTTTTGTTAGGGCTGGGGAAGGTGGGAGATGACAAATCTCAGGCCCACTCTTAACTCTTTTCTGGACAAGGGGCATGGGATAAGGGATGATTTTGCCGGGGAGGGTTTCCCTACAGCCTTTCTCTTCACCTTGGGCCGTGCCTTCTATTCATTTGATGAGCGAAGGGCCTTCAGATGCCCTACGCTTTCCATCTAAGCTAATGATGGGGAAGGTTATTAAGCGTTTCAAGGAGACTGAAGTGGGTATAGTTTTGGCAGGCCCATCAGCTGCCATCCACTTTCCCTACCTCTGGTAATAGAGTCTCTCTCTTCTATGAGAAACCCACTCCATGGGACTCTGACAAGAATGTTCTAGTGCTAATGCTCTTCCTCCCTCACCCCCCAAAAAACTTGGTTTGGGCATATGACACAATGCAGGCCAATCAGAACATTCATTTGTGACCCCTGACAGAGTCGATTAGAATTTAAGATTTTATAAGTCAGACACAGAAAGATAAATACCACATGTTCTCACTCATACGTGGGAGCATAAAAAAAAATTAAATTTTTAGAAGTAGAGAGTATAATTGTGGTTACTAGAGGCTGGGAAGGGTCAGGGGAAGGGGGCACAGGAAGAGGTATGGTACAAAATTACAGCTAGATCGGAAAAACAAGTTCTTGTGGTATACAATGGTACTAGACATCGATAATTAACAATAATTTATTGTATGTTCTCAAATGTCTAGAAGAGAGGAGCTCAAATGTTCTCATAAGAAAAAAATGATAGTTTTCCAATTATGAATATGCTAATTACCCTGATTTGATCATCACACATTGTATACATGGATTGAACTCTAACTCCGTACCCCATAAATATGTACAATCAATATGTATCAATTAAAAAATAAATTCTTTTAACAATTAAAAAAATACTCAAGATTTTACTTTTGATATTGACACTTTAATTTTAGGTCTTCTAAAATATGCATTTGTATACAAGTATGGTGCTTTTGTTTTCCAAGAATAGAATCATATTGTATATAGCAACGTGATTGATTAAGAGCTCATGCTCTGAAGTCAGACTGCCCGGGTTTGCATCCTGGCTCAACCACTTTACTAGTTATGTCTCTATGCCTCAGTTTTGTCATCAGTAAAATGGGTATGATAATTATAGCACCTGTATCACAGGGTTGAGACCTGAGGATTAAAGAAGTTAATATATTGGAAGTGCTTAAAAAGTGTCTGGCACATAGTGTGTCACATAGAAGGATTATCTGATGTTATGCTTACAAATGAACACTAATGAAATAATAAAAATAAAACTAGTCCTTTGTTCTAATTCCTTCATGCACATGCACAGAATTTTATATAAACAGGACAACTTAGGAAGATATTTTCATAACATTCTTTCCCATCCTCCTTTCTTTTTTCTTTGCTTAACTTTATTAACCCTTTTCTTTCTACCCACTTCCCAGGTGCCTCTTTACCCCAAATCATGTGTCATATATATTGTGGGTGTTGGATTGTGTTCCCCAAAAAGATATGTCGAAGTCCTAATCCCCAGTATCTGTGAATGTGACCTTATTTGGGGGTCTTTACACATGTAACCGAGTTAAGATGTGTTCATTCTGGATTAATGACTGGTAACCTTATAAGGAGAAAGATATTCGAAGATACAGCAGAGATTGGAGCTGTGCACCTACAATCTAAAGAGCACCAAAGATTGCTGACAACCACCAGATGCTGGAACTTCTGGTGGCTGCTGGCAAGGAAGGAGGCTTCAGAGGGAGCATGACCCTGCGGACTCCTTGGTTTTCAACTTCTAGCCTCCAAAGCTATGGGAATAAACTTCTATTGTTTTCAACCACTCAGTTTGTGGTGCTTTGTAAGAGCAGACCTAGGAAATCAATGTAGTATTCGTGTTAATCTGTGTGTTTTGCCATCCTTTACTTCATGCTTAAGTAAACACACACATATGAACAGACACACATTTGGGTTGCCCTGAAATTCAGCTTCAGCCTCAGTATTGGTTCATATTTTTTATTTGACTTTAGCTTCAACTCGATTTTTTGAAGGCTGAAACATTGATGCCAACTCAAAGGTCATTTCTGGCATCTCTGAACTTGTGTGGTCTCAACAAATATAGATTACTTGAGTTACCATTGTATCCAGTCAATGCAATGACATTAGTAATGTGAACCAGTCAGGCTGTTTCTATCTAATATTAAGATCTTAATAGTCATTTTCAAATTTAAGCGTTCTAAAGTAACTTGGAGTGAAATTCTTGTGTGTGTATGTTCAAGGCTAAGTTTTATTAGTCAGTTGAAGTATAAATGTGTGTGTGTGGGGGGGGGTACATAATCATATAATTACAAGAATAAGAGGCTGTAATAATTAATGATTGTGAAAGCCTGTAGGCTACAGGTGGTCTTTAGGAAACTGACTCTGAAACATAGATTAGAGTTTGGAAAATTAATTGGCGAGGTCTCAGGATTCACACTTGCAGGGGAATGAAGAAAGCAGGATTAGGCGGTGGGAGAAACTGAACTACTATGCAGTCACAGCAAAGGCCTCAGCCAGTTAGTTCTACATGGAGCTCGAAAGCTGGATGGCTCTACAGAGGTGTACTGAATTGGAGCAGGGGGACTGTGCCTTTATAGCTACATTGACCTGTTAAAAGAAAAAATTTAGACAAATTAAATTCAACAGAGTTTATCTGAGCAAAGAACAATCCATGAATTGGGCAGCACTCAGAACCAGAAGTTCAGAAAGCTCTGCCCAGCAGTATGAACAGGAAGCTTTTATAGCTAGAGCAAAGATGCAAAGTAGAAAAATCATCTGATTGGATATAGCTAGGCATTTGGCTTGTTTGGGCATGGTCTGATCAGTCAGCTGCCTGTGATGGCTGAAGCTTGTGATGGGCTAAAAACTGCCTATTTGTTTCAAAATATAAACTACTACTAAGTCAGGTTTTGGTTTGTTTACGTACTAAGTTAGGCTGTAGTTTATTAGGTAAGAACACAAAGTTGGAAACAGCCTCAGGTTCATGGCGTCCTGCTTATTTTGCTGTAACAGATCAGTTATTGGATGTGGGCTGACCCAGGAAAGGGCTGAGACTGTGGGTAAGACAGCTCTCTTCCTCTGAAGGCAATCTTTGGGAGGGAGGACTCAGTTGCAAGCTGTCGACCATCAATACTCCCAGCAGTTGGACGAACAAGTGCTTCAGTCCTGAAGGGAAAACCTACCCAGTACACCATGCCTTTGATGCCCAAAAATGATTATAGAGAAATGCCGCATAACTACACAGCTCAGGAAATAGACTAAGTGTTAGTATAAATATTAAGGGTGGGTGCTTTACTTAGATACCATGAGGAAGAATATTTTCTCCTCTTGAAACTGACAAGTGATTGTAAGAATGTAAATCATGACATGAGACAGAACAACAGAGATTAGATTAGATGGAAATCCAGGTATTATTTTTGTGATAAGCAGCCTTCTTGGTAGAATTGTTTGGTATTCCAGCATTTATATTATTAAAGAAAATAATCTTTAATAACTGTATTTGAGGTTTTAGTTATTTAATTGCATTTAGGCCATGTCTCTTTTAAGAAAAAGTGTTATCTGAAAATTCTTTACATTTGTGAAGATGAATTTTTAAAAGATTGACAATTTGCTGACTTTAATTCCTTGAAGTGGAAATAAAGCCCTCTAAAATCATGTATAACAACTTCTAGGATATTCATCTTTGATTTAAATGTAATAATGAATGAGTGCAAAGAGCATGAAAAAGAAATAGAAAGTGTTGGAAATGAGGTGCCCCAAACACATTTTGTTCTCACTAATCAAACTTTAAAACAACAGATTTTGTAAGATAAAGTTTTTAAAGATAAATTCTTTATATTTTTGAGTCTATGAAGTTAAAACTTTAAATCAAAGCCGTCAAATTGACTGCATAATACTGTCAACCATTTTCAGAAGTGGAATATGAAGGATTTTCAAAATTTGCCCAAGTTCTAATTCTTAAAAGTTCTTCCTACAAAACGTGGTTTGAAAAATTGTCCTGGACTATATTAAACTGCACACAGAATTATTGTATGTACTACTTCTATGTCTTACACACGAAACATTTGTACATAAAGAAACAATCAGGTGACTTTTTGCCTGATTTATGAAGAACTCAACTATATTTCTACTTGGTTACTAAGATGTTCCTGGGTCTTATATGTAGTTAATAACATAGTGAATATGATTTGAGGAATGTGTGTAGAATGGAAAATCAGTTGTCACTGATAATGGAAGAAAAACGGTAAGGCTATTAGCGAATTAAAAATTGCAAGTATACAAGGGGTCTTCAAATAGTTCATGTAAATATTTGTATTATCTTTTAATTCTACTTTCCTACGAACTTTTTGAAGTACGTTCTTGTATTATTATTTGTTTCCACCCTTTAGTAGTGTGTCTGGAAGTAATTAGCTCAGTATCAGGTACTGGTATCAGTATCTGGCTACAAGCAGAAAGAGGGTTAGGCCGTACTCTCGTACTTCTTCAGCGAAAATCAAATTCACTCCATACAAAACATTTTGAAATTGTACTTGTATTTATATAAGGTATATAAATACACAAATCATATAGAAGAATGGCAGAGCAGGTATTCCATGTTCAAAGGACCAGTTGAACCAAAAGGAGCTACTGTGACTCTGCAGATGGCAATACAAACATAGCAGGACTTACTGACAACTGAGAGTGGCTTGGTGTATTTGAAGAACCTACCAAAGAAGCAGCCAAACCAATGTGCTTTGAGAATGGAAGCATCTCACACATGACATATTCTGTAAAAACTTTTCTATTGTTCTGCTTCTGCCAAGATGCTAAAGTAAGTGTGCTAGTTATTTTGGGAACAGCCGCTTTGGAGAAACCCAGGTGTCAAGGAACCAGGGGAAGCCCCTGACCAACAGCAAGCAAAGAACTGAGGCTCTCCTTGCAATACCCTATGAGGAACCAAATGCTGCCAAAAACCAATGAACAAACTTGGGAGTGGGTCATTCCCCAAAAGAGCCTTCAGATGAGACTGCAGACCCTGAATCAACAACTCGATTGCAGCCTAGTGAGAAACTGTGAAACAGGGAACCAAGCTAAGCTGTGCTCAGATTTCTGACCCACAGAGGCTATAAGATAATGAAAGTGTGTTGTTTTAAGCTGCTCAGTTTTGGGGTAATTTGTTACGTAACAATGGATAACTAGTCCATTGATATCTTGAAAGTCGATTGACTTGCTCTATTGCCATTTTTCTTATCCAGGATTTTAAGGACAGATTCTTCTCAAGCGATTATGTGAAACAACAAGTACACGCAAAAATCTCAAGGGGAAACAAACAAACAAACAAAACAAACAAACAAAAAAAACAGAAGAGAAAGCAGGACTTTTCCTTTTGACAATGATAGGCCAGGCTGTGTGGATCAATTCTTCTGCTGAAAACAGCTGAAAGTGCTGGATGAAATACTAAAAAGTCTCTACAAATCTATAAAAGGTATGGCAATTGCTGTGGTTTGAATGTGTTCCCCCAAAAGTTCATGTGTTGGAAACTTAATCTTCAATGTGACAGTGTTGAAGGTGGGACCTAATAAGAGGTGACTGGGTCATGAGGGTGGTACCCTCACGAATGGATTGTCATTATTACAAGAGTGGGTTGTCATAAAGCGAGTCCAGCCCCTGGTGTCTCTTTCTGTCTTGTGCACTCACTTCCCCTCTCACCACGTGAAGCTTTTCGCCAATGCTGTGATGCAGCAAGAAGGCTCTCACCAGAGGCCAAGCAGATGCTTGTGCCATGTTCCTAGACTTCCAAGACTCCAGAATCGTGAGCTAAATGAGCCTCTTGTTTTTTGTTTGTTTGTTTACTTTTTGTGTGTGTGTTTTCTTTTTTCTTAATTTTTTTTCATAATTTTTTTTCTAAACCTCTCTGTTTTGTAAATTACCTAGTCTATGGTAAAATGGACAAAGACAACAATCTAGTAAGGAATTTCCCAGCTACGAATTAGAAAGTGAGAACGCCAGGAAGTAAGGAGAGCATTTAAAGCTGCTTCTGACTGATGAGCATTTGCTTACTCTGATTATAAAAATGAGCTATAGATTTTAACAGTTTCCTGGCATGAGGGAAACAGAAATAAAAGTAGTACCAAAAGTACACGGCACATGAGAGAAGCAAATTTAAACTCTCTCTGAAGGAAGGCCTTCAATCACTGAGGAAACACGATCCCAGGTGGAAGGTCTGAGATATGAGGAGTGAGGCAGTGGTAGATGTATAGAGGTCACAGTCAGGATTCTAACAGGAAACTGATGACACTCTCAGGGCTTAATTAAACATAGACTAATGAAGAGACTAGTTAAAGAGGTGCAGGCAGGATTGAAAGGTCCTACAAAGGATGGGGAAGCATCCAAGGACAATCCATGGTGGGAAGCTGTTACCATCCTTAACCTAATAGTGCAAGAAAGAAAAGGATGGCACCTGAAGCCAGTGAGAGCTGCAGCCTTGAAGGATGGGCCACCTGATAGGGTTTGCGGCTATAGGTGAGTGCAGCCACTGCCCGAGCTGTGGGGTGGGAAAAGGAGGAATAAAATCTATGACTTCTTTCCTCCCACCCTCCAATCTCCTGCCAGAGCCTTCATTGGCTAATCTCAGAGGCGAGGGGAAACAGGTAATGCAGACCTCAGAGGTCAGCCTCCCGGTGCACAGAGCTGAAAAGAGAAGAGTGAATAATGGATCTGGAGGTGCACAGTCCATCCCTCTTGTCACTTAGCACTCATTATTGTCCTTTGTTAAGGTGAATAAGCTCACACAGACATGACACAGAGAAGCCCAAAGTCCCAGTAGCTCTTCCATCATTGCAGAGTGATGTTATTCCAGTAAAGCTCCTAACTGAACCTAAATTATAGCAACAGCCACCAACAATGTTTTTCATGTAAGATAGCAGGGTAAAGTTGAGGTGGGAACAAAGCAATTAGTTAACAAAAAACATACATGCCTCTATAGCCGGTATAGGTCTAAGTTAATAATCATTTTATGTCCCCCTTACCTTCTTTTGGCACTTTGGTTGGCTAGAATTTTTTACATGACGGGGTGATGCAAAGAATCCAAGCCATTAGTGTTTTCTCTTTATTCTATTGCAGTATTTTTCTGTTAACCTTTATTTCGGATATGGAGGTATGAAGATATTCCCAAGTGAATATTCTGGGTTCCACTTCTAATTCTCTTTTATCCCATTGTATAGCAGCAACCCAATTTTCTCTCAATAATTGGATCAATCACCCTCGTTTAGTAAAGAGATCCCTTTCTCTGCCTGTTGTTTTAGCATCATATCTTGCCCCAAATGGCCAGGAAGTAAACTCTGCTTCCACTTTAATGGAACCAAGACTGTGTGCTTTGGTGGAAGCGTTTCTTCTTTAGACAGCAGGACTCCCAAAGCCACCACTTCAAGGTTGCAAGTTTAGGAAGTAAAAATTGCATAAGTGGTGATTAGGTAGAATAAACAAGAGGGGCTACTCCTACTTTCACTTCTTGGTTTTCACATTGTGTATTTTAGCTCTGGGAGAAAATGTGCCATATGTTGGGTACCAGTTTAAGGCAAGTACTGTTCTGTAAGACCCCACCTAGATGGCACCATAACTGAGCCTTCAGTCATCAGTCATTCCACCAATATATCAAGTCACCTGCTCTGGGTGATGAGACCTATAAATGCTCTTTCTTGGCCTTAAAATTATTTTCTAGTTCACTGTATGGGATCTGAAGGGATTGCACATTTAGATAACATGGTGATAAAAATAAGGGATTCTTTTAAGGTAGTCATAGATGGTTTCTGATATTTCCTCCATGTGTCTTGAGCTGAAAATGTAAGGCTTTAGCTTACCTTTTCCTTTTGATTGGTCTCCAAGTCAGGCAGAGGCAGCCTGTCTGCCCCACAGTCTTCATAACTACCTTTATCACCAAGGTGACTAAGTGCCACTTAATCTCCCAATGCTGTGCCCTCCACCTGCACTCTATCTTATTCCACCATTGATAATACTTTAAGAAATCATGACACAGTAAAAATGATTAGGGGACTTAAAAATAATATAGATATAAAATAAGAGAAAACAGTAATATTTTGTAGATGTAAAAATGGAATTGTGATTCTAATGTTCATAAGATTCTTGTAGAAGCTTACATAAATTCATCAAGTTTAGAATTTATTAAGCGTGCATATTATAATTTTTTAGAATAACTAATAAACCTAAAAACAGAGAATAAAACTACACACCTGGTAGGAGAAATGAACTGGAAAGAAAAAATTATTTCAGCAGTCCGAACGTAGTCCAGAAAGAAGAGAAACAAAAATCATTGAACAGGAAGACCACAAAGAAGGCACAAAAATGATAGACTTAAACCCAAATATGTTAGTAATTGTGTCAAATGTAGTGTAAGCCTTCAGTTAAAATCAGTTAGCCAGACAGTACCAAAAAAAAAAAAAAAATTCAAGTACATGCTGTTTATGAGACACATCTAAACCATAAGGATGCAAGAATGTCAGATAGAAAGAATATACAATGCAGCAAATATGAACCAGAGAGAAAGCTGGATGGCTATATTAATGTTAGCTAAAACAGACTTTAAGGCAAAAAGACTTACCGCAAATAAGGAGGATCATATATGCAGTGTCTGCAGTGAGCAGCTGAACTGTATTTCTCTGTTCAGGGATTCCATCATTGTGTGAGTCAAGGCAGGAGGTCCTGCATTCTACCACTAAGGATCCAAAAGATAGGTACTGCTTTCCGGGAAACCTACTGGCTAGCATGCAGGTATCTAACTAACCTCACACAGAGACTTCATAAACATATAAAGAAGGGCTCAGTGTTTCCTCTGATGGCCTTGGCACCAAACTAGGCTGTCCCAAGGCAAATTTGGCAGTGGTTCTGGTTCTCCTTTCATTGTTCCTTGGGTTCTGACCCACTTTCTAAACCTGGTACTTTAGCTTTCTAATTCAACCTATCAGCGGCTCAATCTCCTATAAATAATTCCTCCTCCCTTTCTCCTTCCCCTCCTCTCCTTGCTTAAGTTAACCCAAATTGGTTTCTTTTGCAACCAAGAGCCCTACTGTTAGAATGTTAAATAATCAATTGTGATAGGGGATGCCATTGATTTATTCTTGACTTTGTTGGAAGTCATCTCTCATTTGCATTCATTCATGAATTCCTTCACAAAACAAGTATTGAAATCCATGTGTTCACTCCTTGACCCCCAGTTCCAATCCAATAACGCACGGGTTATTCTAGTTTTCTGCCTTCCCACATGTGTAAATCAATTCTCTGAGAAAAAGAAACCAGTTCTCCATTATCCATTATAAACTCACTTATTTGATCAATTCCCCTGAGTGTCACTGGTCCTTCATCTCAGCCAGTGCTCCTCCCCAGCATGAGTTGGTGGCTCTGACCCCCTTTGCTGGGATGCCCTCCCACCCAAGAATTCCTCATCAGCCTGCTCAAGTTCTGACATCTCTGCTGGGCCATCACTGTGTTCAAACACATGCAAACATTTTCCCTGCTCAGGTTCTGACATCCCTGGACGGACACCACATTTCAGAGCACCTGTTTGCACAGATATTCATCTTGCTTTGCCGCACCTGATGGCTTTAGGGCTCTATTAATCAGAAAAGGAAAAGAAAAGAAGACAAGAACAGGGAAGGGAAGAGGAAGAAGGGGAAAGAAAAGAAGAGGGAGAGGAAAATGAAGGGGAGAAAGGGAGAGAGAGAAGAGCAGAAGGATGAAGGAGAAGAGGAGGAGGAAGATAAGTCTGGATATGTGCTGCATGTAGAGCTGAGAGGATTTCTGACTGGATGTGGGGTGTAGGAGGAGGAGGGAAGACAAGAAAGACCCCAAGATCTTTGGCCTAAACAGCTGGAAAATGGACTTAACATTTACTGAGACAAGGAAGACTGTTGGAAGGACAGGTTTAGAGTGAAAATCCAGGGTAACGTTTGGACATGATGAGTTTAAGATGCATATTAGATATGCAAGAGGTAATTAAATGTATGAGTATGGAGCTCCAGGGAGAGGACTAGGATGAAGGTGTCTGTAGGGGAGTTATCAATATTTAGTAGAATTTAAAGCCTTTGGGCTAGATGAGATTGCTTTGTGAATGAGTAGTGACTGCAACGACTGATCAAAGGACTGAGTTCTGGTGTAGGCCAATATAATGTTTCGCACAGAAGTATTTAACTTGCTTCTGGTTTTATGTGACTTAATAGATAAATACAATCCTAGATTAAGGATATAATCTTATAAGGTGATTTTTGTTGGGAAAGGTACTTGAATGTTAGGAGATACCCTTTCAGCCTCTGACAAACCGATATGCATAGTCTCCTTTGATCTATCTATATGAAAATTTATTTTAATAGGTTTTCTAACATTTAGTCATTATCTGTATTTCTCAGTAATATCCATTTGGCCATAGTGGTTTTTTTAAATTTACTGGAGGTTTTTATTGTTATCTATTTGAAACTTTCCCATCAATATTCCTTGGGAGATTCACCTGCATTTTTCCCTTTTTGTGTTAACAATGTTAGATTTTTATGTGATGCTAGCTCCGTACAAATAATGACAAAACTTTTCATTTTTCCCTTTAGTTTACATTGATTCAGAATTATCTGTTTGTTGATAGTCTGAAATGATTTAATATGATTCTTTCAGTTTACATCACATTTACCAATCTATTTAATGTCCATTTCTTCTTGAGAATATTTTGGTAATTTATGTATTCCTGAAAAATCATCAATTTATCTCACATTTTCTAGTTTTTAGCAAGCAATCAAACAAAAAATTTCTCTAAGGAATTTGATTTCCTTTGGAGATCCTTCCCTCTCATTATTTTCATCCTTTGGTCCTGTTTCCTACATCCTGTGTGTTTTAATTTTCTGTGTGTCAAATAAGTATTGTATTTTAATCCTCTAATTTAATTTTATTTTTCATTGTCATGGTCTTTATCCTAATTATTTTCCCTAGATTTTCTAGTTTCATTTCTGTTGTCTTATTGCTTATATCTTATAAGAAAGTTTTCTTTCAATTTTTGTAAGTGGGAACCTGCTAGTCTACCATTGTTTTTGTGTGTGTGTACAGTTAATCAATTAAAATACTCTTTTCAAATTTTTTATGTTGTGGGGTTTTTTTTCTATTTTATTATTGATCAAGAATTGTGTTGGAAGAAGGCACTGGAGCACTTGGTATCTAAATTGGGGCTCTTGGCCTCTTTGTAATTTACCTTTGAACATGTGAACTTTAGCCAGCAGGGGGCACACTTGGACTTTGACTGGCTCTGCCTCTGCTTGTGCAGGTTGAGAAATTAAGTCAGAAAGTAAACCTCTGGTTAGAGGAGTTTTTGTTTGATGGGTCAGTGTATCTATTTTCCAAGGAGTTACAAAATCAAATCCCTACAAGAGAAAGGCAGGTATAGAAAATGAGTGTAGTGGCCTGGGGTAAGAAAAGCAATGGGGCAAGTATACGACAGATGGTACCTGTGCCATAGCACTTGGTGGGGGAATGCAGCAAAAATTAAAGTAGGGGAGCTCCTGTTTAGCCCCAACTGATTGTTGTCACATGAGAATGCCAGATAGTCAAATATTTCCAGAGAAGTTAGGCATTCGGATTATTGGAAGACGTCTCCAAATTTTGAACTGTGATCAAAGAATTAAAAATATTTTAAAAGTCTGTATGTAAACTAAATACATCTATGAGCTAGAATTTTATTGACAAATGGCACCTGATTCACTGTGCTTATGTAGCATGGGCTTTCAGTTAGACTGAACAGTAAAATATTGAACTCTTCTCCTCTAAGGTCAAGAAAAATACAAGGATGTCTACTAACACCACTTCTATTCAATATTGTAATAAAATTACTAGAGGATGCAATGAGGCGGAAAGGACAATAAAAGGCATAATGACTGGAAAGAAAGAAATACAACATCATTGTTTTCAGTGACAGGAGAGTGAACATAAAAAAATCCAAAATACACGATAAGCAAACTATTGGAATTAGTATGTAAATTTAGCAGAGTAGCTGCATTTAAAGTCAACATACAGAAATAATTTCTATATCTATAGTAGCAACAATCAGAAAACTAAATTAAAATATACTACCTTTCAAAATAGCATCCAAAATCACAATATTCCTAAAAGTAAAACTAACAAAATAGTTTTAAGACGAGTACACTGAAACCTAAGAAATGTTGCTGCGAAAAGTTTTAAAAGTCTTCAATAATGAATATATATACCCTGCTCATGAATTGGAACATTCGGTATTTTAAATAAGTCAATTCTTCCCTAAATCAGGACTCCAGGTGCTGACAGCTGAAAGTGCTCAGCGCTTGTTTTAACCAGGTCCCTCTCAGTTTAGCAGGGGAAGGAGGGAAGTTTGCTGTCAGCCAGATAGACCAGGCATTCTTCATTTCTGTTACAGTGTTTTTGATTTCTAGTGTTTCTTTTTTATTCTTTTTTAGAGCTCCCATCTCTCTGCTACATTACCCATCTGTTCTCACATGTTGTCTACTTTTTCCTTCAATGTCCTTCACACATTAATCGTGGTTCCCTCTGTGATCCTTTCAACATCTGTGTCATGTCTGAGTCTGGTTCTAATGCTTGGTTTGTCTCTTCAGAGACAGCTTGGTTTGTACTCTTTTCTTTAAATGAACTTTATTTTTTACATCAGTTTTAGGCTCACAGCAAAACTGAGTGGAAAGTACAATGACTTTCTATACATCCCCCCTGTGGTTTGTTGTTTGTCTTGTTTTGTTTTGCCTGTTAGTGTGCCTTGCATTTTTTTTTAATTGAAAGCCAGACACAATGTATGGAAGAAAAGAAACTGAGCTAAACAGGCCTCTGTGTGAGGTTTTATGTTAATTTGGCTGTGTTTAATATTTTCTGTAGCTCTAGGTGCCAGACTTCAAATTTCTCTAGCGTCCCTGTTTTTGTCTTCTCTGTTGACTTTGGACTTTCCTAAAAACTCTTGTTCAAATAAATTATGCATCTTGCAGTTCTTTCATCTGTAATCCACTGCTATTATGGGCAAGGGGAAGTATACTATAATCTTATGCATTAGTTTTCTATGGTTGCTGTGCTAAACTACTACAAATTTGCTTAAAACAACACAAATGTGTTCACTTCTGGTGGTCAGAAATCCAAAATCAGTTTCGCTGGGCTAATAACAAGGTGTTGGCAGCGTTGGTTCCTTCTGGACGATCTAGGAGACAATTTGTCTCCTTACCTTTTCTGGCTCCTGGTGGCCTCTGGTATTCCTTGGTTTATGGCCCCTTCCTTCATCATGTTGATCTCTGCTTTCACCATTACTTCGTCTTCTCCTTCTCTGGAGTCAAATCACTGTCTGCCTGTTTTTTAAAGACACTTGTAATTACTTTTAGAGCCCACTCAAATCATCAAAGTTAATCTCCCCATCTCGAGAGTGAAGATGAGGAGATTAACTTAATCACATCAGTGAAGTCTCTTTTGCCATAGAAGGTCACATTCGCAGGTTCTTAGGATTAGAGTCTGTATATCTTTGGAGGTTATTATTCAGCTCACCACATTTTTGTGATTAAGTCTCAGTCCTTTACTGGGCCTGTGTCCCCGGGCTATGGTCTTCACAGTGATTCTCAGGTTCCCTTCACCCATTTTAGGTGAGATAGGAAGTCTAGAGTGTGCTAGATTTGAAGAAATGCCTTTATCCAAGTGGGAGAAGGGGCTGATAAACTCTTTTCTCTCAGAGAGTAGGCCTCTGTTATGGACAAATGTACATTTAACATTGGTTACTCTCCCCTCCCCCTGACAGAGCCACTAGGTGATCTTTCTGGGCTGTTCACTGTGCAAACATGCTGGGATTCCTGGAGGTAAAAACCATGGAAGTATTGGGACCCCTAAGATGGGAACCTGTTGGAGTTTCTCATTCTTGAGATAGTCAACACTCAGCCTCCAGCAACTTGTCAAAAGTACCATGTAAATGTCCACACCAGTTTATGACTTCAGCAGCTTCTGCCCCTAGGTACACCGATCTCCGTTGTAACTCTCTGGATTTGCCAGTCTCTCCAGATTTGAGGGTGGTGGTTTGCTCTGTGACTTCAGTTCTCTTGATGGGTCCAAGAACAGTTGTTGATTCTCAGTTTGTTCAACCTTTTCTTGTTGTAAGAGCAGGAGTGACAACTTCCAGGCTCTTTGTATGTCAGAGCTGAAACCAGAAGTCTCCTGCTGTGGCGGTGCAGGTGTTGTTATTGTGGGTCTTCTTCATTTTCCTATTCTTATTCTCTGCTCCTTTTTTTCGGAGGCCAGGCCTCACACATCTATACTTGGGGAATGTTGTCTTC
Organism: Cynocephalus volans; assembly: GCF_027409185.1. Classification (NCBI taxonomy): domain Eukaryota; kingdom Metazoa; phylum Chordata; class Mammalia; order Dermoptera; family Cynocephalidae; genus Cynocephalus; species Cynocephalus volans. The sequence continues at coordinate 3,929,841 of NC_084462.1, read as the reverse complement.
ACAAGCTTATTGTCTAAACTATGTCAAAAATGATGAGTTCATCTGGTCCAGCAGGGAAAGCCCCTGGGCTTTGTTTTCCTCCTGTTTCTCAAGGTGAGCTTGACCTCTGCTGCTAAGTCAAATAAGAGAGAGACTCCCTATCGCTTGCAGGGTTTTTGTGTGGTAGGTCTAGGGCCCCCCAAATAAAACCCCTACGTGGCAAGGCAGACGTGGTAAATGAGTGAAGCAAATTAGTGTAAGGAAAGCAACTGGGCAAGTATTCTGACAAATCGTATGTGGACTTTAGCTTTATTAGAAGGAGATGACAGCATATGGTGGGAAGTTCAGCAAAGTAAAGGCGGTCAGTTCTTACTCAGCTTCAGCTGATTGCCACCATACGAGAATGTCAAATCTTGCAATCCTTTCAAGAAAACCTGGGCTTTTGTATTAGTGTGAAATATCTCTCAATATTTCAATGTTGTGAGTTAAGTAGTTAAAATATTTCAAAACTGTTCCCGTCTAATAAAATACAAACAAGCGCTAGACATACCCTGCTCATTGCAAGCAAATCAAGGAGAGAGAGACTCTTCACAGGTGCCTGGCTTTTTCTCGAACCCTGGAGCCACTGCTGGTCACGTGTGGATGCAGTCCTTCCTGTGGTTCACATCCATGTTAGTTGGAGCCCTTCATAATTTTTTCCTCATACATTTACTTCACAACATTATCAGTCAGGGGTTATACCTTTGGTCATATCGTCTCTTTAACTTCAGTTATGTCTCCACGGTGGTACACCAGGTTGATATCCTCATGGATTTTCACATCATGCATGGTATAAACCAAAAACTTCCAAATCCTGAAGCCCTCCAGGATTATAAAGTCTAGAGAAAATAAATGGAAACCCCATGACATAGAAGTACAGCAAATTCAAAATTTTCAATCTTGCACACTATTTGGGAGGATTACTGGGGGTGATGGCATTCTCCTGATTGTCATATGCACAGTCTTTTATTTTCCCCCCAACATAGGAACAAATGCTTCTTGCATTCCCATCACTAGTTATCCAATAGTATTGTATATAATGTATTAACAGTTTGGGGAAAGCAGTGGGTAATGGCCCCATGAAACAGGAAGCAACCTAGATGGGATATTAATCCCTGCCATCCATCTCCACACCATGGAGCCTCATACCAACCGTGTGTCGTCTGTGCCAGGCTGCTGGGGTCCTATCTCTCATAAGAGAACACCAGCTCCAATCCCCACCACCTCCACTGTCATTGAAACCAGTGGCCCCCACGATCTTTTCCTCTTAGCCACAATCTTAGGATTCATATTATTTTATTACACAGGGAAATTTTAGCTTATTCCGTAGGTCAACCTCCAGACCAGGTCTGGGCTTTCTGTTGTTAAATAAGTTTAAACTTTTAGTGAGTTTATTTGAGCAAAGTAAAACAAAACAGAGAAAAGCATAACAAAACAAAACAAACAAAACAAAAATGACTCATGAATCAAGCAGCCCTTCAAACCAGAGCAGGTTCAGAGAACTTCAACCAATAACATGATCTGACAACATTTATACAAAATGAAAGTACAGTGTAAAGACAGCTTAATTGGTTGCAGTTTAATTGGTTAATTGGTTACAGAGACTCCTACAATGGACTAAAAGCTCAGTTACTATAGTTAAAAGCCATATTAGTTTGATCTATTAGGCCTAGTGCAGGAGTCTAGTCCAAATCAATGGCCTCCCACAAACTTTATTTAACACTGTTTAGGTGCCTCCCAAAATGATGGATTTGGTTTGAAAAAGTGTACAGGTTCTGTCTCTGAGACAAATTTTGTAGCTCTTCTTGAATGTAGAACTTGCTCCACTACACTGTGAAAGACTGAACATACCTAAGGACAATGGTTAGACCACATATAAAAACAAAACTCTGACCTGCAACCAGCCCAGGAAACCACCCCATTATCTACAGTGACCAGCCCAGGTAGTTGGCCTGCTATCTATAAGTCAGACTTGTAGGAAATCATTATCTCTAGCAACCTGTCCAGGATGCTAAACAATAACCCCTATAATAATTGACCCCAAACAGCCAGGACTTGATTAAATAATTTACAGCTTACCTAATTTTTGTCCTCATGTTCAACTTAGAAGCAACCAGAGAAAGTCAGATATGCTCCCTTAACCCAATCTCATAGGATTCCCCACGTCTAGTTAGCCCACCTACAGCTTCCTTAAGCCAATAGCCTTCAACCAGAGGGCATATCTGAAGCCTCCCCTTTTCTACCCTATAAAGATTTTTCACTCTGCTTGCCTTTGAGTCTCTGTCAAAACACAGGTGACAGTGGTGGCTCCCTTCTTATAGCAAGATCTGAATACATGACTTTTGCTTATTCTCATTTGGTTGGTCTTCGTTTATTTTCACAATGTGTTTTGGTCATTTTAATTGTATACTGATGGGCATCAGAGAGTGACTGGTTAAAATGCATGAACATACGTCAGCATCTTTCCCAGAAGTCCATGGAAGGGTTGTAAACTCTAAAACTGAAGTCAAGTTTTACAAGCAGCTTCAGGGACTGAGGCAGAATAGGTGAAAGGATGCCAGCATGGTGAATAGGGGAGAGGTTGTGTCAGGCAGAGCTTTTTGGGGTGCAAGCAAGTTCAATCCAGCTCAAATTGGCCTAATGGAAAAAAAGGCCAAGCGTTGGCCCACTTAAGGGAAACTTTTGAAGTACACTGGCTTCAGACACAGCAGGTTCTAGAGTGGGTTGATGTCATCCAAATGCTTTGTATGCCAGCCCTTTAGCTCTGCCTCTCTCTGTTGGCTTTGTTCTCAGGTAGGTTCTTGCCATGTACTGTGGCTATGGCAGGTAGCTCCAGGCTTACATTTTCCTCATTCAGGGACCCCAGGAGAAAGAGAGCAGTTATTTTTTTTCCCTGAAAGTGTAGTAATAGTCCTGGAATTCAGAGTCTTTAGAGGAAATTGTGCACGGGCCATTCGTGAGCTGATAAAATTAGCTGCGGTGCTGTTGGTGATGACCGTGTGGATTGGTCAGTGTTGTTTCACAGACTCACCCCTGGAGGAAGAGGTGGGGCTGACCAAGGTGGATTGAGAGTCCTCCACAGAAAAGTCAAGGTGGGCCTATCAGACAAAGGATGGGGTTGTGGGGAGTCAACAAACAAACAGTGAATCAACAGCACAGGAGGGCAGAGCCATGAAGGACCCCCGGATTTCCCTCAAAACTGGAAAACCTGGAACTGGAAGGGAGGAAGTGAAGAGGAGGACAAGTTTGCCAACAGTTGCAAGATTTGCAAGTTGGACTCAGGGTTAGAGCTGCAAATCTGATCCCGAGAACTTGGTGCTGTGCTGATATTTCTTGATCAACTCGGATACTTTCAGAAGGGCAGCTGGCGACCCAGATTTGGTTGGACTTTTCTCTCTCACTCCTAGACCCCACTGGCCCCTGAAGATGGCAGGTCCAGCCTTTTTCCTGCCATGGGCCCTTTCTCCTGAAGATATTATGGGGAAACTTCCTTTTCTGCTGAATCAGGGAACTTATGTCTACATATCATGGCTTCCGGATGCAACTTCCTCCCATCACCCATCTGTTCTGTGTTCCCTCTCCTGAAAGATGAATTTGAGCATGGCGTTAGAGAAGGAGGCAATACCAGGGCAAGGCATTGACCATTCAGCCTAGAGATACTTCTTCCCTCCCTGCTATTGCCACATTAAAACTCCCCCAGGGCACATGTGACTTCGATGCTGTGCTTCCCTCTCTGGGTTTCCACCCTCTCCTAGATTTTGGACAGAAAATTCTTCCCTTTTGTCAGCACTTCCTTGGTCTTAAAAAGATCAATGCTTTTCCCTCCCTGTAGTTTTAGTTATTTTCAGCAAGAAGGTGGATTTGATACCCAGATCACAGAGCCCCCGGAGAAGATCTTGGTCGCTTTTCCATTTTAACTCATGCCCTTCGTGATATCACTCAGGCTCACAACATCAAATATCATCAGTATGGTGACAACTTCACATTCATGTCTCCAGCCAGAACTTTTTCCTAAACTCCATGCTCACGTATCTAACTCCTTCCTCTTAGTCTCCACTGTGTGTCTCATATGCACATCTAACCCAACATGTCCCAAGCTGAGCTCCTGATTCTCTTCCTTAAGAACTCTTTTGAAGTCTTTCTCTTCTCTAGCAATGGCAGCTTCAAGCCTGCAACTACTCAGGCCAAAAACATTGTCATCATCAGGATCTTTTTTTTCTTCTCTTCCTATGGGTGTCTGATCTGTCAAGTGTCATTAATTCATCTGCTTCTCACCACCTCCACCTCGTCCAGCCAGACCCCCATGCCCCCTCACATCCCAAGCATTGCAACAGCCTCAGCAGAGTCCAGTCTCAGCACAGCAAGCAAGGTGATCTACTGAAATCAAATAAAATCCATCCCTTCTCTGTTCAACCCCTGAACTGCCTTCACAACTCACTCAGTGTGATGGTTAATTTTAGGTGTCAACTTCACTGGGCCAACGGGTGCCCAGACATTTGGTCAAACATTATTCAGGGTGTTTCTGGGGTGAGATTAACATTTATATCAGTAGACAACCAAATGATAATCAATAAAATGCTAGGAATAACTCAACACTTTTCAATAATAAGTCTTAATGTAAAAGGCTTAAATTCACCAATCAAAAGACACAGACTAGATGACTGGATTAAAAAGGAGGACCCAACTATATGCTGCCTTCAAGAGACCCACCTCAACCATAAAGACTCACATAGACTAAGAGTGAAAAGATGGAAAAAGATTTACCATGCAAACAGAAAAGAAAAACGAGCTGGAGTAGCTATTCTATATCTGACAAAATAGACTTTAAACTAAAAACCATAAAAAGAGACAATGAGGGACACTACTTAATGATAAAAGGACTGATCCATCAAGAAGACATAACAAACATAAATATGTACGCACCCAATGTTGGAGCAGCCAGATTTATAAAACAAACTCTATTAGACCTAAAGAAGGAAATAGACACTAATACCATAATAGCAGGGGACCTGAACACCCCACTGTCAAAATTGGACAGATCATCTAGGCAAAGAATCAGCAGAGAAACAGAAGATCTAAACAGTACTCTAGACCAATTGGACTTGGCAGATATCTACAGAACATTCCATCCAACAACCTCAGAATATTCATTCTTCTCATCAGCACGTGGATCATTCTCCAGGATAGATCACATATTAGCTCACAAATCAAGTCTCAACAAATTCAAAATAATTGGAATTATCCCATGTGTTTTCTCAGACCACAATGGATTAAAATTAGAAACCAATAACAAATGAAATTCTGGAAACTATACAAACACATGGAAATTAAACAGCATTCTACTTAATGACATATGGGTCCAAGAAGAAATCAAGCAGGAAATCAAAAAATTTATTGAAACTAATGAAAACAATGATGCATCATACCAAACCCTGTGGGATACTACAAAAGCAGTACTAAGGGGGAAATTTATCGCATTAAATGCTCACTTCAGAAGAATGGAAAGATGACAAGTGAACAACCTAACACGTCACCTTAAAGATCTAGAAAAACAAGAACAATTCAAACCTAAAGTTAGCAGACGGAAAGAAATCATTAAGATCAGAGCAGAACTTAATGAAATTGAAACCCAAAAACAATACAAAAGATCCATGAATCAAAAAGTTGGTTTTTTAAAAAGATAAATAAAACTGACAAACCATTAGCATGGCTAACGAAAAAAAAAAAAAAGAAGAGAGAAGATTCAAATAAGAAAAATTAGAAATGAAACATGTGATATTACAATTGATTCCTCTGAAATACAAGGAATCATTTGAGACTACTACAAACAACTATACGCCAACAAATTTGAAAATCTGGAGGAAATGGATAAATTTCTGGACACACACAAACTACCAAAAACAGAGCCATGAAGACGTAGAAAATCTGAACAGACCAATAACAATAAAGGAGATTGAAGCTGTTATCAGAAGGCTCTCAACAAAGAAAAGCCCAGGACCAGATGGATTCACAGCAGAATTTTACCAAACATTCAAAGAGGAATTGACACCGATTCTCTACAAACTATTCCAAAGATTGAAACATACGTAAATCTCCCAAACTCATTCTATGAAGCAAACATCATCCTGATACCAAAACCAGGTAAAGATACACCCAAAAAGGAGAACTACAGGCCAATATCCTTGATGAATATAGATGCAAAAATCCTCACTAAAATACTAGCAAACAGAATACAGCAACACGTATGTAAAATTCTTCACCATGGTCAAGTGGGATTCATCCCAGGGATGCAAGGTTGGTTCAACATACGCAAATCAATAAATGTGATACACCATATTAATAAAATCAAACACAAGGACCATATGGTTATCTCTATACATGCTAAAAAAACATTTGATAAGATTCAATGTTCATTCATGACAAAGACCCTCTATAAGTTAGGTATAGATGGAAAGTATCTCAACATAATTAAAGCCATATATGATAAACCCACTGCCAATATCATCCTGAACAGGGAAAAGCTGAAAGCTTTTCCTTTAAGAACAGGAACTAGACAAGGATGCCCACTCTCACCACTCCTATTCAACATAGTGTTGGAAGTACTAGCCAGAGCAATCAGAGAAGAGAAGGAAATAAAGGGCATCCAGATTGGAAAAGATGAAGTCAAAATGTCCCTGTTTGCAGATGACATGATCCTATATATCGAACAGCCTAAAGCCTCTACAAAAAAACTCTTGGAGGTGATAAATGATTTCAGCACAGAAGCAGGATACAAAGTCAACACACAAAAATCAGTAGCATTTCTATTCTCCAATAGTGAACATGCAGAAAGGGAAATCAAGAAAGCTTGCCCATTTACAATAGCCACCAAAAAAATAAAATACTTAGGAATTGAGTTAACCAAGGAGGTGAAAAATCTCTATAATGAGAACTACAAACCACTGCTGAGGGAAATTAGAGAGGATACACGAAGATGGAAAGATATCCCATGCTCTTGGATTGGAAGAATCAACATAGTGAAAATGTCCATACTACCCAAAGTGATATACAAATTCAATGCAATCCCCACCAAAATTCCAATGACATTTTTCTCAGAAATGGAAAGAACTTTCCAGAAATTTATATGGAATAACAAAAGACCACGCATTGCCAAAGCAATGCTGAGCAAAAAAAAATAAAGCTGGAGGCATAACACTACCTGACTTTAAACTATACTACAAAGATATAATAACCAAAACAGTATGGTACTGGCATAAAAACAGACACACTGACCAATGGAATAGAATAGAGAATCCAGAAATCAACCCACACACCTACATCCATCTGATCTTTGACAAAGGCATGAAGCCTATTCATTGGGGAAGAGACTGCCTCTTCAGCAAATGGTGTTGGGAGAACTGGATATCAATATGCAGGAGAATGAAACTAGACCCATACCTTTCACCATACACTAAACTCAACTGAAAATGGATTAAAGAATTAAATATACACCCTGAAACAATAAAACTTCTTAAAGAAAACATAGGAGGGACACTTCAGGAACTAGGACTGGACACAGACTTCATGAATATGACCCCAAAAGCACGGGCAACCAAAGGAAAAATAAACAAATGGGATTATATCAAACTAAAGAGCTTCTGCACAGCAAAAGAAACAATTAACAGAGTTAAAAGGCAACCAACAGAGTGGGAGAAAATATTTGCAAAATATACATCTGACAATGGATTAATATCCAGAATATACAAGGAACTCAAACAACTTTACAAGAAAAAAACAAGCAACCCAGTTAAAAAATGGGCAAAAGAGCTAAATAGGTATTTCTCTAAGGAAGATATACAAATGGCCAACAGACATAGGAAAAAATGCTCAACATCACTCAGCATCTGGGAAATGCAAATCAAAACCACACTGAGATACCATCTCACCCCAGTTAGGATGGCTAAAATCCAAAAGACTCTGAACGATAAATGCTGGTGAGGTTGTGGAGAAAAAGGAACTCTCATATATTGTTGGTGGGACTGCAAAATGGTGCAGCCTCTATGGAAAATGGTATGGAGGTTCCTCAAGCAATTGCAGATAGATCTACCATATGACCCAGCTATCCCACTGCTGGGAATACACCCAGAAGAATGGAAATCATCAAGTCGAAGGTATACCTGTTCCCCAATGTTCATTGCAACACTCTTTACAATAGCCAAGCGTTGGAACCATCAGATGAGTGGATACGGAAAATGTGATATATCTACACAATGGAATACTACTCTGCCATAAAAAAGAATGAAATACTGCTATTTGCAATGACTTGGATGGACCTAGAGAGAATTATGTTAAGTGAAACAAGTCAGGCACAGAAAGAGAAATATCACATGTTTGGTGGGAGCTAAAATAAATAAAAACAAATTCACACACACACACACACACACACACACACACACACACACACACACACACACACACACACAAATCAGTGGATTTTGAGTAAAGCAGATTGCCCTCCCCAGTGTGGATGGGCTTCGACCAATCAGTTGAGGGCCTGGATAGAACAAAAAGGTTGACTGTCTATTGAGTGGGGCAACACTTTTGCTGACTGCCTTCAAGCTGCAACATGAGTTTCTACCTGCCTTTGTACTTTGAACTGAAATGTTAGCCCTTCCTGGATCTCAAGCCTGCCAGCTTGTGGACTGGAACTACACCATCAGCTTTCCTGGGTCTCCAGCTTGACAATTGTAGATCTTGGGACTTGTCAGCCTCCATAAGTGTGTGAGCCAATTCCTTATAATAAAAAAAGAACCACACACACTATTGGTTCTGTTTCTCTGGAGTACCCTGACTAGTACACTCAGCAACAGTCAAGTTCTTACAATACCTTCCAAATCTCTTTGTAACCTGACCCAGGATACCTCCCAGACTTACACTTCTACCATTTTCCCCATCAATCACTCTGCCACGCTGTCATCTAGCTGTTTTCCAAGCATATCACACGTGTTCTCACCTTGGGACTTTAAATGTGGCGTTCCTCCAGAATGGACCACTTTTTCCCACATACCTGCAGACTCATTCCCTCACTTTTTTCATTTTTTATTCAGATGTCACCTTCCACTTGCAACCTTCCCTGGCCATTTGTTTTTTAATATTTAAGCAATCGCTAACAATTCTTCTTCTGCATTTTTTTTCTTAGAATAAGTCCTTTTCTAAGAGACTGTATATTAATTTTCATATGAAATGTATGTCTCCATACTAGGATTTTTGACTCACCTTCCTATCCTAAGAGTTTACCTTCTGCTATATCTCCAGACCCTAAAACAGGGCCTGGCACACAGTAGATGACCAAGAAACATTAGTTGAATGAGTGAATGCTAAATGTCAGGCCCTGTTTAGGCATTTTACAAATATGAACTCATTTAATCCTCACCTGGCAACTCTGTTGTTGTCTCTATTTCCCAGATAAGCAAACTAAAGTACAGAGAAGTTAAGTAACTTTTGTAAAGTTGAACAGCTGGCAGGTTGGTGAGGGGCCTGTTTCCAACCTGGGCACTTCATGTCCTCACCCTCCACATTCCAGATGCTCAGCTCTCAGGCCGGTTCTGGCCATCAACACCAGGCCTGAAGTCTGAGGCTGCCTGAGACAATGATGGTACCAGGGACCCAAACCCAAGGGGTCCCTTATGGCCACTGGTAAGGAACACATCTCTCCTGACTAGTATGGACCAGGTCATGTCTACCTGACTTATTTGTCCCTGAGAACTTTCCTTCCCTCCTGACAGTGGAAAACCTCCAGCACCTGGGCCCCAGACTGGGCTTCTCTCATCATGAACTCTTTGGTCTCTCTGAAGGTCTAGGGGCTCTGATTCCCAGAGAGCTGGCCAGGTGGTGGTCTCTTTCCAGCCTAGACAATACTGCATGAGAAAAAAGCCACAGCGGTGGCACCTGGTGATTCCTCACTTTATGAATCTAGACTTGTAAGTCTGGACAAGCCTCTGACCTCCATGGACCTCAGTATTTTCAGCTGCAGCCTCTGGTGGGGCTGGAGGGACAGGATGATTTCCCAGCCCCGCCTCACACCCCAACAGCATGTGGCACCAAGTTCCCCTTTTGCGGATGGCTCAGCTGTTGATCACTCACTGGCTTCCTGTCAGGGTTCCTTGGCCCTACCCCACATTCAGGGCATTTCCTTCCCTGACAGAAGGACCTAGAACTGGGCTCTGGCCCTGGCACCTGCAGACATGCTGCCCCTGCTGCTGCTGCCCCTGCTGTGGGGGGGTGAGTGGGCTGAGGGAGGAGAGATGGACACTGGTGGGTGGGGGCCGGGGCTGCAGCTGAGCCTCTGTGTCCCCCCAGGGTCCCTGCAGGAGAAGCAAGAGTACGAGCTGCAAGTGAAGGACTGGGTGACAGTACAGGAGGGCCTGTGCGTCCTCGTGCCCTGCTCCTTCTCCTACCCCTGGAGGTCGTGGTATTCCCCTGGCCAACTCTATATCTCCTGGTTCAGGGACAGCGATCACATATACCATGATAATCCTGTGGCCACAAACAATCCAGACAAAGCAGTGAAGACAGAGACCCAGGGACGATTCCACCTCGTTGGGGATGTCACGACCCAAAACTGCTCCCTGAGCATCAGAGATGCCAGGATGGAGGACACAGGAACCGACTTCTTCCGAGTGGAGAAAGAAAGGAATGTAAAGCATAATTATATAAATAAGAAGCTGAATGTGCAGGTGACAGGTATGGCAGGGGCCACAGGAGAGGACCCTGGAACGTAGAGACCCCCGTATTAGAAAAGGGGCAGGAAAGGAGAACGTTCATTGCTCCTTCTCTTGGATGGGGGATGCCCTTACTTCAATGGGCCCTGGAACCCTCCGCTCCTCTGTGCTCAACCTTACTCTGAGGCCCCAGGACCATGGCATCAGCCTCACTTGTCAGGTGAAACGCCAAGGAGCTCAGGTGTCCACAGAGAGAACAGTCCAGCTCAATGTCTCCTGTGAGGGGTTGGAAGGGACTATTGGGTCCCAAAGGACAGGGGGAGACGGATGTGTGCGTGCATGCACGTGTGTGTGTGTGTTTGTGTGTGTGTGTGTGTGTGTGTGTGAGTGTGTGTGTGTAGGAGAAATGTCTTGTGTGGATCTGAGCCCTGGGAAATGTCTTGTGTGGATCTGAGCCCTGTGAGTCTAGGTGGGGAGTGGGCCAGAAGGACATTAATCCCCACCTGCCTGGTTTCCATGGTCCATCTTAGGTAGTTTTGGGCCTCACACCCATCCCACTCCTCACCCCTGACACCAGGGCAATATCTTTCTACCCCAGATGCTCCACAGGACCTCACCATCAACATCTTCAGAAATGGCGCAGGTAGGAAAGAACGTCTCCTCTCCAGGGCTGTGATGGGAGCCCTCTGCAAGCTCAGGGCTCAGAACTTGGAGGGGCGACCCTCCCTCACTTCTCGGTCCCCTGGGTCTGGGTCTGCCCCACCACCGCCATTTACCAAGGTCTCCCACCGACAGACACAGTATTGCTTTTGGCTGCTCCCTTTTCTCTTCCCTTCCTTTCTCTTCTCTTCATATTCATTTTTACTTATGGTTTAAAAACACACATCACAAAATTTACTATCTCAGCCACTTTTAAGAGTAAATTGAGTAGTGTTGAGTCTGCTCACGTTGTTATGCAACCAGTCTGCATGTCTGCAGTGATCTTTTCATCTTGCAAAACTGAAACTCTGTACACATTAAGCAACAACTGTCCATTTCTCCCTCCACCCGCTCCTGACAACTCCATTCTACTTTCTCTCTCTGTGGTTTCCACTGCTCTGGACACTGCTCCCTTCTCTAGAATTTCTGTCCGTCCGCACCTGCTCTGACACACGTTCTCCTTCATCTCTCCTCTGACCTCCTTTTCCAGTACCCCCAATGTTCCATTTCCACGTCTCTGCCTCAGATCCACGTTTCTCTCTTTACTCTCCTGGGCAATTTCATCCATCCCCTCACCCTGTCCTGCGGCTTCCCACAGCATCATATCCAGCCCTCGTCCTGAGCCACGAATCTGCACATTTACCTGCTTCCTGCTGCTGCTCCTCGCTTGCCCCTTCCCCATCCCCCACGTATCCAGGGTATTCTGGACGTCGCTCTAGACATCGCCCTTTCTCAGCAGCTGTACCCCATGAGTCAGCCAGTCCCGTTAATTTCACTTCTCAAATGACTTACCTCCTTTCCTTCCCTTTGGCCCAAGACACAGCTCAAGTCTCGTCCTCAGCCCTGAACCACTGCCTCAGCCTCCTCCCCAGCCTCCTGCCTCCTGTCTAATCTCTCCTATTCAGGCCCCACTTGGCCTCAGCAGGATCCTTCTAGACCCACTTTCCCTTACTCACAGCTCCCTAATGCTTTCCAGTACCCCCTGGATAAAGTCCAATGTCCTCAGCCTGTCATTCAAGGCTCTTAAAGATCTGACCCACCCAAATCTCCCTCCGGTATCGTGTCTTGAAGCTCCTGGTCCTCTCTGCCAGGGTGCAGATAGAGGTACATTTCTCCCCATCTGCCAGGCTGTCTCAGTTCCTGGCACATCCCCACCAGGGCTGCCCACTCACTTCTCCTTTATGTGAGGACTCCCCCTCATCCTTCCAACCCTCTTCTTTCTCACAGTCTGACTGGACCACCAGGGTCATTCATTGCCCTTTCACCCATGACTAGCCCATTCTCAGCACTCGCCACATAGTCTTGTCTTTCTACTTGCAGCTCAGTGGGAGGGAAGAGGGAGAGACAGACCCCTCAGCTTCACTCACCTGGCTGTGTATTTCCTCCCCAGGCCTGAACATCTGGAACAATGGCGTGTCACTGCCTGTCCTGGAGGGCCAGTTCCTGCACCTGGTCTGTGTGGCCAACATGCTGAGCTGGTCTCGGGGAGGAAAAGCTTTGAATCCCTCTCAGTCTTCAGCATCTGGGGTCCTGGAACTGCCCTATGTAGGAGCTGAAGATGGAGGCAAATTCACTTGCTGGGCTCAGAACCCACTGGGCTCCCAGCAGTCTCCTTCAGTGTCTCTGTGCAGCGTGAGTTGCAGAACAGGTGCTGAGTGACAGTCTGGTCAGGTGTTTAGGCTGTGGGAGGGCCTGAGGTCTGGGGACAACACTTCACCCTCCTCTCCCCTTCCCCAGGAAGCCCCGCTTGCTGCAGATGTGCAACTGAGAAACAGGAGGGCTCCTGGCCCCTCATTGTCACCCTGATCAGGGGGGCCCTCATGGGGGCTGGCTTTCTTCTCACCTATGGTCTGACCTGGATCTACTACACCAGGTGAGCAGGCCTGCCCCTCTCCAGGGAAGCCCAGTGAGGTGCCCCAGGGTTTCAGGTGAGGCTGAGTTGTCCTGCCCTGCCTGGCATTAGAATTAAGATGGTAGACTCTGATCTGAGACCCGTGTTGACTGTGCAGGTGTGGAGGCCACCTGGGGAGCAGGGCTGAGAGATCTGACTGAGCCCATCCTTCTCTACTTGGGACTGTGGTGTGAGCACAGAGGGACAGATGTGGGGACATCATTGTCAGCTTCTACCTGGAAAGTCTCAACTCACACCCCAACAACTGCCCCTTTTTGTCCTGCCTGCCCCATTACCCATCTACTTACCCCAGCTATTGGTTCTGCCCCACTCCTTAGCTACATTACACCGGTCCCTTCCTCCCCTCCCTGCTCTTCCCTCTCTATCCCCAGCCCAGCGAAGGGAATAAACGTTGGCTCTTACCCTCCCATTACTCTTCAGCTTTGCTCTCCCCAACCTCCTTATCCGTATAGACATTCACGTGCACTGGTTCCATGATGCAGCTTATATTTTTCCATTAACGATCCTACCTAATTATAATTATTATAAAATATCACAGCATTTAATTATAAGTAAAAATTTTATTAAACAATAGAACATAAAAATTGATTTTACTATTTAACGTCTCTGTGTGAGTCACTAGAGCAAAATTATGCCTTAGTCTTCTATTCTTTTTTATTGGACATGTTTCAACTAAGACTTTTTGTTTATTCACTTTTTTTTAATGCACAGCTTAAATTGAGTAAAACATGCAAATCTAAAGCCTGTTAAAGCAGGGAATCTTGAGCATTTTCCGATTGTTTAACCTGCCCCCTTCCACTGGAGAAACTGTTTAAGAAATTTTATGCTTGGCTGTCTAAATCACAAATTTTAGCTTCTGTAACCTAGCCTGCTTTCTACACCCCTGTGCTAAAGAAAGGTGACAGTGGTTTTGCATCGCCCTAAGGGCCGAATGCAAATTAGGCTCCAGAACTGACCGATGAGCTACGTCCCATAGCTAACCAATCCAAACTAACAGACTTGCATCCCTCATTTGCATAAGAAGACCTAAAGGAGAACTTGGGCAGGAAGTTTTTGGCTATATAAGGCTTCCCTTTCCTTCATTCAGAGGGACACTAGCTCATGCTCTCTTTGCTTGCAAGCAGTAAAGCACTGTAACATCTAAAAGAGCTATAGCACCAAAAAGAGCTGTAACACCAAAAAGAGCTGTTAACTAATAAAGAGCTGTAATACCAACCCTGGTCTTGGATTCCTCTGTGTGAGCAACCTCACAACATTTGGAGGTCCCACTGAGATTTCCTGGTGCTCGCTCAAAGGAACCAGGAACCGCAGCTTCAGATGAAGGGAAACGTGGCGAGTCTCCCTAGGGGAGGTCACCGAGAAGATGTTCCGTGGCCCCAGGATCCTTTGGCCCCTGCCCAAAAGCCCAAATGTCACCAAATTCTTCAACTGGCTTCAGTTGGCACCAGAGTCTTTTTTCGTTTTTGTTCGTCCTCCTACTCTGCATCTTGAACCTCCAAAGATAAGTTTTGGTTTGAGACCTCAAAAACTTGGTTTTGCATTTGGGTATCAGAGCTCTGATTTGGGGACTTTGTGGAAGGCTGGACACAGCATTACTTCTCAAGTCCAGGACTCCCACGAGACATCATCAGGTCCTTTAGTTTGGAACTGTTTGGTCCTCTGGTCTGGAATTGTTTGGTCCTCTGGTCTGGAATTGTTTGGTCCTTTGGTTTGGAATTGTTTCATCCTCTGGTCTGGAATCGTTTGGAATTTGACATGACCACTTGTCTCTGTCTTTTGTGTGCTGCCAGTTGCATGTCATTAACCATGGCCCTGACGTGGGCTTGCCATAGTGGGACATGATGGCTATGTGCCATCCTGGGTCTCTAACCTTTATTGTGCTACTTGTCCTAATACTGGCCATAGGATTGGTATCCACCACCCCAAGAGATTGCACCAACACAGAAAATATTTTTCTGGCTCTCCTATACCTCCTGACAGTAGGGAGTTTCCTAGCCATCTCATTGAGTCAGTGTACCTTTTAGTTTGATTTTTTCCTGCCCCAGTTCCCAAAAAGGTGAAGATATTTTGTGCATCAGTTTGTATAGTATTGATTAGTATTATGGGAAAGAATATCTCCTGGCCCGTTTGTGGGGCAACCCCTTTACATGCAATGATAACTCACTTTGATTATTTTCAGAAAAAGGCTGCCGATTTCAGGGCTTCAGCAGACCCCTACAACCTCAGGACATTTTGTGAATTAGAATGGCCCACATTTGGTGTGGGATGGCCCCCATGGGGGACCAATGATTTCCCAACAGCCTATCAAATCCAGGGCTTTCTGTCTTGGGGCTCCTCCCCCGTGTTACCTGATCAGGTTCTCTATATTTTCTATATTCATTTTTGGATCAAGATTGTGGATGAGATGCCCTCCTGGTAGAAACAGTGCCTTCAACCTCGATTCGGGAAACCTAGGTCTGCCTATCTGGATGGCTGGAAGGGGGACAAACAAGATGGCAAAAGGAGGGATAAGAGAAAGGAAAAATTTGGTGACTAAGTCCCCTCTTCTAACCAGACCCTCTAAGCATCCTGTTCTCCAGGATGCCTCTGAGGACCTTATTGATCTTTCTTCCCCTGTTCCTGTCTCTCCTAGTGTGCCTCCCCCTTACCCTACTTCTCCCGACTCTACTGTACTCTCAAGCCCCCCACATATGAGGAAATGGTACCACCTACCAGACCGGGAGGGACTCTGAGTCTGACCCTTCTCCTTCTGTTGCTTCCCCCATACCTCTGCTCCCACTCCAACATGCTGCCTTCCCCCCTGCAACTCAAGACCAAACCCTCTTCATAGTCTATATTCCCTTCTCCACTAGTGTGATTTGTGTAATTGGAAGAACCAGAATCCTTCCTTTTCTGAAAGGCCACATGGTCTCATCTCCCTCTTGGAGACTGTGTTCTTTATACACCAGCTCACCTGGGATGATTGCCAGCAGCTCCTCCAGGCTCTTTTCATGTTAAAGGAACATAAGTGCATCCACCAGGAGGCCTTAAAGACTGATACCTTTCATGATGGATGACCCTCTGATGATCCTGTTCATCTCAAATGTGTGTTCCCCTCAAACAGACCCCAATGGGACCCAAACACAGATAAAGGTAAGGGGGGCTCTCGATCTGTATTGCCAGACTCTCCTTAGAGAACTCTGGGTAGCTGCCTGGAGACCCACAAACCTTTCAAAGGTAAGCAAAGCAATTCAGGGACCAGAAGAATCCCCAGCCACTTTTTTTGGAGTGCCTCATGGAAGCTTATAGGGTCCACAAACCTGCGGACACTGAGGCCCCAGAAAACAGGCAGGCAATAAATATTGCCTTTGCTACTCAGTCAGCCCCTGATGTTGGGAAGAAACTTTAGAGGCAGGAAGGATTTGAAGGGAATCTGTTATCTGAGCTAGTTGAAATAGCCCAGAGGCTCTATAATGCCAGAGATAACCTGGAAGAAAAACAAACAAAAAGAATGGCTAAGATAATGGTAACTGCACTTACCGACTCCCAAAGAATTACAATAAAGGGACCCAAAGGTGTAAGACCTCAAACAGTACAGAAGGGAAACTCCTCCAGAAGGCCCAGGGACCCTCTACAAAAGGACCAATGTGCATTACTAAAAGAGGCTAATATTTTAGTTCCATGTAAGTCAGCATGGAATACTCCTCTCCTCCTAGTACAAAAACCAGTTACTTCAGATTTCTGACCCATTCAGGATCTACAGGAAGTGAACAAACATGTGGAGACCCGCCACCCAATCGTCCCAAAACCTTACACCCTCCTTAGCTACTGCCGCCATCTCACCAGATCTACACTGTGTTGGACCTTAAAAATGCCTTCTTCAGCCTCCTGCTGGCTAAGGTAAAACAACGTTTATTTGCTTTTGAGTGGACAGATCCGAAGGGAGAATATTCAGGACAACTGACATGGACATAGTTACCTCAAGGGTTTAAAAATTCCCCAATTTTGTTTGAGAAAGCATTGAGCCAAGATCTCATGCAATACTGAAAACAACATTCTGAGGTCATTCTGCTATAATATGTAGATGACCTTTTGTTGGCCACTAAAGAGTATGAGACCTGCAAGGAGGCCACAAAATAATTATTATGAGAATTACAAATCCTGGGGTATCGCATCTCAGTTAAAAGGACCCAATTATGTACCCCAAGAGCCACCTAGGGTACTAACTACAGAGAGGAAATAGAACTTTGTCCTCCAGAAGAATAGAGACAATTCCAAAGATCCCAACACCAAAGAGGTCCATGAATTCTTGGACCGTGAATTCTTCAGCCATAGGTTATTGCTGTCTCTGGATACCCTGATTTGCTGAAATAGCTAGGCCCTTGCACTGGGGGAAAACAAACCTCCCTGCTATGGACTGAGATTGAACAACAGGCTTTCAATGGCTTGAAAAAGGTGCTTACCATGGCTCCTGCCCTACACTACCAGACATAAATAAGGCCTTCACTCTGTTTATTGCTGAGAAACATGGCATAGCCAAGGGAGTACTTACCCAGAACCCATGGAAAAGGCCTGTGGCCTACCTCTCCTAAAAAGGTGGCCATTATCCATTGCTGAGTACACCAAACAGGTGACTCAATTGAGGCCCAAGGAAATGCCAGGGCAGACTGAGCAGCAAAAGAGGCCACGCTGAAACCAGTGGGGCCATCAAATTCTTTAGTAGTCATGCTGGCACCACCCACTGCCACCAGTCCCACACCACACAGCAGAAGAAATCATACATGCCAAAGAATTGAACACTAAGGACAATGATACAGGTTGGAAAGTCTTACTAAAACACTAGGAACATTATTAATAGAACATCTACACCAAGGAAGCTACTAAATTGATTGAATTGTTACGGAAAAATTATTATATTCACAATTTAGACAAATTAACAAAAGACTTTGTGCAACTATGTAAGGTTTGTTCACAAGTTGATCCAGGAGAAAAACCAGAAGCACCTACAGGAACCAGAGCACAGGGATCTCACCCTGTAGAACATTGGGAAGTTGACTTCACCAAGGTGAAATCAGGACAACATGGGTACCAATATCTCTTGATAATTATAGACACAATTTCTGGGTGGGTGGAAGCTTTTCCTACAAAGACTGAAATTGCTCAGATAACACTTAAGAAATTATTACAGGAAATTGTTCCCAATTCAGTTTGCCTATAACTTTGGGGTCTGCTAGTTGTCTGGCTTTTGTAGCCCGAATTTCTCAATTATTAGCAAAAGCCCTACAAATAAAATGGGACTTACACTGTATTTATAGGCCACAGAGTTCAGGACAGGTGGGGAGGATGAATCGAACTTTAAAGGAAACTTTGACTAAACTAAAATTGGAGACTGGTGAAAACTGGGTGAGCCTCCTTCCCTCTGCCCTATTAAGGGCTAGATGTACCCCACATATAAAGGGAATCACCCCATATGAAATTATGTTTGGGAGACTACCTCCTTTGCTACCCCACCTCAGAGATGAGAAACTTGCTGAGCTTACTAACCATAACCTCCTTCAGTCTTGGAGTCCAAGCCCTCCAACAGGTGTTGAACCAAATCTATCCCCTGGTCAGAGAAGCCTACCTGCCAATAAAGGATCTGACACCACATCCATACCAATCAGGTGACCTCGTGTGGGTGAAAGGTCACCATCCTTTGACCCTTGAACCTAGATGCCAAGAACCTTACCCCATCATCTTGACCACCCTGATCGCTGCAAAGGTAGCAGGAAAGAGCCATTGGATACATCATTCTCAGCTTAAGTGAGCCTCCTCTCCAGAACTGACAGGGCTAGGACAACATCAGGAAAAATGGACCATGCAGCACTCCAAAGGAGACCCGCTAAAGATAAGACTCACTTGCTTGTCCCTTTAACTGTTCTAATTGTTTTATATTGTGTAATATCTATATCAGGGAGCCCTCATCAACCTAAGAATTATTCTTGAGAATTAAGAGATACTGTCACTGGGGAGGTTATTCGGTCTGTCCACACTCCTGGCACCCCCATTTTCCTAGCAGACCTATGTGAGCTTATGACCGGAACTAGATTCAGGTCCTACACCATCTGTGACACCCAAGATGAGAAAAGTCTCCAACAAGCTCAATTCTATGCCTGTCCTGCAGCTAGTAGCCTTTCCTGTCAGGGGCACCAAAACTGTCACTGTGCTGCTTGGGGTTGCAAAACTGAGGAGGAACTTTAGATTCAGTTTTTATGTTTATCAACCAATTGAACCCAAGTGTAACAACTGATTGCTGGTTATGCCTAAATCCAGAGCCACTATATTATGTTAGCCTAGGGATAAACAACTCTTTAGGCAGTAATAACCAAACTATTAAGTCTCTGAATCTAACTAAAATTACCAAAGACAGGCTCTGTCCATGGGGACAAAAGCCCAAACTCACACTTGGTGGTATACAAAACCAAGGACTTTGCATAAAAACTAATGATTATGACCTCAAAAAAAAGAAAAGTCCTCCTATAGGACTGCATGTACATATGCGGTAACCATTAGTAGTATGACCCATGCATCACAAGCTTCTAACTACCTTGTTGCCGCTTCTCATGCTTGGTTTGCTTGTTTGACATGATTGACTCTATGCATAGCTATTCAATATTTCCGTACACCTAGTAAGCCTGAGTTTTGTGTACTTGTCTATATTATTCCCCCACATTTATTACTAGGAAGGAGAAGCAGGGAGGCAGCACCTCTTCATAAAATGAGCAGTTCCTGTCTTGATTCCGTATTTGTAGGTCTTGGCATTGCAGACTCTGCAGCTATTAAGCACCACAGCTCTCATAACGAGCAATCAAAACTTTAAAGCCCTAAGTCAACAAATCGATCTAGACTTAGGGGAATTAGAAAAATCTGTTAGCCAATTAGAAACTTCCTTAGATTCCCTAGCGGAGGTAGTATTACAAAACAGGAGGGGCCTTGACCTTTTATTCCTAAAATACAAACCATTCAGGAGAAATAAGGATAGCCTCTCCTTAGTTAGAAAAAGATTAAAAGAAAGGGAAGATATAAGAAACAAAAACCATAACTGGTATGAAAATTTATTCTCTTGGTCCCCCTGGTTAAAGGGACCTCTATTCGTAATCTTATTGCTCTTTACTGTAGGCCCTGCACACTCACTGGTCTCACAAAATATATTAGACAGAGTCCAATCAATAAATCTTATGGTTTTAAGAACCCGTTACACCAGATTAAACGTTGATGAGTCTGGGATTTGACTCATGTACATAAAACCAGTGGGGAATGAGGCAGGGAACCCTGAGCATTTTCTGATTGTTAAACCTGCCCCCTTTCACTGGAGAAACTGTTTTAGAAACTTTATGCTTCGCTGTCTTAATCATGAATTTCAGCTTCTGTAACCTAGCCTGCTTCCTGCACCTATGCACTAAAGAAAGGTAACCGCGGTTTTGCATCGCCCCAAGGGCTGAATGCAAATTAGGCTCCAGAACTGACCAGTGACCAGTGAGTTATGTCCCATAGCCAACCAATCCGAACTAACAGACTTGCATCCCTCATTTGCTTAAGAGGCCCTAAAGGAGAACTTGGGCAGGAAGTTTTTGGCTATATAAGGCTTCCCTTTCCTTCATTCAGAGGGACACTAGCCTGACGCTCATGCTCTCTTTGCTTGCAAGCAATAAAGTGCTGCAACATCAAAAAGAGCTGTTAACTAATAAAGGGTTGTAATACCAACGTTGGTCTTGGATTCCTCTGTGAGAGCAACCTTGCAACACTGTGACTAGATGAGTGTTTTTGTATGAGCACACCCTTGCTCTCACCACTAGCTCAACATGCAGATTCTTCCCAGCACCCCTCCCCTTGGGTCTCTTTCAGTCAGCAAACGTCCATGTATGCCACCATTCTGTCTTTTCATATAGAGCTGTATTGCTGGTGTTTTGTGCTTCATATAAGTGGAATCAAACTTTACATGTGCTTTAGTGTCCGGCTTCTTTTTCTTAACCTGGTCCTTTCATTTATTCATGTTGTTACATGTATTGTTTTTGTTTTGTTTAAATATAGTATCCCATGTGTGAATATATCTACTGTTATTTATTCATTCTGAAGTACGATGGTATTATTTATTATTTTGTTGAAATGTAATTGATTATACGTATTTGTGGGGTACAGAGATGAATATCAATACCTGTGTACAATATGTGGTAATCAAATCAGGATAATTAGTATATTCATCACAAACCATAATCATTCTTTTGATACAGGAGGTGCTCAGTTTCCCTGGGCTCAGGTTTCAGAACATGCCTCTGAGTTTCCAGCCACTCCCTGAGGCATCAGGCCCCCTCCTCTGAGCTCTGTCCTGGAGCAAAGTTAGTGTTGCCAGTTAGACTGATTTTTATCACCAATTTGGGAAAATGAGACCACAGGGGGCTTGCTTATGCAATCCAGTGGCCGGGCATGCTCAATAGAGAGCACAGAACATTCTGGTGCATATAATTGGGAACAACCCCCTCAAAAGAATATTCATCAGGTTGAGAAACTACAAAAACCGAATCCCTGCTGAAGACAACAGTGTTGCTCACTTTCCTGGAGAAAACCCACACTTCACGCTTGGGTGGCTGAGATGTGCATATTTTACTTTGCATCTAACTTACTTCCAGCCAGCAGCTGCTCATTCTCTTGAGCCAGCCTGCACTTTGTGCTGAACCTTAAGTCTGTTTTTCTTGCTTTTGTGTTAGACTTGATGTCCGTAGTGAACTTACTTTTGTGTTAAACTCAGTGTGGGCCTTGCTCAGTCTGTGGAGCTGAGCTGCGCTATCTCTGTGGTACCTGTATTACTTATATATTATATTAAACTTGTTCTCACTTTCCATTGTGACTCTGCCCTTGAATTCTTTCCTGTGGCAGAGTCAAGAACCTGGTAAGAGGACTGGGTGGGTTGAGGCCGACTGTTGGGCTCCCCGGACCCTACCTTCAACATTACTTTGTGTCCCTTAACCAATTTCTCACCAACCGTTCTCCTCTTCCCCCTTTCCCACCTCTAATAACCACAGTTCTGTTCTCTCCTTTTGAAAGTTCCACATAGTAGTGTGATTGTTTTCTTTCACTCTCTCTCAATTTTCTTCTTTCCCTGCCTCCCTCCTTTCTTTCCTTTCTTTCCTTTTCATTTATTTATTATTTTAGCCCCTCTCTGTGAGTGAGGACATGTGGTATTTCTCTTTCTGGCCTGGTTTATTTCACTTAACATAATTTTCTCTGAGCTCATCCAAGTTGCTGGAAAAATGGCAAAATGTCATTTTTTTTATGACTAAGCAGTATTTCATTGTGTATTTATACCACATTTTCCTTATCCAGGGGTCCATTGATGAACATTTAGGTTGGTTTCATATCTCGGCTGCTGTAATTAGAGCTGTGATAAACAAGGGGTGCAGGTAGCCCTTCTACATGGTGATCTCCATTCCTCTGGTTATATACCCAGAAGTGGGATTGCTGGATTATATGGCAGTTCTCTCTGTAGCTGTTTGAGAAACCCCCATACTATTTTCCATAATGGCTGCACTAATTTACAGTCTCACCAACAGTACTGGAGCATTCCCCCTTTTCCACATCCTCACCAGCATTTGTTATTCTCTAACTTTTTGATGATCGCCAGTCTAACTGGAGTGAGATGATATCTCAGTGTAGTTTTGATTTGCATTTCCCTGATGATTAGTGATGTTGAGCATTTTTTCATGTGTCTGTTGGCTAACTGTCATTTTTTGAGAGATGTCTATTCAACTCTACTCATTTTTAAACCATGTTACATGTTTTTTTTTTTTTTTTTTTTACTGTTAAGTTGTTTGACGTCCTTGTCAGGCTAGAATCACAGACCCCTCTGCCCCATCCTGTGCAGGTCATGAGTCAGATAGTTGGAAAAAGATTCCGGTAGCCTTAGGCACAATAGACGTGCCTTATTTCAGATGCGAGCATTTCAGATGCAACCTCTGCTGGCCTCTACCTCTGCCTCTCTCAACAGTTCAGAGCCATTGTCTCTTATACCACAAGTACACAAAAGTGGCAACAAGCCAAGGAGTACATGGGTGCATGTGTGCAGTTACACTACTCTTATATAACTTGTTCACAGTGGATGTGCTGAAATGTGCTGACTCATGTCCTGCCTGATATGAGGTGAGGGAGCCTGACTAAATTGTTTCTATTTTCCCTATGGTCCTTATATATTCTGGATATTAATCAGTTATTGGATGCATAGTTTGCAAATACTTTGTAACATTCTGCAGTTTGTCTTTTCACTCTGTTGATTGTTTACTTTGCTGTGCAAAAGATTTTTAGTTTGATGTAATCTCATCTGCTTATTTTTCTTTTATTTCCTTTGATTTTGAGGTGTTATAAAGGCTTTGCCCAGTCCTACATCCTGAACTATTTCCCCTTTGTTTTCTTTTAGGAGTTTTATTATTTTAGGTCTTATATTTAAGTCTCTAATCTATTTTGGTCTATGGCAAGAGGTACAAGTCTAGTTTCATTCTTCTATATGTGGTTATTCAGTTTTCCCAGAACCATTTGCTGAAGAGGCTGTCCTTTCTCCAATGTATGTTCTTAGTTCCTTTGTCAAAGATCAGTTTACTGTAAGCACGTGGATTGATTTCTGGGTTCTCTCTTCTGTTCCAGTGCTGAGAGTATTATGAAGGGATGTTGAATTTTGTCAAGTGCTTTTTCTGTGTCTATTGAGATAATCATATGGATTTTGTCCTTGATTTCATTAATGTGGTATGTCACATTTACTGATTTGTGTATGTTCAACCATCCTTGCGTCTCTGAGATGAATCCTACATGATCATGGTGTATAATCTTTTTGACGTGCTGCTGCATTGTGTTTGCTAATATTTTGTTAAGGATATTTTGCATTTATGTTTATCGAGGATATAGCCTGTTATTTTCTTTTTTATTGTATCTTTGTTTGGTTTTAGTATCAGGGTGATGCTGGCCTCATGGAATGAGTTTGGGAGAATGGCCTGTTTCCATTTTTTTGTAATAATTTGAAGACAGTTGTTATTAATTCTTCTTTAAAGGTTTGGTAGAATTCAGCAGAAAAGCCATCTGGTCCTGTACTTTTACTTTTTGGGAGACTGCTGGTAACTGCTTCAGTCTAATTGCTTGTTATTGGTTTGGTCAGGTTTTCTGTTTCTTCTTGGTTTAGTCTCAGTAGTTTGTATGTGTCCAGAAATTTATCCCTTTCCTCCAGGTTTTGAAATTTTTTGGCATATAGTTGTTCATAATAGTCTCTAAAGATTGTTTGTATTTCTGTGGTATTAGTTGTAAGGTCCCCTTTTTCATTTCTGATTTTTTTACTTGGGTATTCTCTCTTCCTTTTATAGTTAGCCTAGCTAATGGTTTGTCTATTCTGTTTATCTTCTTGAAAAACCAACTTTTTGTTTAATTAATCTTTTGTATCATTTTTTTCTTTTGGTCTCTATTTCATTTAGTTCTACTCTAATTTTAATTATTTCTTTCCATCTACTGATTTTAGGATAGAATTGTTCTTGTTTTTCTAGTTCTTTGAGGTGTAACGTTATTCTGTTTATTTGAAGTCGTTCTATCCTTTTGATGCAAGCATTTATTGCAATAAACTTCATTTGGTACTGTTTTTGCAGCATCCACAGGTTTTGATATGACGTGTCTTTATTTTTATTAGTTTCAAGAAAATTTTTGATTTTTTGTCTAATTTTTTCTTTGACCCATAGGTCACTCAGGAATGTGTTGTTTAATTTCCATGTATTTGAATAGTTTCCAAAGTTTTGTTTGCTATTGATTTCTAGTTTTAATCCATTGTGGTCTGAAAAGATACTTGAAATAATTTCAACATTTAAAAAATTTGTTGTGACTTGATTTGTGACCTAACATGTGGCCTATCCTGGAGAATGTCCCATGTGCTGAGGAGAAGAAAGAATATTCTGTAGTCATTGGATGAAATGTTCTGTAGACATCTGCCAAATCCTACTGGTCTAAGGTGTAGTTTAAGTTTTGCATTTCTTGGTTTGTTGCCTAGATTATTTGTCCAATGTTGAGAGAGGTGTATTGAAGTACTCAACTGTTATTGTACTGAAATCTCTCTCTCTCTTTAGGTCTGATAGTGTTTGTTTTATATATCTAGGTACTCCAATGTTGGGTGTGTATATATTTATGATTGTCATGTCTTCTTGCTGGATAGGTTCCTTTATCATTCTATAATCACCTTTATTGCTTCTTTTAATGGTTTTTGGTGTAAAATCTAGTTTATCCAATGTGAGAATAGCTACTCCTGCTAGTTTTTGGCTTCCATTTGCATGGTATCTTTTTCCATCCCCTCACTATTGCTCTTTACAAGACTTTACAGGTGAGGTGAGTTTCTTGTAGTTAGCATATAGTTGGGTCTAGTGTTTTGAATCCAATCAGCCATTCCATGTCTTTTGAGTGGGGAATTCAATCCATTTACTTTTAGGATTGGCATTGAAAGGAATTGTCCTGCTCCCAGCATTTTATTGATTTTCATTTGGTTGTTTTATATATGTTTTATTCCTTTCTTTCCCTTTTATTGTTACTCTTATGTGTTTGTTGGTTTTTTGAGGTGGTAAGATATAGTTTCTTTCTCTTTCTAATTGGCATATCTACTCTACCAATGGCTTTTTTTCTTTTTTCCTATATTCTCATAGTGATTATCATTTTTTGGATTCCATATGCAGCACTACCTTGAGGGTTTCTTGTAGGACTGGTTGTGTGGTGGTGAACTGGTGCAGTTTTTGTTTGATCCTTGCCAGGTATAATATTCATGGCTGGCCTTTTTCTTCTTCCTTTTAGTAGTTTGAATATGTCATCTTATTTTCTTCTGCACTGTAAGGTTTCTGTTGAGAAATTTGCTGTTAGTATTATGGGGACTGCCTCATAAATGACTTGATGCTTTTCTATTGCTGTTTTTAGTATTCTACCTTTATCTTTGACTTTTGACAGTTTGACTCTAATGTGTCTTGGAGAGTATCTTTTTGGATTGAATCTGTTTGGTGGCCTTTGAGCCTCTTGGACCTTGTCTCTCCCAGTACCTGGGAAATTTCCTACTATTGTTTTGCTGAGTAGATTTTCAGTGCCTTTTCCTTTCTCCTCCTTTTCTGGAACATCAATAATTCAGATGTTTGTGTGCTTAAGGTTGTCTGATAGCTCTCATAGATTTTCTTCATTTTTTAAATTCTTTTTTTTTTTCTTTTTCATCTTCCTGGCTTATTTCAAATAGACTGTCTTCAAGATCAGAAATTCTTTCTTCTGCTTGCTCTAGCCTGCTAGTAGGTTATATTTTTAATTTTGTTGAATGAATCCCTCTGTTCCGGAGTTTCTGCTACATCCTTTCTTAAGGTATCTGTCTCTTTGTAAATTTGTTCTGCATTTCCTATATTTTTTAAAAATTTTGTTGTGTCATCTGTCTGTGTATTCTTGCATCTCATTGAGTTTTCTTAAGAATGTTGCCCAGAATTCTTTTCAGTCATTTCAAAGGCTTCCTGCTGTTTGGAGTCTGGTACTTGAGAATTATTGTATTACTTTGGTGGTGTCGTATTTTCTTTTCTTTTCTTTTTTTGTTTGTTTTTTGTTTGTCTTTTTGTATTTCTAGTATCCCTGCATTGATGTCTGATCATCTGGTAGAGTAGTTGTTTCTTCTGTTACTCTGGAGTGGCTTTTGAGGAGAGAAACTCCCTCCTGTAGATGTGTTTTATATTGACCATTGAGTAGGGTGTTTTAGTTTTGGTTCCAGGTAGGAGCAGCAATGTAGTTTCCATGTGGTTACTTTGACCATATTCAATGTTGTAGTTATGTGTGAGTGCCTCCATGGTCTAGGCACTGAAATACTCGGTGGTTACTTGTTGGTGTGTGTGACGCTGTGTTGGGTCATAGAAGGCAAAGGTGAGATCTCGAATTCTTGGGAGAAGTGCCTGGGTGCTCTGTCACTCTGGCTGAGGTGGGTGGCCCTGGGCAGAACCTGGGTGACCCTGGCACCCCCAGATAGTGTCCGATGACTCTGGTAGTTGCACTGGGGTAGACTAAAGCTTCTCAGCTTGAATAGATTAACTTGAGGGGTTTTTTTTTCTTTCCTCCTGGCAGAGACTCTTTCTGGGTCCTTGCTTCTCCCAGTTGTGGGATGAGTTTTCAGTGGTTTATTTGGCTATCCTGAGTTTTCACACTTAGCAGTGGTTATGTGTGTGTCCCTCCTTGCATCAAGACAGTCACATGGTCTGTACAAGTAGTTACCACCTCTGTGTGTGTGCCCATGGGGGTAGCATAATTTCCCCTGTGGGTTGGACCACTGGGTTGCAGGGCACACTCACTTACCTCTTTCTGGTAGCTCCGCTTGTGACCCTCCTTGTGTCAATGCAGTCATGTGGTTGGTGAAGGAGGTGACAGCTGCAGTTGGTGGGCAGGGGCAGACAGCTGCAGTGGCTGCAGCTGAGCAATGGTATTATTTAGCCATAAAATAAATCCTGCCATTTTCAACAACATGCATGAACCTGGAGGGCATTGTACTAAATGAAAAAGAAACAGAGACAGAACAATGAATACTGTACTATCTCACTTATATGAGCATACCTTGGCGATATTGTAGGTTTGGTTCCAGACCACTGCAATAAAGCAAAGATCACTGTAAAGCAAATCACAAGAATTTTTTAGTTTCATAGTGCATACAAAAGATGTGTTTACACCTATACTGTAGTCTATTAAGTGTGCAATACCATTGTGTGGTTTTTTAAAAATATATATATATACATGCTTTAGTTAAAAATACTTTATTGCTAAAAAATGCTAATGATCTTCTGAGCCTTCAGCAACTTATAATCTTTTTGCTGGTAGAGAGTCTTGCCTTAATGTTGATGGCTGTTGACTGATCAAGGTGGTGGTGCTAAAGGTTGGAGTGGCCATGGCAATTTCTTAAAATAATACAGCAATGAAGTTTGCTGCATCAGGAGACTTTCATTCCTTTCATGAAAAATTTCTCTTCAGCATGTGATGCTGTTTGAGAACATTTTACCCATACCACATATTCTTTCAAAATTGGAGTCAATGCTTTCAATTCTTACTGCTGCCTTATCAACTAAGTTTATGTAATATTTTAAATATTTTGTTGTTATTTTAATAATGTTTACAACATCTTTGCCAGAAGTATAGTTCATCTCAAGAAACCACTTTCTCTGCTCATCCGTAAGAAGAAACTCCTCATCCATTAAAGTTTTCTCCTGAGATTGCCACAATTCAGTCACATCTTTAAGCTCCACTTCTAATTCTAGTTCTCTTGCTATTTCCACCACATCTGCAGTTACTTTTTCCACTGAAGTTTTGAACCCCTCAAAGTCATCCATAAGGATTGGAGTCAACTTCTTTCAAACTTTTGCTAATGTTAATAATTTGACCTCCTCCCATGAATCATGAATATTCATAATGGCATCTGGAATAGTGAATATTTTCCAAAATGTTTTCAATTTGCTTTGCTCAGATCTATCAGAGAAATCACCATCTATGGCAGCTATTGTCTTACAAAATGAGTTCTTCAATAATAAGACTTGAAAGTCAAAATTACTCTTTGATCCATGTTCTGAAGAATGGAAGTTGTGTTAGCAAGCATGAAAAAAACATTAATCTCCTAGTACATCTCCAGAGACCTCTTGAGTGACCAGGTGCATTGTCAATATTTTGAAAGAAATCTTTTTTTATAAGTAGCAGTTCTCCATGGTGGGCTTAACATATCCCATAAACCATGCTGTGAACAGATGTGCTATCATCCAGGCTTTGGTGTTCTATTTATAGAGCACAGGCTGCATAGCTTTAACATTTAATTCTTAAGGGCCCTAAGATTTTTAAAATTATAAATGTGTATTGGCTTCAACTTCAGATCATCAGCTGCATTAACCGCTAACAAGACAGTTAGTCTATTTTTTTTGATGCTTTGAAGCCAGGAATTGACTTCTCTTCTTTAGCTATGAAAAATCCTAGATGGCATCTTCTTCCAAGATAAGGCTGTTAAACTACATTGAAAATCTATTGTTTTGTATAACCACATTTATTAATTATCATAGCTATATCTTCTGGATAATGTGCTACAGCGTCTACATAGTACTTTCTGCTTCACCTGTGTTTTATGTTCTGGAGATGGCTTCCTTCCATAAACCTCATGAATCAAGCTAGCTTTAAACTTTTCTTCTACATTGTACTCATCTCTCTCAGCCTTCATAGAATTAAAAAGAGTTGGGGCCTTGCTCTGGATTAGGATTTGACTTAAGGGAATGTTGTGGCTGCTTTGATATCTTATCTAGACCACTAAAACTTTCTCCATATCAGCAGTAAGGCTGTTTTACTTTCTTATTATTTGTGTGTTCTCTGGAGTATCACTTTGAATTTTCTTCAGGAACTTTATCCTTGCATTAACAACTTGGCTGGCTTTGGTGCTAGAGGCCCAGCTCTCAGCCTATCTCAGCTTTCTCCTTGTGCTTTACTCCCTAAGCTTAATCATTTCTAGCTTTTGATTTAATGTGAGAGACATGTGACTCCTCCTCCTTGAACACTTAAGAGGCCATTGTAGGGTTACTTACTGGCCTTATTTTAACATGTTGTCTCTCAGGGAATTGGGAGGCTGTGAGAGAGGAAGAGTCAGGGAAATGGCCAGTTGGTGAAGCATTCATGACACACACAATGCTTATTAAGTTTTGTCATCTCATATAGGCATGGTTTGTGGTGCCCCATAACAATTACAATAGTAACATCAAAGATCTCTGATAGACCACCAAACAGATATATAATAATAATGAAAAGTTTGAAATAACATGAGAGTTACCAGAACTTGACACAGAGGCACAAAGTGAGCATGTGCTTTTGTTAACATGGAGCCAATAGATTGCTTGATGTGGGGTTGCCCCAAAATTTCAATTTAAAAAATTGCAGTATCTGCAAAGCTCAGTAAAGTGTAGCTCAGTAAAACAAAACCAAATGAAAAAACATATGCCTGTACATGAAATCTAAAAAAGTCAAACTCTTAGAAGCAGAGTAGAATTGTGGTTGCCGGGCTGGCCCGTGGCTCACTCGGGAGAGTGCGGTGCTGATAACACCAAGGCCCCGGCTTCGGATCCCATATACGGATGGCCGGTTAGCTCACTGGGTGAGCGTGGTGCTGACAACACCAAGTCAAGGGTTAAGATCCCCTTACTGGTCATCTTTAAAAAATAAAAAACAAACAAGAATTGTGATTGCCAAGAGCTGGTGCTGAGAAAATGGAGGAGAGTTTGGTCAAAGTGTACACATTTTCAGTTATAAGATGAATAATTTCTGGTGCTCTAATGCACAGCATGGTGACTATAGTTAATAATACTGTACTATTTACTTGAAATTTGTTGAGAGTAGATTTTATGTCTTCTTAACATACACAGAAGTGAAAACTGTAGGTTGTGATGAATGTGCTAATTAATTTGACTGTGGTAATTATTACACAATGTACAGGCATATCAAATCATCATTTTGTACACTTTGAATATATACACATTTTATTTGTCAGTTAAATATTTTGAAATAGAAAAGAAAAAAAATTGAAGAAATAATAAAGTTTGTCATTAAATATTTGTAGAGAAATACAATGAAATTGAATTTGTTTCCAATTTTTGGCCTTTATTAATTATTTTGTTATAAATTTGTGATGAAAATGTAAAAAATAGCACTGTTTTCTGGTGGGTATGGACTTGCTTCATTATAAGGAAGGCATGTATTTAGGTATAGTATCTAGTATTGTATAGTATCAAATATATCAATTGCCCAAGAATTCTCGTGAGTGGTTGAGTACAAACAAAACAAGCAGTTTCCCCCCTGCCATCCCACTAGAACAATCAACATAAAAGACTTCTGTGAACAAATGTGTGGGGATTTATCCCCACCAGCAAGTAAGCAATTCCGAGAATACATAGAAAAATCACTAACAAAGTGTTTTACTTACATTCTCACTCAGCAATAATCCACACAGAATACACACTTCTGTGAGCAAATATGGTAGGGTTTTCTTACACACACCAAGTAATTCTTCTGTGGACATCAGCTGGGTGTTCTCTAATACTAATCAGTTCTGATACTATCTACATGGAGACTAAGGGCTCAGTCTTACAATTTGAAGGCTCAGTCCCCAAGACCACATCCACCTCAGATGCCAGATGTAAGTTCAGGTCCCTGGACTTATGATCAACCACCTATAAATTGGGGTTCCCACAAATCCCTCCTCAGGTTTGATTTGCTGAGCAACTCACAGAACTCAGGAAAACATGTTTATTCTTTCATTGTAAAGGATACAGATAAACAGATGCACAGTGTGGGATATGGAGGAAGAGGCCATTGCTGTCCTCAGCCAGCCACCCTCAGGAACCTCAATGTTTTCAGTTTTCCAGAAACTCTTCAAACCTAGTTCTTTGGGGTTTTTATACAGGCTTCGTTACATGGGCAGTATTGACTAAATCATTGGCCATTAGTGATCAAGTTAGCCTTCAGCTGCTCTCCCTCCTCAGAGGTTGAGGGGTGGGGCTGAAAATTCCAACCTTCTAAGTCTGTCTTGGTCTTTTCTATGATCAGCCCCCATCCTAAAGCTATCTAGAAGCTTTCAGACACCAAATATCTTAAATATTTTATCAAATATTTCCTTTATGTTATTTTTAAAAATTATCAATGATAAAATTTATTTTTCTGCTATATAGCTCAATATAATTTAGTGTATACATAGATTTGTTTAACCACTCCCACCACCACAACCAGAATACAGTACTATTCCATCACCCCAAATATTTCTTTGTGCTATTCCTCGATAGTTATGAAACTGGTGATTTTAATTGAGAAAGCAAAACTTGTTTTTTGTTTTTTGTTTTCTTGGCTTGCTCTTTGCTTTGCCAGTAAAATTCATTAACAAACTGTTCTTATGAAGCTGTTGATTCAGTCATAGTTGGGATAGTTGAGGCAAGATCATAAGGCCTTTTTTCTTGCCTTGTTCCTTAAGGTAACAACTCTAATGGTAATGTCACAAATTGTTTGCCTAAGATGTTTTTCAAGACCCTTAGGGTTGCTTTGTCCAGCGTAAGCTGATTCAAATTGGCTATGCCCACAGACCTCTCTTCTGAGCCTGTGTGGGTGTCCCATTGATGACCTTTTGACATCAGAGGGCCAAAAACTCCACCTCCAGATCATGCTAATCCTGCCATTTTTTGAACATGTGAACCATGAAGAGGTACGCAGACAGCTTGTACTTGTGCAGACTGCTGAAGAGCAACCTCAAACTACTTTTCCAATCACTGACATACATTATTCTCACCACCCTTGAACCACTCACCACAAATGTCTAGAATCCTGCCATTGTGGAGGCAGATTTGAGATTATACTTCTGTCTCCACACTTGCCTACCTCTTGAATGAACCTTTTTCTCTGCTGTAAAGACTGGTGTCTCATAATGCTTTCTGAACATCAGTCAATGAATCTCTTTTGGTTACAGTCACACCTTCCAACCAACTTTAACCCTTGTAAATTACTAATATGTCCTGCATAATTATAGTTTCATCTTCTTAATTATGTCATATGGCATTATTAATTAAGGATCTTATATATTGTAAACCCTAAAAACTCCACCAAAAATCTGTTAGAACTAATTAACAAATTCAGTAAAGTTGCAGAACACAAAATTAACATACAAAACTTAGTAACATTTTTATATGCCAATAGCAAACTCTGAAAAAGAAATCAAGAAAGCAATTTTATCTACAACAGGAACAAAACTTAAGATATCTAAGAATAAACTTAAACAAGGAACTGAAAGACTTCTATACTAAAAACTGTAAAACATTGATGAAATAAATTGAAGAAGTCACTCAAAATACTCATACCAATGACATAATTCACAGAAGTAGAAATAACTACTCTAAAATTCATATGGAACAATCAACCCTGAATAGCCAAGGAAATTCTGAACAAAAAGAACAAAGCTGGAGGTATCACACTACCTGACTTCAAAATATACCACAAAACTATAGTAACTAAAACTGCATGACACTGGCATAAAAATAGACATGTAAGACCAATGGAACAGAATAGAGAGCCCTGAGGTAAATTCACACATTTATAGTCAACTGGTTCTTGACAAAGGTGCCAAGAACACACATTGGGGAAAAGACAGCCTCTTTATTAAATTGTTCAGGGACAATTGGATATCCACATGCAGAAGAATGAGACTAGACCCTTATCATTCTCCACATAGACTCAAAATACATGAACTCAAAATAGACTAAAGATTTAAATGTAAAGCCTGAAACTATGAAACTACTAGGAGAAAACATAGGGGAAATGCTTTATAACATTGGACTGGGCAAGGATTTTTTAAAATAAGACCTCAAGAGCAAAGGTAAGAAAAACAAAAATAGACAAATGTGATTACATCATACTGAAGAATTTTTGCACAGCAAACAATTAACAGAATAAAGAGACAACCTACAAAACGTGAAAAAATGTTTGCAAACTATATGTCTGACAAGGAGTTAACATCCAGAGTATATAAGAAACTGAAACACTCAACAGCAAAAAGCAAATGATGTGATTAAAAAATGGGCTATTAATGGATATTTAATCAATATTTCTCAAAAGAAGACATTCAAATGGCCCATGGGAACATGAAAAAATGCTGAAAATTGCTAATCTTCAGGAAAATGCAAATCAAAACCACAATGAGATGCTACTTCATTTCAGTTAGAGTGGCTTTTACCAAAAAACAAAATCAACTGCCAAACACATGCTGGCAAGGATGTGGAGAGAAGAGTACACTCGTACACTGTTGGAGGGATTTTAAATTAGTACAGCAACTATGGAAAAGAGTATGGAGGTTTTGCAAAAAATTAAAAATTAAACAACCACATGACCTAGAAATCCCACTACTGGCTATGTATTTAAAGAAAATCAAATCAGTATATCAAAGAGATATCTGCATTTCCATGTTTGTTGCAACACTATTACAGCAGACAAAATATGAAATCAACCCGTGCCTAACAATGGATGAATTGATAAAGAAAATGTGGTAAAAATTGATAAAGAAAATACACAATGAAATACTATTCAGTCATAAAAAAGAATAAAATCTTGCCATTTGTAAAAACATGGATGGACCTGGAGGTCCATCATGTTAAGTGAAATAAGTCAGACACAGAAAGACAAATACCACATCATCTAACTCATATGTGGAATCAAAAAGAGAGAATGAGAGGCAGAACTGATATCATAGAAACATAGTAGAACTGTGGTTACCAGAGATTGAGAAGGGTCAGGGGAAGAGGAGAGGAAAGGGGGGGTCAGATGGCGACAGGTTGATCAACAGGTACGAGTTAGAAAATTTGTCAGTTACAAAGGAGAAGTAATTTCTGGTGTTCTATTACATAGTAGGGTAAAGATGGTTCATGGTAAGCTATTGTACACTGCAAAATAGCTAGAAGAGAGGCTTTTAAATGTTCTCACCATGAGGAAATGATAAATGCATGAAGTGAAGGGTGTGCTATATATCTGATTTGATCATTATACAACATATATGTATTGAAATATCAAATTTTACCAATAAGTATGTACAATTACAATGTGCCACTTAATAATAACTGAAATTTGAAAATTTAAATTCTCACATAAATGGAATCATATGCTATATAATCTTTTGATACTGGCTTCTTTCATTCAGTACAAAGCTTTTGAGATTTACCATAATTTTTTTTTTTTATTGCTGAGTAGTATTCCATTGTATTAGAAGTGCCATGTCTGCTTACTCCGTCACCAGCTAAAGGGTATTTGGGTTGTTTCCAGTTTCAGGTGGTTATGAATAATGCTGTTACAAACATTTGTGTACAAGTCTTTGTATAGATTTGTATTTTCATTTCTCTTAGATAGATTCCCAGGAGTAGAATTACTGAGCCATACAATAAAGTTTATATTTATCTTTATAAGAAACTGTCAAACTGTTTTCCAAAGAGGCCATACTGTTTTGCATTCCCACCAACAATTTTTAAG
This sequence comes from Cynocephalus volans, assembly GCF_027409185.1. NCBI lineage: Eukaryota > Metazoa > Chordata > Mammalia > Dermoptera > Cynocephalidae > Cynocephalus > Cynocephalus volans. Next base: position 3,894,471 of record NC_084462.1, on the reverse strand, counting down.
AGTTCTAGTTTCTCATCCGATGATGGGCATTCAGGCTGGTTCCAACTCTTGGCTATTGTAAATAGTGCTGCGATAAACATGGGAGTACAGGTATCCCTTCGACATGATGATTTGCATTCCTCTGGGTGTAGATAAGGAAAATGTGGCATATCTACACCATGGAATTCTACTCTGCTGTAAAAAATGATATACTTCCTTTCACAGGATTGACTTAGAAAGAATTATATCAAGTGAAATAAGCTGTGCACAGAAAGAGAAATACCACATGTTCTCACTTATTTGTGGGTGATAACAAAAATAAATAAATAAACAAATGAATGGGGGCATGTGGGGAAAGAAGACACAACAATCACAACAATTCCATGATTTTGTTAAGACATGTGAACAGATATGATATTGATGGGGGAAGGGGGAAAGGTAGGGAAGAAAAGGAGGAACTGATAAAGGGACATGAAAATCAACTATATTGTATATTGATAAATTAAAATAAGAAAAAAAAGAAAAGAGTTCCAGTTTCTCCCCCACATTGCTGGCAGCTGGTATCATCACCATTTTCGCCATTCTAATAGGTGTGTAGAGCTGTATCTCCATGTGGCTTTAATTTGCATTTCCATAGTGATGTGGAAAACATTTTTATGTGCTTCTCTGCCATTCACATATTCTGTTTGGTGAACTATCTATTCAAATCTTTTTCTCACTTTTTAATTACTTTTGTTTGTTTTCTAACTGTCGAGTTTTGAGGGTTCTTATATATTCTGGATACAAGCTTTATGTCAGATATGATTTGCACAGGTTTTCTCTGTCTGTAGCTTGTCTTTTAGTTATTTTTACATTGTATTTCACAGATAAATTTATTTTTATTTAGATGAAATCCAATTTATGTTTGTTTTTCCTTTGCAGATTGTGCTTTCTACGTTACATCTAAAAACTTTTTGTCTAACTCTAGGTCACAAAGATTTTCTTCCACATTCTCTTCTATAATTTTATACTTTTATGTTTTACATTTCAACTTATAATCCATTTTTAGTTAATTTTTGTATAAGATATGAGGTTTAGGTTGGTGCTCCTTTTTGACATACGAATGTCCAATTATTTCAACACCATTTGTTCAAAAGATTATTTTTTCTCCATTGATTGATTTTGCATTTTTGTCTACCATTAACTGACCCTACATGTGGGAGTCTATTTCTGAACTCTATGGTCTGTTCATTAATCTACGTGCCTATTCCTCTGCAAATACCATAGTCATGATTACTGCAGATTTATACTAACCACCACAATCTACACAATTATTGAAAATCAACACTGTACCTCATATAAAAAAACATTGGGCAATGTGATTTCTCCAACTTTCTTTCCTTTTAAAATTGTTTTAACTATTCTAGTTCTTTTGCCTGTCCATATAAAATTTGCAATTAGCTTGTCTGTGTCTACAAAAAGGACTGCTGGGATTTTGTTTGGAACTGCGTTAAATCTGTAAATCAATTTGGGGAGAATTGACATTTGTAGCATGTTGGGTCTTCCAATCTGTACATGTGTCTCTGCATTTATTTAGGCCTTCTTGATATCTGTCATCTGTATTTACTAGTTTGGTATGGATCCTCCACATACTTATACCCTACGTACTGTGGTTTTATATGTGTGTATATATATAGTTATCTATATAAAGTTATATATATATTCATTACCTATCTATGTTATCTATTATTTCATTTTATTTTTTGATCTATTTCATATGGGGTTTTTTTTCTTAATTTTATTTTGCCGATATACTATGTGGTTGATTATAGTGGCCCATTTCCGAAACCTCCCTCCCTCCTCCCTCTCCCCCCTCCCACCCAACCATGTTCTTTCTGTTTGCTTGCCATATGAACTTCAAGGAATTGTAGTTGTTGTGTCTTCTCCACCCCCGCCCCCGGTGTGTGTGTGTGTGTGTGTGTGTGTGTGTGTGTGTGTGAATTATTTATTTATTTTTAGCTCCCACCAATAAGTGAGAACGTGATATTTCTCTTTCTGTGCCTGACTTGTTTCACTTAATATAATTCTCTCAAGGTCCATCTATGTTGTTGCAAATCGCAGTATTTCATTCATTTTTATAGCTGAGTAGTATTCCATTGTGTAGATATACCACAATTTCCGTATCCACTCATCCGATGATGGACATTTGGGCTGGTTCCAACTCTTGGCTATTGTAAAGAGTGCTGCGATGAACATTGGGGAACAGGTATACCTTCGACTTGATGATTTCCATTCCTCTGGGTATATTCCCAACAGTGGGATAGCTGGGTCATATGGCAGATCTATCTGCAATTGTTTGAGGAACTTCCATACCATTTTCCATAGAGGCTGCACCATTTTGCAGTCCCACCAACAATGTATGAGAGTTCCTTTTTCTCTGCAACCTCGCCAGCATTTATCATTCAGAGTCTTTTGGATTTTGGCCATCCTAACTGGGGTGAGATGGTATCTCAGTGTAGTTTTGATTTGCATTTCCCAGATACTGAGTGATGTTGAGCATTTTTTCATATGTCTGTTGGCCATTTGTATATCTTCCTTAGAGAAATGCCTACTTAGCCTTTTTGCCTATTTTTTAACTGGGTTGCTTGTTCTTTTCTTGTAAAGTTGTTTCAGTTCCTTGTTTTTCTGGATATTAATCCTTTGACAGATGTATATTTTGCAAATATTGTCTCCCACTCTGTTGGTTGCCTTTTAACTCTGTTAATTGTTTCTTTTGCTGTGCAGAAGCTCTTTAGTTTGATATAATCCCATTTGTTTATTTTTCCTTTGGTTGCCCGTGCTTTTGGGGTCGTATTCATGAAGTCTGTGTCCAGTCCTATTTCCCGAAGTGTCTCTCCTATGTTTTCTTTAAGAAGTTTTATTGTTTCAGGGTGTATATTTAATTCTTTAATCCATTTTGAGTTGATTTTACTATATGGTGAGAGGTATGGATCTAGTTTCATTCTCCTGCATATTGATATCCAGTTCTCCCAGCACCATTTGCTAAAGAGGCAGTCTCTTCCCCAGTGTATAGGCTTGGTGCCTTTGTCAAAGATCAGATGGCTGTAGGTGTGTGGGTTGATTTCTGGATTCTCTATTCTATTCCATTTGATCAGTGTGTCTCTTTTTATGCCAGTACCATATTGTTTTGGTTATTATAGCTTTGTAGTATAGTTTAAAGTCAGGTAGTGTTATGCCTCCAGCTTTATTTTTTTTGCTCAGGGTTGCTTTGGCTATGTGTGGTCTTTTGTTATTCCATATAAATGTCTGGATAGTTCTTTCCATTTCTGAGAAAAATGTCATTGGAATTTTGATGGGGATTGCATTGAATTTGTATATCACTTTGAGAAGTATGGACATTTTCACTATGTTGATTCTTCCAATCCAAGAGCATGGGATACCTTTCCATCTTCTTGTATCCTCTCTAATTTCTCTCAGCTGTGGTTTGTAGTTCTCATTATAGAGATTTTTCACCTCCTTGGTTAACTCAATTCCTAAGAATTTTATTTTTTGGTGGTTATTGTAAATGGGGAGACTTTCTTGATTTCTCTTTCTGTATGTTCACTATTGGGGAATAGAAATGCTACTGATTTTTGTATGTTGATTTTGTATCCTGCTACTGTGCTGAAATCATTTATCACCTCCAAGAGTATTTTGTAGAGGCTTTAGGCTGTTCGATATATAGGATCATGTCTTCTGCAAACAGGGACATTTTGACTTCATCTTTTCCAATCTGGATGCCCTTTATTTCCTTCTCTGATTGCTCTGGCTAGTACTTCCAACGCTATGTTGAATAGGAGTGGTGAGAGTGGGCATCCTTGTCTGGTTCCTGTTCTTAAAGGAAAAGCTTTCAGCTTTTCCCCATTCAGGATGATAGTGGCAGTGGGTTTATCATATATGGCTTTAGTTATGTTGAGATACTTTCCATCTATACCTAACTTATAGAGGGTCTTTGTCATGAATAAATGTTGAATCTTATCAAATGCTCTTTCAGCATCTGTAGAGATGATCATATGGTGTTTGTGTTTGATTTTATTAATATGGTGTATCACATTTATTGATTTGCATATGTTGAACCAACCTTGCATCGCTGGGATGAATCCCACTTGATCGTGGTGAATAATTTTACATATGTGTTGTTGTATTCTCTTTGCTGGTATTTTATTGAGGATTTTTGCATCTATATTCATCAAGGATATTGGTCTGTAGTTTTCTTTTTTGGTTATATCTTTACCTGGTTTTGATATCAGGATGATGTTTGCTTCATAGAATGAGTTTGTGAGATTTGCGTCTGTTTCAATCTTTAGGAATTGTTTGTAAAGAATCGGTGACAATTCCTCTTTGAATGTTTGGTAAAATTCTGCTGTGAATCCTTCTGGCCCTGGGCTTTTCTTTGTTGGGAGCCTTCTGATAACAGCTTCAATCTCCTTTATTGTTATTGGTCTGTTCAGATTTTCTACATCTTCATAGCTCAGTTTTGGGAGCTTGTGTGTGTCCAGAAATTTATCCATTTCCTCCAGATTTTCAAATTTGTTGGCGTATAGTTGTTTATAGTAGTCTCGAATGATTCCTTCTATTTCAGATGAATCAGTTGTAATATTGCCTTTTTCATTTCTAATTTTTGTTATTTGAATCTTCTCTCTTCTTTTTTTTTTTGTTAGCCATGCAAATGGTTTGTCAATTTTATTTATCTTTTCAAAAAACCAACTTTTTGATTCATTGATCTTTTGTATTGTTTTTTGGGTTTCAATTTCATTAAGTTCTGCTCTGATCTTAATAATTTCTTTCCGTCTGCTAACTTTAGGTTTGGATTGTTCTTGTTTTTCTAGATCTTTAAGGTGAAATGTTAGTTTGTTCACTTGACAACTTTCCATTCTTCTGAGGTGAGCATTTAATGCGATAAATTTCCCCCTTAGTACTGCTTTTGCAGTATCCCACAGGTTTTGGTATGATGTATCATTATTTTCATTAGTTTCAATAAATTTTTTGATTTCCTGCTTGATTTCTTCTTGGACCCATACGTCATTAAGTAGAATGCTGTTTAATTTCCATGTGTTTGTATAGTTTCCAGAATTTCATTTGTTATTGATTTCTAGTTTTAATCCATTGTAGTCTGAGAAAGTACATGGGATAAATCCAATTATTTTGAATTTGCTGAGGTTTGATTTGTGACCTAATATGTGATCTATCCTGGAGAATGATCTATGTGCTGATGAGAAGAATGAATATTCTGAGGTTGCTGGATGGAATGTTCTGTAGATATCTGCCAATTCCAATTGGTCTAGAGTATTGTTTAGATCTTGTGTTTCTCTGCTGATTCTTTGCCTAGATGATCTGTCCAATATTGACAGTGGGGTGTTCAGGTCCCCTGCTATTATGGTTTAGTGTCTATTTCCTTCTTTAGGTCAAATAGAGTTTGTTTTATAAATCTAGCTGCTCCAACATTGGGTGCGTACATATTTATGATTGTTATGTCTTCTTGATGGATCAGTCCTTTTATCATTATGTAGTGTCCCTCATTGTCTCTTTTTATGGTTTTTAGTTTAAAGTCCATTTTATCAGATATAAGAATAGCTACTCCAGTTCGTTTTTCTTCTCTCTTTGCATGGTAAATCTTTTTCCATCCTTTCACGCTTAGTCTATGTGAGTCTTTATGGTTGAGGTGGGTCTCTTGAAGGCAGCATATAGTTGGGTCCTCCTTTTTAATCCAGTCATCCAGTCTGTGTCTTTTGATTGGTGAATTTAAGCCTTTTACATTAAGAATTGTTATTGAAAAGTGTTGATTTATTCCTAGCATTTTATTGATTGTTGTTTGGTTGTCTTAGGTGTCTTTTGTTCCTTGCTTTCTGATTTACTGTTTGGTTTCTGTGTTTATTGGTTCCTTTGGTTGTAGATAGCGTTTTTGTTTGATTGTTTTCTCTTCATGAATGCCATTTTTATTATACTAATGGATTTTGATTTTTCTTGGGTTTTTATGTCAGTGGTAGTTATTTTTCAGGAACCAAGCCCAGTACTCCCTTGAGAATTTCTTGTAAGGGTGATTGTGTGGTGGTGAATTCCCGCAGTTAATATTATGGTTAATTACATCGATATAATTAGCCCTTCAATTCTGGGATAATCCTCACTTGGTGACCATGTATCACTCTCTTTACGTATCACTGGATTCTGTTTGAATTTATGTTTGAATGTTTCTGTGTTTATGTTCATAGGGAAAATTGGTTTTCAGGTGTTTTGGGGGAATTGTTTTTGTCTAGTTTTCATATCAGGATAACGCTGGCCTCATGAAATTAATTGGAAATTATTTCTTCCCTTTTTACTTTCTGAAAGAGATTATGTGGATTGGTGTTATTCTATAAATATTTGGTAGTTTTGATAGTGAAATTATCTGGGTATGGATATTTATTTTTCAGAATGTTTTAAACTTTGAATTTAAATTATGTAATAGTCATAGAACTTATCATGTTATTTACCTCAACTTGGGTTTTGCTAGACTGCAATTTTTTTTCCTTTGGAACTAGCTTATTCTGTCTAAGTTGTTAAATTTACGTGAATAGAGGTGCTCGCAGTAATCCCTTATTATCCTTTTAATACCTATGGAAGATGTAGTGATATCCCGTTTCTTTCATGATATTGATAACATGTCCCTTCACCTTTTTTTGTTATTAATCTTGTGAATCTTGTCTTACACTTTACTGACATTTTCAAGTACAAATATTTGCATTTATTATTACTGTTGTTATCATTTTTTGCTTAAATAACAGAAACTTACTTTCTCACAGTTCTGGAGACTGAAAGTCCAGGATAAAGGTGTGAGCAGGGTTGGTTTCTTCACAGAAAGCTCTTTTTATCTTGCAGATGGTCGTTTTCGCCCTGTGTCTTTACATTGTCTTCCCTCCGTCTTGCATTCATTGTTTTGAAATCAATTTTCTGTTTTTAATTTCACTGATTTCTAATTTTCTTGTTAAATGCTTTTTAAAAAAATTTATTTTTTCATTGTGGCAAAAAATGGATAACATAAGGATTGCCATTTAAACCATTTTTAAACATCCAATGTGTGGAATTAATTACATTCACAATGCTGTGTGGCCACCACCTCTGTCTACTTACAAAACATTTTCATCATTCTAAACATAAACTCTGTACCATTCAACAATAATTTCTCATTATTCCTTCCCCCCAGTTTCTGGTAACCTCTGATCTACTTCTGTCTCTGAAACCCAAATAACATTGTACTCCGTAAGTGTACACAATTATCAGGAGTCAATTAAGAAAAAGTTATTTTACTGATTTACATCTTACCTTTTTATTCCCTCCATCTTTTTGCTTTTGCATTTCATTTTTCTAGTTTCTTGATGTAGAATATTAATTATTGAATTCAGACCTTTGTTCTTCCTAATGTACACATTTAATGCTATACATTTCCCTCTAATCTCTACTTTTGCTGTGTCACACAAATGCCACTGAATCACACTTAAAAATGGTTAAGATGGTAAATATTGTTATGTATTATTTTACTACAATAAAATATTTTTATACATTCTTTTATACAAATAAAATAGAAATACAAGCCAGATATACTTATCCAATGGAAGCCAAATCAAAGGAGAAGACTTCATAGCTATGGGAGTTTTTTCTTGGTCCACGTTTCTCCTGGTTGGAGGCCTTCATAATTGCCTCCACATACTTCCTGCCTCACCAAATCACACCATAAACTCGGACACAGAGGTCGTAACTTCGTTTCCAGCTACTCCTCTCCCACTTTAATTTTGCCCGAATTGTACTGTACCAGGCTGTATCTTCCAAGACTGTAACAGCAGATTTCAGTTTTTGTGGTACAAACCAATCCCCCCCAATCCTTCATCCTGTTCAGATTTTTATATTCACAGAAAATAACTGGATCTACCAAGCTTGATTGTAGCTAACACTAAGCTGCCAATCCACCACAGTACATGGGAAAGTTCCTGAGGGTGATGGGTGTTTGTCATATGCAAGCCGATGTCCCTGCACCAACATGAGAACAAAGACTTCATTCCTGCATTTCCCCAGCACTTTATACAAGTATATTTTGTGTGACATTCTTCATTGAAGGATTACGGACAGCAGAGGGAATGGGCCTTCAGGATAGATAACAAGTTAAATCAGAGAGCAGACATAATGTTGCAATAATTTACCATTTATCCCAACAGCAAAAGGCCTTTTACTGGATGTCTCTCTCCTATCACCATGCCGTTGGGGCCAAGAGACCATCTCCCAAATCCATACCTCATTACCACCAAGTCTAGGACTTTCAACAATGCTTTCTCAGTCTTCCATAGGGGAAAACTAAGCTTCATGTGACTTTATTATCCAGTGTCATTTTAGCTTCCTCTCCATCTCATCCACCAAAATTTTGTACATCCAAAATTACCATTAGTAATTTTATGTTGTGCAAATTTCACCTCAGTAAAAAATATTACCGTTAGTTTATTTTAAATATATATGTGTGTGCGTGCATGTGTGTGTGTGTGTGTGTGTGTGTGTGTGTGTGTTCTCCTCTCTCTGAGATGAACTCTGTAGCCCTTCTTCAAGGTAAAAATGGTTGCTTCTTTCCCCCAAATCCATGGTTTGGATTATTTTGCTTTTATTATAATGGGCATGGTGCCCTGAGATAGGCAAGCCTGGGCTCTTTCCTGCCCTTGAGGCCCAGCTTTTCTTGTTGAGATTATGGGGAAATTTCATCTTTTTTCCTTCTGTCTGTATCTTGTGGTTTCTGGTTGCAACTTCCTCTCCTCTCACCCGCCCCATCTGTTTCTCTCTTCTGATAGTCAGGACAGAGTGTGGGGGTTAGAAAAATGAGACTGTTCCATTGCAAAATCTGGAAATTCCATCTTGAGAGATACTGTGTTGAGTGGGACAAAGGCCAGGGAGGACTAGGTGGAGTTGAAGCTGGCATTGCAAGTGTCTTTGTGCATAAGCCTAGAAAACAAGTGACCTGATACTCTTTACCTTCTCATACACCGGGGATCCTGGAATCCCGAGATTCACTGTACTCAGGCACATGGTTACTGTGCTCTTGTGACCACACTTGAACAGGATGAACATACAAAATATAATCTCCAAGGTTAATATCTCTCATTTAGTTTTCCCCAGGACGATAACTGCTTTCTGCGCACGAGGGGATCCCAGATGGGCGTCAATGGCAGATACATATTAAGAGGACATGGTATAACATATACCTGCTTACAGAAGGAGTCATTTTGAGAGTGAGCATCAATTCTTCGAGGGAAGGCAACAGAGATGGAGACCAGGACAGGTCACTTGTGACTTAGAAAGGACCCAGGAGCTAAATGGAGAGAACTACCCAGTACCTTCTGTTGGAAAGATGCTGGTTTCTCCTCTCAGAGACCTAAGACCCATGAGCACCAACTCACTTCTTGTCTCATTGGTCACCCTTAATCCTGGTCGTCAGGTTCTCTGCAGGTACCCTTCAGGTCCCCTGTTGGAACCAGAGTAAAGATGGACAGAACCATTCATCTTAGCATGACCAGTAATAGCTGGGATGGGATGTCCAGATCCTGGGGAAGCTAGACCTTTGGATGTTCAGCTCCTAAAGTAGAATGTCCAGGTCCAGTGGAGGCAAGACCTCTGAGGAGTAGAGTCCAGGGTCTGGGACAATGACAGGGCACTATGGGTTAGAAGATTCCTGTAGGCTCTCCTAGCACAGAGCAGTCTGGAACTCAGTACCCCTAGGCTCCCTGCTCATCTTCCTGATGCTGTTGGAGCAGAGTGAGGGTCAGATGCTGGGGGCAGATAGTCTGGATCCTGGTAGGGCAGAAGACACAGAGTTGGGCTATGACCCAGACACAGGATATTACCTCTTCTCTCTCTTCTCATGTTGCCCTGCTTCCTTCCCCTGGGCCTCTGGGGTGTACAGGGGTCCTGGCACTCACAAGCTTAGGGGAAACTTTGATGGGCTCAGCTTCCTCTTCACTTATCATGTTACCTTGATCTACACCAGGTAAACAAGCCCTGTCAAGCCCAGGATAACACAATTTCTAGAATCCCACTTTCTCCCTTGAACCTTAGAATGGAGTCGACTGAAGCTCTATTTGAAGAGAAGACCTGGGAGGCCAGACTGAGCTCCCCTCCCCACTCTGGACACAGATGCCCAGTAGGACATCACAGTTGCTGTCCCCCTGTCTCACCATCACTCCACGCCAAGTCTTCTCAGCTTTGTCTCCTGCTTCCCTCCCCAAACCTCCTTCCTGTTCTGCCTTCACGGACACACTATGCCTCCTTCCCCTTTCCCAGGCTCACAACACCACGTTTCTCTTCTTTATGCTGAGAATCTGTATATTACTCTGTCTCTATGGGAACTAAAGACAAGGTATGTTTGGCCCCTGAAGTCTCACAAGGACTATCATTAAGCCAGGTTTTTTTTCTTTCACAGTTATCCATTTCCTATTCAAGTCTTAGACACCAGTATTAGGTTGGCGAGACAAACAGAATGAAAGACTCCCAGCCAAATGTTTACCAAACAAGGGAGTTTACTCCAGCAAACCTGGAGGGGAAACTGAAAGATCAGTGTTCCACCCTCGTACAGACTAGCAGAGACTTTATAGGGTTTGTTGTGATGGGCATGGGCAAGTATTCTGAGCACTCAGCATTCCATAATGGCTGTGAGGGTTTTTTCTTTTTGCTTTGTACAAGACATTTTTATCAGAATGCACCAGCCTGAGAGGAAGGGAGGAGGTAAGGGGGCAGGATGAGGGAGTACAGGTGTTCTTATGTTAAGCTGACTGTGACGCCTAATATTCTTCCCTTTTTATATATATATGTAAAAGAAGAGAGAAGGGTTGGAGTGAAGATCTTTGCTTCTGTATTTGCTTTGGAGCTGATTAGGGATGCTGAATGTTAGGGGGTATTTGGGGGACCCAATGGTAATCATTGTTATCAGACAGCTCGAAGTGTGAGGACCGTCTTGACCTGTTTGGCAGCAGTGTACTCCATGGCACATCAAATGAAAGCAACAAGCAGTTGAAATAAAAAAGGTCCAGTTGTTAAGGCTAGAACTAGAAGCAGAAGGAGAGTTAGAAAAGGGGTGACTAGGGTGTGTCTGTTCAATTTGAGATGCCCTGTCACGTAGCTTTTTGCTGCGTCTTGGAATATTCTGGACTGGTTAACATAAAAACAACATTCTTCCTCTAGGAAGAGACAGGTACCTCCTTTTTCATCAGTTAGGATATCTAGAGCCTGTCTATTTTGAAGAAACATTCCTGCCAGGGAATCGGTTTGATTTTGAATGGTGGTAAGGCTGGAGGCCATTTCATCTAGAGAAAGGACTATTGACAGGTGTTGGAAATAGGTTGTGGCAGTGCTCACCGCAGCTATTCCTGTCTCTGGAGCTATGGAAATTCCTAGGGTAGCCAGTAAAGAGGGAATGAGGAGTGGGACAGCCTGCTGATGACAGGCTGCAGAAGAGAGAACTGTCACAGGTAGAGGAATGTGAATAGTTTGATTGTTTGGCAGTAAGGAAATAGTGGGGAGGTGGAACACTAAGGTTCAGGTGCCGGATCAGTTAGAGGGAAGGCAGAGGTAGATGAGGAGCCATGGAGGAAGAGGATACCAGGGTAGTAAGACAGAAGCTTTAGGTGAAAGCGGCCAGTTGTGAGACTTGTTTATTATGTGGGTCCCACACTGAGTAGGATCAGAGAGGGTGGCACCAGTAAGGGGCTGGTAGGGAATGTTGGTGAGAGAAGAGACAAAACTTTTTTGGCTTCTGAGTGAGAGGAAGAAGTGGGTGCTGTCTGTGATGAGTTGTAGTGAGGAAGATGTGTTGAGAGAGAGAGAAAAGCAAGGCAGGAAGACTGGTTGGAGCATTTCCGCCAAGGCATTCCTTCCTGTAAGACACATGGTGACCTTCGTTTGCGTAAAGAGGTTGGGGGTGTTGGTTTGGGAGTAGTGGCAGGAGGAGACTTACTCCATGAGATGGATGCGGGCTCTGAGAAGTGGATATCATTTTTCCAAACTAGGGTGGATCCTATTCTGTGAGAGAGTTTGACATTCTGGTGGTCTTTGGAGGGTGAGAGGTTAAGGGTAGGTTGACATTGACTTGTGGAGAGCTGTCTGATGAAGATTTGATAGGTTTGGTCTGAGAATGATCAGTGAATGCAGAGGGGCACTTGAGAAGTGAGGTAAGTTTTAGTGGATATGGGGTCCCAGATAGGTGATTTCTGGGGTTAGGATATTGGGTTATCCCAGGCTCTATTAGTCTTAAATATGTTACTGCTTTGCTGGAAACTATTTGTGCAGAAGTTGCAGTTTGAGGGGGATAGGCATTTAAGAGCAAGAGAGAATGGAAGGGTTTAGGGAAGGGCTTAGTGGAAAACTTCAGATGTAGGCTCATGCTAGATCTTGTCCAAGTAGTTAGGTTAACAGGATATGCTGAAGTTTGTTGAGTTTGGGTAGAAAGACAGATCAGCAATTAGTTGACAGGGGAGAATGTGATTGGCTCAGGTGTTGTTGTGTAAGGACTATGAAAGGGATCCAGCTATTGTCTTGATGACTGGACTGAGGAGTGGAAATATTAGTGGTGAGGATGAGTAGAAGAAGGAGTGGCCCAAGCATTATGGAGCATATTTGGCAGATAGGAATATGCAGGTAACAAGAGTAAACCACTGTAGCTGATGTAAATTGAAGTTGCTGAAATCTCTCTGGTGGTATTACTCAGTTATGGCCACCGAAAGTCCATCTACTGAGGTGGGAGGGTGTTGAAAAGGGTACCTCAAGAGAGGGTGGGGTGAAGGATATAAAAGATGAGTTAGAGAAATACAGGGTATTGTAAGTGGGCAGTGGGATAGAAGTACGAAGAGAGTCAGAAGGCCCAGCAGAGAGAGGAGGCTGAGGATTGAGGCAGCTGTATCATGACTCATTGTAGTGGACTGTTCCTCTGGTATCTGAGACAGCTGGATAGTGGTTGGGCCAGTGTTGGCTATTCTGTAACAAGAAGGGGATGACAGATTTTGGGAAGATGGGTTCCTTTTAATAGACCAGGCTGGAGTGGTTTTTGAATAACTGGCTTAAGTCCCTGGAGTCCCTCTTTACTGACTGTATATTGGATTGGTGAGGGAATGCGGAAGGGTTTTTAACTTGTATTTGGGGGTTGGGGGTTTTTAGTGAAGGAGTAGTGGTAACCCATACCTTGAGGTTAACTATATCAGGGAGTAGAGCGTCAGAGAAGAGTAGTGAGTCTGGGTGGCATAAGAGTAGAAGAGGTTCAGGTGGGCTTGGAGTAAAGTGTGTGGATGCCTGGAACTTGGTGAGGATGTCCCTTCCCCAAATAGGAGTAGCGCAATGTGGAATGGCCATAAACTGGTGTATGAAAGGTACTTTAAAAGGAATGCAAGGTAGGAGGGAAGTGACCTTTGGTTTGAATGAAATTCCTCCCACCCCTACAACAGAAATGGAGGAATCCAAGAGTTGGCCTGAATATTCGGGGAGCACTGAATGTGTGTGGCCCCGTATTCAATAAAAAGGAAATGAGCTTACCTGCTACTGTTACAGCTATGCACGGTTCAGAAGCAGTGACAGGCATGGCAGCAGGGACTGTAAGCCCTTGGCCCCATCAGTTGCAGTCTTCAGTGGCTTGTCCCAACAGGTCAGGAAGTTCCAAACTGGGCTTTACAGGTCATAAGGGGGTGGCTGGAGTGGGTCTAGGGACGCTTTTACTACCTTCCAATGTCCTGTTTTTACTGCACAGTGGACAAGGTCCATGTGGGGGCCTTGGGTTTGGGCAGGTGCTTGCCCAGTGTCCTGGTTTGCTGCACTTGAAGCAATTACCTGGTTGAGCAATGGGAGGCTTACCCTGAACTTTGCCTTGAGGTGTTTGTGGTTTCTGATTTCCTCAGATAGCAGCAGCCAAGAACTGGCATTTGATTTGGTCATGTTTAGTTTTGGGGTTTTAGATTCCTCCTCTCTGTTGTTAAAAACCTTGAAGGCCAGTTTTCTTAGATCCCTTTGAGGGGTTTGTGGGCCCTCCTCTAATTTTTGAAGTTTTTTGTGGATATTGGGAGCCAATAGGGAAGTGAAATAGGTGTTGGTGTAAAATTTTCCTCCCTCCGTTTCAGGGTCAAACTTGGTATATTTTATTACAGTCTCGGTGAGGTGAGATATAAAAAGTGCAGGGTTTTCATTTGGTTCCTGAGTAAGTTCCTCGATTTTGTCATAATTGACTGCATTTAAAGAAGCCTTTTTCATCCCTTCTATGAGACATGTGAGCATGTGACCCCTTCTTTTTCTATCTGGGATCCTATCTAGTAGTCACAATTTGGTTTGGTCCATGGGATGGCTACTGGGCCCACTGGATATTGGACAGGATCTTGAGTGTGCATAGTGTCTGCATGGGTCTGGGCAGCAGTCCAGACTCACTCCTTCTCCTCCAGGGTTAAAGTGGAAGAGAGGATAACACAAATGTCATGCCAAGTGAGATCATCGGATTGAATGCGATATTAGAATTTCTTTATATATTGAATAGGATCTGTAGTATATGAAACTAATCACTTCTCTATATGAGCCTTATCATTGAAGGAAAAGGGAATATGGACGCTAACAATGTCCTCATCTCCCACTACATCTCATAGGGGAAGGGCAAAGCTTGTCTCAATGTTTTAGTTTTTGGTGAAAGGGAAGGTGGCAGTCCATGAGATTGGGTTAAAAGAGGGGAGGGTTAGGATAGAGGGGTAGAGGCACAGTGGTGGAGGCAGGCAGTAACAGGGCACTTTGGTCATATCTGAAAACATGAAATTCCAATCAAAGCCTTGGTAAAATAACTGGTGTATTCAATTGTGTCTTGTTACAAGAAGAACAGGTCATTATTGAACTTATGCAAATAACTATATTGCCATAAAATAACAATACCTGTAAATAGTTTTAAAAATCCTTGAGGGATCAAGTAGAAAGAAAAATAAATGTTTTAACTGTTGCTCATGAACATATACTTTTAGCAAGCTGTTGTACCTTAAAAGATTTTCTTAAATCTGGAAAACAAGATATTAAAAATACCAGCAATGTTTCAAAATAAAGAAATTGTAAAAACCCATAATTTTTATCAGTTAACACAGTTTTATGTAATTAACTTTTGCTCTTTTGACCTTGGTTAGCAATTTTATAAACCTATCAATTTCTTCTTTAGAGTTTTAGAAATTTAGTCCAGTGGTATGAAGTCAAAGTTGTCAGGAACCTGTATCTGTTAGTATTTTAATGAATTGTTTTCAAAATGAAACACTTAAAAATTATAATTTAACTGAGATTTTGACTGATGGCACGTATATCAAGACATCAATTTCTAAAAACCTTACACAATTTTGGGACACACATTAATAACATCTCAGAATAAGAAAAGGAAGGTAAAACATTATTTTTTCTTTTGACAATGTTTCCCATATAATCTAATTTATCAAATAAGCCAATTAGTTTTGACACATCTCTTTCATATATATCCTTTGAGAAGCTCCAGGCCCTTGGAACCTCTCAAAGTTAGTTCATGTCTAAAGTTTAAGTTTTTGGTGCCCAGAGCAAGTAGGTGCCACTGTGGCACTCCCAGCTTAGGCCAGTGCATGCCTCCAGAGAGGCCCTAAAACTGCCAGGCCCATAGGCACAGAGGCATCTGTGCCAAATTGGCAGTCCCTGCACTATCCTAGCCAGACATTAGGATGGAATGAGTGGACTGTGAAATCCCCTGCCACAATGGCTAAATGCCAAAGGAAAGGTACCAGAAATATGAAAAATCAAGAAAGTACAATACCACCAAAGGGTAATAATAACTCTCAGGCTCTAGATCCTATATAACAAGAAGTTCTTGAAATCACTGTCAAGGAATTTAGAGCAACAATTCTAAGAAAACTAAATGAGATACAAGAAAACTCATTTAGACAACACAATGAAATGAGAAAAAGTATACAGGACCGGAAAGAAGAAATGTACAAAGAAATCAATGCCCTGAAAAAGAATGTAGCAGAGCTTGTATAGCTAAAGAATTCATTCAATGAAATAAAAAACACAACAGAGAGTTTAACCAGCAGGCTAGCACAAACAGAAGAGAGAATTTATGACCTTGAAGATGAGCTGATTGAAATAACACAGGTGGACAAAAAGAAAAAAGAATTAAAAACATTGAACAAAATCTAAGAGAGATAACAGACAACCTTAAGTGCTCAAATATCCAAATCATGGGTATTCCATATGGGGAGTAAAAAGAAAATAGCACTGAAAACATATTTGATGAAATAATGCCAGAAAACTACCCAGGTATAACGAAAGACACAGATCTTCAGATTCAGGAGGCTCAAAGATGCCCAAACATGTTCAACCCAAACAGGTCCTCTCCGAGACAGGTCATAGTTAAATTGGCAAAACTCAAAGACAAAGAGAGAATCTAAAAAGTTGCTAGACAGAAGTGTCAAATCACCTATGGGAGCCCCAATCACACTAACATCAGATTTTTCATCAGAAACACTAAAAGCCATAAAAGAATGGGATGATATATTCAAAATACTAGAAGACAAAGATTGCCAGCCAAGAATACTTTAACCAGCAAGGCTATCCTTCTGAAATGAGGGACAAATAGTATATATCTCAGACAAACAAAAGCTGCAGGAGTCCATTACCACATAACCAGCCTTACAAGAAATTCTCAAGGGAGTACTGGGTTTAGTACCTGAAAAACAACCACTACCTTCATAAATACTCAAGAAAAAACAAAATCCACTAGTAAAATAAAAATGCTAACAATTAAGGGGAAAAAAGTTTATCTACCACTCCAAGAAACCAACAAACACAGGCAACAAACAGAAAATCAGAAAGGAAGGAACTAAAGATACTTAAGAAATCTAAACAAAAATCAATAAAAGGCTAGTGGTAAATCAACCTTTCAATAACAACTCTTAATGTAAAAGGATTAAATTCTGCACTAAAAAGACACAGACTGACTGACTGAATTAAGAAGGTGGACCCAACTATATGTTGCCTTCAAGAGACTCACCTCACCTGTAAAGACACACATAGACTAAGAGTGAAAGGATGGAAAAAGATATGTGATGCAAATAGAAATGAAAAATGAGCTGAAGTAGCTATTCTTACATCAGATAAAATAGACTTTAAAACAAAAACTATAAAAAGAGATAAAAAAGCCACTATATAATGATAAAAGGATGTATCCATCAAGAACACATAACAATCATAAATATATATGCACCCAACATCAGAGCAGCCAGATTTATAAAGCAAACACTATTAGACCTAAAGAATGAGATAGACACTAACACCATAATAACAGGGGACCTGAACACCCCATTCTCAATATAGGACAGATCATCTAGGCAAAGACTCTGCAGAGAAACACAAGATCTAAACAACACTTTGGACCAATTGGACTTGGCAGATATCTACAAAACATTCCACCTAACAACCTCAGAATATTTATTGTTCTCATCAGTACATGGAACATTCTCCAGGATAGATCACGTTAGGTCACAAATCAAGTCTCAACAAATTTTAAAAAATTGGAATTATTCCATGTATTTTTCAGATCACAATGGATTAAAATAAGAAATCAATAACAAATGTAACTCTGGAAACTATACAAACACATGGAAATTAAAGAGCATTCTACTTAATGACATACGGGTCCAAGAAGAAATCAAACAGGAAATCAGAACATTTCTTGAAACTAATGAAAATAATGATACATCATACCAAAACCTGTGGGATACTGCAAAAGCAGTACTAAGGGAGAAATTTATCACATTACATGCTTACTTTAGAAGAATGGAAAGATGGAAAGTAAACAACCTAACACTTCACCTTAAAGAACTAGAAAAACAAGAACAATCCAAACCCAACATTAGCAGGCAGAAAGAAATAATTAAGATCAGAGCAGAACTTAATGAAATAGAAGCCACCCAAAATGATACAAAAGATCAATGAGTCAAAAAGTTGTTTTTTTGAAAAGATAAATAAAATTGATAAACCATTAGCAAAGCTAACTAAAAAAAGAAGAGAGAAGACCCAAATAACAGAAATTAGAAGTGAAAAAGCTGATATTACAACTGATACCACAGAAATACCAGAAATCATTAGCGACTACTCTAAACAACTATATGCCAACAAATTTGAAAATCTAGAGGAAATGGATAAATTTCTGGACACACACAAAATACTAAAACTGAGCCAAGAAGATGTAGAAAATCTGAACAGACCAATAACAATAAAAGAGATTGAAGCTGTTACCAGCAGGCTCCCAACAAAGAAAAGCCCAGGACCAGATGGGTTCACTGAAGAATTCTACCAAACCCTCAAAGAGGAATTGACACCAATTCTCTACAAACTATTCCAAAATATTGAAACAGAGGCCATTCTCCCAAACTCATTCTATGAGGCAAACATCACCCTGATACCAAAACCAGACAAAGATACAACAAAAAGAGAAAACTATAGGCCAATAACCTTGATGAATATTGGTGCAAAAATCCTCAATAAAATACTAGCTAACAGAATACAGCAACTCATACACAAAATTATACACCATGATCAAGTGGGATTCATCCCAGGGATGCAAGAATGGTTCAACATATGCAAATCAATAAATGCGATACACCGCATCAATGAAATTAAAGATAAAGACCATATGATCATCTCTATAGATGCTGAAAAAGCATTTGACAAAATTCGACATTCATTCATGATAAAGACTCTCTACAAGTTAGGTATAGACAGAAAGTATCTCAACATAATTAAAGCCATATTTCATAAGCCCACTGCCAATATCATCCTGAACAGGATGATAAGAACAGGAACTAGACACGGATGCCCACTCTCACCCCTCCTATTCAACATATTGTTGGAAGTACTAGCCAGAGCAATCAGAGAAGAGAAGGAAATAAAGGGCATCCAGGTCAGAAAAGATGAAATCAAAGAGTCCCTGTTTGCAGATGACATGATTCTATACATTGTAAAGCCTAAAGCTTCTACAAAAGAACTCTTAGAGTTGATAAATGATTTCAGCAAACTTGCAGGATACAAAATCAACACACAAAAATCAGTAGCATTTCTATACTTCAACAGTGAACATGCAGAAAAAGAAATCAAGAAAGCCTGCCCGTTTACAATAGCTACCAAAAAAAAATAAAATACTTAGGAATAAAGTTAACCAAGGACATGTAAAATCTCTACAAAGAGAACTACAAACCATGGTTGAGAGAAATTAAAGAGGCCCCAAGAAGATGGAAAGATATCCCATGCTCTTGGATTGGAAGAATTAACATTGTGAAAATGTCCATACTACCCAAAGTGATCTACAAATTCAATGCAATCCCCATCAAAATTCCAATGACTTTTCTCTGAAATGGAAAAAGCTACCCTAACATTTATACAGAATAACAAAAGACCATGAATAGCCAAAGCCATTCTGAGCAAAATAAATAAATAAATAAATAATAAAGCTGGAGGCATAACACTACCTGACTTTAAACTTATATTACAAAGCTGTAATAACCCAAACAGCATGGCACTGGCATAAAAACAGACACATGGATCAATGGAATAGAATAGAGGATCCAGAAATCAACCCATACACCTAGAGCCATCTGATATTTGACAAAGTCTACACACCAGGGAAGAGACTGCCTCTTCAGCAAATGGTGCTGGGAAAACTGGATATCCATATGCAGGAGAATGAAACTAGACCCATAGCTCTCACCATATACCAATATCAACTCAAAATGGATTAAAGAATTAAATGTACACCCTGAAACAATAAAACTCCTTAAATAAAAATTAAGGGAAACACTCTAGGAAGTAGGATTGGGTACAGACATCATGAGTACAATCCCAAAAGCACAGGTAACCAAAGGAAAAATAAACAAATGGGATTATATCAAACTGTAAAGCTTCTGCACAGCAAAAGAAACAGTTACAGAGTTAAAAGACAACCAACAGAGTGGGAGAATATATTTGCAAAATATACATTTGACAAATGATTAATATCCAGAATATACAAGGAACTTAAACAACTTTACAGCAAAACAAACAAACAAAAAAAAGTACCCCAATTTAAAAATGGGCAAAGGAGCTGAATAGGCATTTTTCAAAGGAAGATATATGAATGGCCAACAGACAGATGATAAAATGTTCAACATCACTCTGCATTCAGGAATTGCAAATCAAAACCACACTGAGATACCATCTCACTCCAGTCAGGATAGCTAATATCCAAAAGAATGAGAATGATAAATATTTTTGAGGTTGCAGAGAAAAAGGAACTCTCATACACTGTTGGTGGTACTGCAAAATGGCATAGCCTGTATGGAAAATACCTTGGAGGTTCCTCAAATGATTACAGATAGATCTAGCATAGGACCCAGCTATTCCACTGCTGGGAATATATCTAGAGGAATGGAAATCATCATGTCAGATGGATACCTGTACTCCAATGTTTATTGCAGCACTATTTACAATAGCCAAGAGTGGGAAGCAGGCCAAATTTCTATCATCAAATGAGTGGATATGGAAAAGATGGTATATCTACGCCACGGAATTCTACTCTGCTATAAAAAAATGAAATACTACCATTTGCAGCAACATGGATGAACTTAGAAAAAATTATATTAAGTGAAAAAAGTCAGGCAGAGAAAGAGAAATAGCACATGTTCTCACTTATTTGTGTGAGCTAAAAATAATTAAATAAATACACAAACAAATGGGAGGGGGATGAAGAAGACACAACAATCCCAATTCCTTGAACTTGATATGACAACTGAACAGATCTGATGTTCATGGGTGGAAGGGGGCGAGGGAGGGAGGAGGGAGGAATTGGTAAAGGGGCAGGAAAATCAACTACATTGTATATTGATAAAATAAAATAAATTTAAAAATAAAAATAAATATCTTGCTTAATGTTGCAAAAAAAAAGTGAGTTTTCAGAATTTGGTTTTGGAAAATTTATCAAAAAACAAAGGCTTAAAATACTTAGTTAAATAAGATCACAAATTAGTATAAAATAAAACTAAAGTGACAAAGGATTTCAAAGGCAGAGAGCATAAGAAATTGTCTTGATAAAAGATGGAATAAGTTTCCTAGACCAGTTCTCTAAAAGATATAAAACCTGTTACAATTTTCCATCAAGAGCAGTTAATTGCTTTCAGGAAATCTAGTAGTTCCAACGTAGGAGAGCAAACTCTAACCTTGCATCAGAGTACTTTTGATATTAATGCTTAATTTGTAGAAAAACTTATACACAATCTGCTTTTAATTTTAGCCAATTTTTCTAATTCCTTTCATAAATTTACTCTTTACAAACCATTATCATGACTTACTCATACTTTCTGTTTTTGTCCTATACTTTCTACTTCCTAAATAGCCAGTTATTTTATTCTAGGATGAAAATACACTGTATCAGATGCTTTCTCACACAAAAATCATTTTCTTTTCTTTTTAGCCTTCCTAACCACAACTACATCTTCACATCCGTAGCTTTTTTTTCATATCTACTCTTCTCCTACATACTTATTTTCTTATCAATGTTACATTGGCCCCGTTTGTCTAAGAATTGTATTCAAAATGATCTTTCTTTTCTTGGCAGGGTTCACATCTTTAACCTTAAAAGTCTCTAGCAAAGACAAATGTAATCCTGTTTGACTAGTAAACCCAGGCAAAGATGTAAGCTGATGATTCTGAAAACATTTTTCATAGTGATATGATTTTAAACCTTTACCTTCCCCCCTTTTTTTTTCTTTTTGGTCACCGGATTTTAAGTGACCCAAAGGCATAAACTCAGTTGTTCAAACCCAAGCATACAGACCTTTCCTAAACATACAAAATGTTGGCTTTTTCATCCTTGAGTCATTTCTCACACCCAAATGGTACTTTTTAAACAGACAAACAGCATAAAAAGAGTGTTACAGAGGGAAGATTCTTGGAAAGGGATACAGCAGAAAAGCAAGGAAGAAGGCAAAGCACGTGATGTTCAGCAGAACTAGGGAGTGAAGCGTATGGCAAAGGAACATAGAAAGGAGACAGTCACCTATTAAGCCTCCACTAGATTGGCTGCTGTAGTTACTCCTTTCAAACCATTAGGCTATGTTTTAGCTACTGAGTTCCGTCGCAGGCTATACGTTGAAACTGTTTCAGTCGCGGCAGGAAATACTCTCAACAAACCCTGCCAGAAATCCGCTTTTTAAATCTTTTTTCTTGCCTATAAGACTGTGTGACGGGCCTATTATTTTCTGCAGTAAAAACCCTTAATACAAGACAGTGACATGGGAGAAGCCTAAGGGAGAGAAGCAGCACGGGAAAAATACAAGATGGCAGAGGGTTAGGGTAACATGGTTGCTGGGGAGAGGCCTGAGAGAGAGAGACCGTGGGAAGAAGACAAGATGGCCAGAGTCCCCAAAATCCCTGCCATGAGGTTGGGCTCAGTTTGTAAAAGAAAGTAGAGCAGGAGTGACAGAGGGAGAGAGAGATTTGTTGCATAAGTAAAGAAAGCCTGGACATGGTATTTCAGACCATTTTCGACTGCAATTGAGTAAGTTCTCTAGGTCATGGACAATTTGGAAATTGCAAGTGCTGAGTTCTAGCCAACAGCTTTCATTATCCAATTTGTACAGAGGCGATGTGGTATTACAAAAGAAGATAAGCCTCTTTGGGCAGATGCGAGGTGAAAGACCCAGGGTCTTTAAATTACTGAGGAGGCATGCCAGGGAGGATGAGAAATTTGATTGCCCATAGTTTTAGGTAAGGGAGAAGAGTTTTACTCCCTAAGATCCCAGAAAGTGAGGCAGACATCTCTGCAACACTTTAAGGACTTGAGAAGTGAGTGAGAGACTAGCCTCTGATATCAGGTTTCCCTGATAGTGAGGAGTCTCGGTCACCTCGTGATCAACACAGGGCCAAAGACCCAGCTGGGAGTTCTGTGAGTGTGAGACAGTCTTGGACTGTTAATTGTCCGAGGACTACAAGTTGAAAGGAAAATAGAATTTGATTCACCTAGAAAATGATTGATGTCCAGTGTTGCATGCAGAGACGACAGCGGAGAGGTGGATCTGTAGAAATGATGGACTCGGATTTGAGGGAAAAGGGAGTGTGAGAGAGAGAAGAGAGGGTTTGAGGGTAGATTGGGCTGGGGGTGAAGGACTGCTCAGGATCTGGGAGTAAGCCCAGGATGAGCTGCTGTTGCCCACTGCTTCCCAGGTTGCAAGAGAAAGTCCTTCACTGGAATCCCAGACCCCATCCTGGGCGGCTGGGCCTGGGGTGGAGTGGTGTGTGGAGAGTGAGAGAAAGAAGGAAGAGAGAGACAATCTTGCCGGCTTTGGAAGGCCAGGGCGGTGAGAGCCAACCATCCTGGGTCCCACATTTAAGTGCCAAATATGTTAGGTTGGTGAGACAAACAGAATGAAAGACTCAGAGCTCAACATTTATCAAGCAAGGGAGTTTACTTCAGCAAACCTGGAGTGGAAACTGAAAGATCAGTGTTCTGCCCTTGTACAGACTAGCAGAGGCTTCATAGGGTTTATCTGGGAGGGGTTTGGGCACCTATTCTGAGCACTCAGCATTCCATAACAGGTTTGCAGTTTTTTTGTTGTTGTTGTTTGTTTGTTTGCTTCCTACAAGATGTTTTTATTGGAATGCACCAGCCTGAGAGTAGCAGATGTTCTTATGTTAAGCTGACTGTGAGACCTAATAATCAGGAGTCAGGGCTGGGCATTTGAGTGAGGAATATGCATAAACTCCACATTTTTCAGAGAAAAAAAGTCAACTATTGCACATTATTTTCACAGTCCATACTAGGTGACCACACTTACCCAGATATTTTGAATTCCATAAGCTAAGCCAGGTATACAAACTTATTATTTTAACCTTTTTATTGGGATAGTGCCCTGTAAAGAGTATTAATCTTAATGGTGGACCTTGATACATACATACAGAGAGAGAGAAAGAGAGAGAGAGAGTCTCAGTCCATTTGTGCTGCAATAACAAAATACTTTAGACTGGGTAATTTATAAACAATATTGGTCAAGTTCTGGAGGCTGGGAAGTCCAAAAACAAGGTGCCAATAGATCCAATGTCTGGTGAGGGCCTGCTCCTCATAGATGGTATCTTCTATGTGTCTTCATATGGCAGAAAGGACCAAGAAAACTCTTTGTGATTTTCTTTATAAGGGCATCAATTTCATTCTTGAGGTTTTGCCTTCATGACCTAATCAACCTCTGAGATGTCTCACTCTTAATACTGTTATGTTGGTGGTTAAGATTTCAAAATACAGATTTTAGGTTCCAGTCAAGATGGTGGAATAGATAGCACCCAGCATCACTTTCTCCCATAAATCAACCAATTTACAACTATACAAATGTAACATCAGCCAAGCTGGGGCCACTGGAGCTCAGGGAAAGAGGAGGAGAGACCTTCAGAGTTCACAAAGGCAGGAGAAACCACGATGAGAGAAAGAAAAACTGCTTTGAATATTTCAGGCCACGGCTGCTTTAAGGCTCAAGCTGCTGAGTGCATGGAGCAGGAGCTGGCAGAAGCCGCAACTGTGCCTTTCAGATGGAGTTACTTGGAGCCAGCAGGGGAGAAGTGGGCCTTGGTGGCCCCCAGGACAGCAAGACCACTAATAGGTTTCCCATGGACCCATGCAGGATCAAGGAACCAAAACAGCTGAAAAGGGGGAGCCATTCAGAGGTTGGTGAGTCATCACAAGATACTGGTGCAGGGCTCATCACATGGGAAGAGTTTGGAGCATGGGAAGTTGGGGAAATGGGCCCACCGGGAGAACACTGGGACACAGCAAGGGCAGCCAATCCACCCCCCAATCAGCACAGGACCACTCAGAGGAGACTGGTTGGGAATGCAGACTTGCATGGGGTGAAGTTTGATGAAAAAACTTAGGCCCAGATCAGAGTTTCTACACAACCCAGGTTCACCCAGTCTCTGGAGAGCTGGAAGTACCTATAAGGTGAACCATTAAACCCTGAGCTGCACAAAAAGCCTTCCCTAGGGAAACAGCAGCAAAGCAGCAATTTAGCTCAACCACAGAGTTCAAGTACTGGTTCCCACAGGAAGTTCCCACATTTTAGAAGTAAGCAAAGGACAAAAAATTAGTTCCAGCCCTGGCACACCACCTGCGCTTTGAAGCCCACCAGGGTACATGAGGCATGGAGCTGAGGACCAGATGCCCACCCACAACCACTCACACTGCCAGCACCTTGGGGCCCACCCAAGGATCTGAGGTATGGAGCTGAGGACTGGACCCCCCTCCCACAACCAGGCACACCGTGCTAGTTCCTCAGGGCCCACCCAGGGACCCAAGTCATGGAGAAGGGGACCTGATCCCCCCTCTCACAACCAGACACACTGTGCCAGCACCTCAGGGCCCACCTGGGGACCTGAGGCATGGATCTGAGGACTGAATGCACCCCTACAACCAGGCAACTGCACCAGCACCTCAGTGCCTACCCAGGGACCTGAGACATGGATCCGGGGACCAGACCCCCTCCCACAACCAGGCACACCATGCTGGCACCTCAGGGCCCACCCAGAGACCCAAGACATGGAGAAGGGGACTGGACACCCCCCAACCAGACACACTGTGCCAGCACCTTGGGGCCTGCCTGGGGACCTGAGGTACGGATCCAGGGACCAAACAACTCCCCCCCCCAACAAGGCACACTGCACCAGCACCGTGAGGCCCACCTGGGGTCCCTAGTCATGGAACCGGGGACCAGACACTCCCCATAAACAGGCACACTGCCAGCACAAAGGGGCATGCCAAAACCATCACCTCTATGTGGGTGTCCCACCACAGCTACCACTATAACCTTGGCTGCTGCAAAAGTGGCCAGATGCCGCAACCACCACACAGATGGTCCACCAGCCACTGGAGTGCATCCTTGTGGAGAGTCACCAGCAGAGAAAAAGAAAAGAGGATGTTTCTCTCCACAAAGCCCATTCCAGAGTGACAGAAGAAGCATTTGCTCTATGATAATATTGGGGGACCTGATCACACCTCTCAGCATTGAACAGATCATCTAGGCAACAAATCAACAGCATAGCCATTATTCTTTCAGAAGGAGAGAAGAAAACTAGGGTAATTTAGAGGGGGGATGGGGAGAGATTGGACAAGGGGCATAAAGAATAATTATGATTTCTAACAGTGTATATGCTAGTAATATTGATTTGATCAACATATCTCAATGTTGAACCCCCAAAATTTGTATAATCAATTTTGATTCAATAAAATTTTTTTTTAAAATACAAATTTTAGGAGATACACACATTTATAGTATAGCAGATAGATAGCTGGGATAAAAAGATGACAGATACACAAACATACATGCATATACATATGTATATATTTATATTCCTGTGAAACTACTACCCATCTGAGGTATATACCTTGAACACTTTTCTTATTCTACATCATTTACTCATAACTTATGGTCTGTACCCTTTCTTCTCAGTTTGAATCCCCCATACTTAGAGAAACCACTATTCTTTTATTATTGATTTGTTTTCTTGTTTGAGAATTTCATTCATGCTGCATCTACCTCCTTTTTACTTTGTCTTTTTCTCAAAATGTTGTCTATAAAATTTATCTACATTCTTGCATGTGTCTGCAGTTGACTGTTTATTGCTGTGGATTACTTCATTGTAGAAATGTACCACTATTTATTGATCTCATTTTATAGAGATAAACATTTGGGTCGATTCCAGTTTTTCAACTATTATGAACAGAGCTGGTACAACATTTTTGTACATATTTTGGGGTGAACACATACACTCATTTCCTTTGGGCTGATACGTAGGAGTGCAATTGCTGGGTCATACAGTGAGTGGTGTTTAGCATTAGTGGATACTGCCCAACAGTTTTCCAAAGTGGTTGTATTCATATAAGTTTTCACCAGCAGTGTTGGAGAGTTCTGGTTCCTCTATCTCTTTGCCAATGCTTGGTCTGATCAGTTTTCAATTTTAGCCATTCTGATGTATGTACATAGATTGTGTTTAATGGGTCTTAAAAACAGTGGTACATAGGTCAGGACTTTTTTTTTTTTTGTCTTTTCTTTTGGGGAACCACTACTTCTTGTTTTCAGTTGATTTTTAAATATATTTCATGCATTTTGTAGCTTATATCTAGAACTCCATTTTGAGCTAGTTATTTTTATTTTATTTATTAAGAAATATATTTTAGAAGACTTAAATTTGTGTTTCCAGCATAACCTAAATTGTCAGAAAGCTGGCAGTAAAACACAAATGATCTCATTACTAGTTTTCATAGCTGCTACATTTTGGATATATTAAGATAATTTCACAATAGTTTTAAACATCTATAAGTTAACTTTTTGAATTCCAAATTGTCATTATCATACTTAAAGTTCTATTTAAGCCAATGATAGTTCCTTTATCTCTGGAGTGGTGTCTTCCCAGTTTCATTTGATTGCGTTCATATATCTACTTGCCCACATATATTATTGAAAATCTGTCCTTTTATCACTTCCGTGTATCACCTCTTCTATCGTACGTGATCTTTCCTATGGTTGTGGTCTATCTAGGATTTCCATTCTGGTGTCATTGGTCTACTGGTCTATTCCTGTGTCAATACAACATCATCTTATTTTCTATAATATTGTAATATCTCTTACTATCTTGTTGATCAACTCATTGTTTTTCTTTATTACTGCCTTGGTTGTACATGAAAACTTCTACTCCAATATAAGTTCTACAATAGATTTATCAAGTTTCAAAAAAATTACCTGGGGTATTGTGTGACATATTGCTTTGACTCTGTAGATCAATGTGGCTCGAATTGACGTTTATACAAGGGTACTTAAAGAAGTTCATGGAAAAATGAAATTAAAAGATAATACAAACCATTCCATGAACTTTTGGAAGATTTCTCATAGAATATTATTTTCAAACCCATTAACATGGCATATTTTTCAATTTATTTACATCTTGAATGTCCTTAAATACAGACTTCTACTTTCCTCCACAGAGGTGGTGCATATGATATTTTTCTTAGATACATCTATAAATAGCTAAAAATATTTCAGGTACATTATAAGTTTTGAAGCCATTGTCAACGACATATTTTATAAAATTCCATTTTTATTTATTACTAAGATATGGAAATACAATTGACTTTTCTCATTTTATTTATCTCCAGCAGTCTTGCTAACTCTCTTATTAAGCCCCCCAATGTATCTGTATATACTTTAGATTTTTCTATATATGCAACGATATCAATTATGAAGAAAGACCTTTTTTTCCTCGATTCTTATAACTTTTACTTATGTTTATTGCCTTACTATGCTAGGTCCTGATGCTATTCATTAGGTATGATGTTTGCTGAAGATACCCTTTATCTTATTAGGGGAATTCTCTTTATTTGTAGTTGGCTGTGAGTTTTATCATGAAGGAATTTGAAATCACCCAATGATCATTTTTTTCATCTCTTGGGATTTAATCAGTTAAGGGTTAATATGAGAACAGAAGCCATACTATTTCTTTCAGCAGAAGGAATTTAATATACAGGTTTTGTTATTCGTGTGCCAGAAGGCTTGTGAAACACAAAAGTAACATTGCTTAGAAGTCTTGAACCACCCTAAGGACACAGCTTCAGATTTGCTAGACCACCGGTAATGTGAGTTTGTGCTGCACACCCACGTGAAGCCTGGCTTGTAGTTACAACTGCTTCTCTTCTTGAGTCCCTGCTCTGCCCAGCCCAAGGCAATCTTCCCTGCACTATGTATAGAGTGGGCAATAAAGTTGCTGACTTCTTGGTCACCTCAACCCCGAGGCAGGGGAAGACCGGGTTTTGTGGAGCCCAACATTTGTGTAAATGTGGAGATCACTCCTGTTAAAGAGAAAATTATTCTGACACTGGTTACCATGGAAAGGAAGATTGTATCCAGGACTATTGGGATAGGTGCCAAGACTATTACAGTAAGGGAGCGTGATCCGGCTTAACTCTGATATGGCAATGACAGGTGAGGGTTTGTAGCCAGGAGCATGGTGCAGCGGGGAGAGGGGTGTCCGTGGATAGAAAATTACTTAGAGGAGACATCAAAGGTAGAAAGAATCTTGCTAAACCAACTTAACAGGATTCTTGCTGAAAGTAGTCTAGGGTGATCAGATATCAAGAGTGAGAGATGAAGAATTTGATCAGATATTAAGAATGATCAGATATCAAGAGTAGGGGGATTCTTGCTAAACTGACTTGGCAGGATTCTTACTACAATTGGACTGGGCAGGACCAAGTGCTGGAGTGAGCAGGACCAAAGCCATGTTAGGACCTAAAACCGCCTGGGCTTTAGGAAAAAAAGTATGCTGTATTTTTATGATAGCATGCATTTCTCTGAGTTTCCTCTTTTCCCGTGGTTCTATTGTATTTTGAAACTTGGTTACAGAGCAAGATGACATTATTCACATAAATGTAAAGTTGTTTTCCTGTCAGCCTGTAGCTGCAAACTTGCCATGAGATACCTACTATCCAGATCCAGAGAAACCAATTATGACATTATTGGGAATGTTGTCAATAAATCTATGCTGATTCCACCCTGAAGCAGGACCCTGAGATAACATCAAGGATGAGAACAGAAGCCAGAGGAGCCTTGGCAGGAATTTGCACCTGGCCCCTTACATGTCCTCCCGCTTCTGCTTTTTATTTCTCACATTACATTCCCTAAAATCTCTCTTTAAAAACCCCTCAGTAAAGCTGAGTTTTGGAGATGGCTTTAGTCTGGCCAGTTTCCTTCAGATTTACTAGAAAGCTGGGTTAACCTCACACTTCTCCTCAGGTCCCAGTACTCCTGAGTAGAAGCTGACTTCCTATTCCACCAACATTTGACTTTTGGGTTGTTTGTTTTCGTGTGGGGGCAGGCAGCCAGACTTGGGTTTGGTAACAAAATTTCGTTGAGCCTAAGCCAGGAGCTCAGTGCCCTGGGTTCTGTAACAG
This sequence comes from Cynocephalus volans, assembly GCF_027409185.1. Taxonomy (NCBI): domain Eukaryota; kingdom Metazoa; phylum Chordata; class Mammalia; order Dermoptera; family Cynocephalidae; genus Cynocephalus; species Cynocephalus volans. Next base: position 3,864,494 of record NC_084462.1, on the reverse strand, counting down.
AGGTTGGCAAGCCAAGCCAGAGTTTTGTTTAGGGCAGGCAGCCAGACCTGAGTTTGGTAACACAAGGACAAGGCCTAGTTGAAAAGAGGCTCAGAGACAACTCTCTAAAATTTGGTCAACAAGAGAGTCTTTGTCACTCTTTAGGAAAAGAATACTTTTGGGAGCTGAGGGCTTCAGCCACAGCCCCCTGACAACTGTAACCAACCAAGTGATGACCACTGAGCCACCAGTGGAAGCCCCCTGGCCTCCCCTGCAGGAATGAGGGGGGTGCCACAGGCCTCAGTCATGCCCCCTCCTTCCTCCTTCACCTACCCTATTTCCTTCCCCCATCTCTTCTCCCCCCCCACCAACTGCTCTGCAACATCTTAGAATGCAAAAACAATAATAATATTAATAAATAAATAAACCTAAAAGAAAAAAAGAAAACAACACAAAAGTTGGCAATTTTTCTTTTTTTTTCTTTTTTTTAAATTTTTTTTATTTTATTTTTTTTATTTTTTTATTTTTTTTTAATTTTATTTTGTCGATATACATTGTGGCTGATTATTGCTCCCCATCACCAAAACCTCCCTCCCTTCTCCCTCCCCCCCTCCCCCCCAACAATGTCCTTTCTGTTTGCTTGTTGTATCAACTTCAAATAATTGTGGTTGTTATATCTTCTCCCCCCCCCCCCGGTTTGTGTGCATGTGTGTGTGTGTGTGTGTCTGTGTGTGTGTGTGTGTGAGTGTGAATTTATATATTAATTTTTAGCTCCCACCAGTAAGTGAGAACATGTGGTATTTCTCTTTCTGTGCCTGACTTGTTTCACTTAATATAATTCTCTCAAGGTCCATCCATGTTGTTGCAAATGGCAGTATTTCATTCGTTTTTATAGCTGAGTAGTATTCCATTGTGTAGATGTACCACATTTTCCGTATCCACTCATCCGATGATGGGCATTTGGGCTGGTTCCAACTCTTGGCTATTGTAAAGAGGGCTGCGATGAACATTGGGAAACAGGTATACCTTCGACTTGATGATTTCCATTCTTCTGGGTATATTCCCAACAGTGGGATAGCTGGGTCGTATGGTAGATCTATCTGCAATTGTTTGAGGAACCTCCATACCATTTTCCATAGAGGCTGCACCATTTTGCAGTCCCACCAACAATGTATGAGAGTTCCTTTTTCTCCGCAGCCTCGCCAGCATTTATCGTTCATAGTCTTTTGGATTTTAGCCATCCTAACTGGAGTTAGATGGTATCTCAATGTGGTTTTGATTTGCATTTCCTGGATGCTGAGTGATGTTGAGCATTTTTTCATATGTCTGTTGGCCATTTGTATATCTTCCTTAGAGAAATGCCTACTTAGCTCTTTTGCCCATTTTTTAATTGGGTTGCTTGTTTTCTTCTTGTACAGTTGTTTGAGTTCCTTATATATTCTGGATATTAATCCTTTGTCAGATGTATATTTTGCAAATATTTTCTCCCACTCTGTTGGTTGTCTTTTAACTCTTTTAATTGTTTCTTTTGCTGTGCAGAAGCTTTTTAGTTTGATATAATCCCATTTGTTTATTTTTCCTTTGGTTGCCCGTGCTTTTGGGTCGTATTCATGAAGTCTGTGCCCAGTCCTATTTCCTGAAGTGTTTCTCCTATGTTTTCTTTAAGAAGTTTTATTGTTTCAGGGTGTATATTTAAATCCTTAATCCATTTTGAGTTGATTTTAGTATACGGCGAGAGGTATGGATCAAGTTTCATTCTCCTGCATATGGATATCCAGTTGTCCCAGCACCATTTGCTGAAGAGGCAGTCCCTTCGCCACTGAATAGGCTTGATGCCTTTGTCAAAGATCAGCTGACAGTAAGTGTGTGGGTTGATTTCTGGATTCTCTATTCTATTCCATTGGTCAGTGTGTCTGTTTTTATGCCAGTACCATACTGTTTTGTTTATTACAGCTTTGTAGTATAGCTTAAAGTCAGGTAGTGTTATGCCTCCAGCTTTATTTTTTTTGCTCAGCATTGCTTTGGCTATGCGTGGTCTTTTATTGTTCCAAATAAATGTCTGGATAGTTTTTTCCATTTCTGAGAAAAATGTCTTTGGAATTTTGATGGGGATTGCATTGAATTTGTATATCACTTTGGGTAGTATGGACATTTTCACTATGTTGATTCTTCCAATCCAAGAGCATGGGATATCTTTCCATCTTCTTGTATCCTCTCTAATTTCTCTCAGCAGTGTTTTGTAGTTCTCATTATAGAGATTTTTCACCTCCTTGGTTAACTCAATTCCTAAGTATTTTATTTTTTTAGTGGCTATTGTAAATGGGCAGGCTTTCTTGATTTCTCTTTCTGCATGTTCACTATTGGAGAAAAGAAATGCTACTGATTTTTGAGTGTTGATTTTGTATCCTGCTACTGTGCTGAAATCATTTATCAATTCTAGCAGTTTTTTTGTAGAGGTTTTAGGCTGTTCGATATATAGGATCATGTCATCTGCAAACAGGGACAGTTTGACTTCATCTTTTCCAATCTGGATGCCCTTTATTTCCTTCTCTTCTCTGATTGCTCTGGCTAGTACTTCCAACACTATGTTGAATAGGAGTGGTGAGAGTGGGCATCCTTGTCTAGTTCCTGTTCTTAAAGGAAAAGCTTTCATCTTTTCCCCATTCAGGATGATATTGGCTGTGGGTTTGGCATATATGGCTTTAATTATGTTGAGATACTTTCCCTCTATACCTAACTTATAGAGGGTCTTTGTCATGAATGAGTGCTGAACTTTATCAAATGCTTTTTCAGCATCTATAGAGATGATCATATGGTCCTTGTGTTTGAGTTTATTAATATGGTGTATCACATTTATTGATTTGCGTATGTTGAACCAACCTTGCATCCCTGGGATGAATCCCACTTGATCGTGATGAATAATTTTTCGTATGTGTTGCTGTATTCTGTTTGCTAGTATTTTAGTGAGGATTTTTGCATCTATATTCATCAAGGATATCGGCCTGCAGTTTTCTTTTTTGGTTATATCTTTACCTGGTTTTGGTATCAGGATGATGTTTGCTTCATAGAATGAGTTTGGGAGATTTGCGTCCGTTTCAATCTTTTGGAATAGTTTGTAAAGAATCGGTGTCAATTCCTCTTTGAATGTTTGGTAAAATTCTGCTGTGAATCCATCTGGTCCTGGGCTTTTCTTTGTTGGGAGCCTTCTGATAACAGCTTCAATCTCCTTTATTGTTATTGGTCTGTTCAAATTTTCTACGTCTTCACGGTTCAGTTTTGGGAGCTTGTGTGTGTCCAGAAATTTATCCATTTCCTCCAGATTTTCAAATTTGTTGGCGTATAGTTGTTTGTAGTAGTCTCGAATGATTCCTTGTATTTCAGATGAATCAGTTGTAATATCGCCTTTTTCATTTCTAATTTTTGTTATTTGAGTCTTCTCTCTTCTTTTTTTTGTTAGCCATGCTAATGGTTTGTCAATTTTATTTATCTTTTCAAAAAACCAACATTTTGATTCGTTGATCTTTTGAATTGTTTTTTGGTTTTCAATTTCATTCAGTTCTGCTCTGATCTTAATGATTTCTTTCCGTCTGCTAACTTTAGGTTTGGATTGTTCTTGTTTTTCTAGTTCTTTAAGGTGAAGTGTTAGGTTGTTCACTTGCCATCTTTCTATTCTTCTGAAGTGAGCGTTTAATGCAATAAATTTCCCCCTCAATACTGCTTTTGCAGTATCCCACAGGTTTTGGTATGATGTATCATTGTTTTCATTAGTTTCAATAAATTTTTTGATTTCCTGCTTGATTTCTTCTTGGACCCATATGTCATTAAGTAGAATGCTGTTTAATTTCCATGTGTTTGTATAGTTTCCAGAGGTTCGTTTGTTATTAATTTCTAGTTTTAATCCATTGTGGTCTGAGAAGATACATGGGATAATTCCAATTTTTTTGAATTTATTGAGACTTGATTTGTGACCTAATATGTGATCTATCCTGGAGAATGATCCATGTGCTGATGAGAAGAATGAATATTCTGAGGTTGTTGGGTGGAATGTTCTGTAGATATCTGCCAATTCCAATTGGTCTAGAGTCTTGTTTAGATCTTGTGTTTCTCTACTGATTCTTTGCCTAGATGATCTGTCTAATATTGACAGTGGGGTGTTCAGGTCCCCTGCTGTTATGGTATTAGTGTCTATTTCCTTCTTTAGGTCTAATAGAGTTCGTTTTATAAATCTGGCTGCTCCAACATTGGGTGCATACATATTTATGATTGTTATGTCTTCTTGATGGATCAGTCCTTTTATCATTAAGTAGTGTCCCTCATTGTCTCTTTTTATGGTTTTTAGTTTAAAGTCTATTTTGTCAGATATAAGAATAGCTACTCCAGCTCGTTTTTCTTTTCTGTTTGCATGGTAAATCTTTTTCCATCCTTTCACTCTTAGTCTGTGTGAATCTTTATGGGTGAGGTGGGTCTCTTGTAGACAGCATATAGTTGGGTCCTGCTTTTTGATCCAGTCAGCCAGTCTGTGTCTTTTAATTGGGGAATTTAAGCCTTTTACATTAAGAGTTGTTATTGAAAGGTGTTGATTTATTCCTAGCATTTTATTGGTTGTTTGGTTGTCTTAAGTGTCTTTTGTTCCTTGCTTTCTGATTTACTGTTTGTTTTCTGTGTTTGTTGGTTCCTTAGGTTGTAGATAGTGTTTTTGTTAGCTTGTTTTCTCTTCATGAATGCCATTTTTATTATACTAGCGGGTTTAGATTTTTCTTGGGTTTTTATGGCAGTGGTAGTTATTTTTCAGGAACCAAACCCAGTACTCCCTTGAGGATTTCTTGTAAGGGTGGTCTTGTGGTAGTGAACTCCCGCAGTTTTTGTTTGTCTGAGAAATATACTATTTGCCCCTCATTTCGGAAGGATAGCCTTGCAGGGTAGAGTATTCTTGGCTGGCAATCTTTGTCTTTTAGTATTTTGAATATATCATCCCATTCCTTTCTAGCTTTTCGGGTTTGTGATGAAAAGTCTGATGTTAACCTGATTGGGGCTCCCTTATAGGTGATTTGACGCTTCTCTCTTGCAGCTTTTAAGATTCTCTCTTTGTCTCTGAGTTTTGCCAATTTGACTATGACATGTCTTGGAGAAGGCCTTTTTGGGTTGAATACGTTTGGAGATCGTTGAGCTTCCTGGATCTGAAGATCTGTGATTTTTCCTATACCTGGGAAGTTTTCTGCCACTATTTTGTTGAATATGTTTTCAATGGAATCTCCATTTTCCTCCCCTTCTGGAATACCCATGACTCGGATATTTGAGCGCTTATGGTTGTCTGATATCTCTCTCAGATTTTCTTCAATGTCCTTGATTCTTTTTTCTTTCTTTTTGTCTGCTTGTGTTATTTCAAACAGCCCATCTTCAAGTTCAGAGGTTCTCTCTTCAACTTCGACAAGCCTGCTGGTTAAACTCTCCGTTGTGTTTTTTATTTCGTTGAATAACTTCTTCAGTTCAGCAAGTTCTGCTACATTTTTTTTCAGGACATTGATTTCCTTGTACATTTCCTCTTTCAGATCCTGTATACTTTTCCTCATTTCATCATGATGTCTAGCTGAGTTTTCTTGTATCTCATTCAGTTTCTTTAGAATTATCATTCGAAATTCCTTGTCAGTCATTTCAAGGGCTTCTTGTTCTATAGGATCTAGAGTTTGAGATTTATTAACTTTTGGTGGTGTACTTTCTTGATTTTTTGTATTTCTGGTATCTTTTTTTTGGTGTTTATTCATTGTGGCCGGGGGTTTCACAGTCCACCAGTTTGAGACTAATGACTAACTAGGATGTTGCTGTGGTTGCCAATTTCGTATGGCTCCCTCCGTGACTGCTCAGTTGGCCTCTAGTGCCTTGTGTGTGTGGTTGCCTCAGGTCTTGGGCTTCTCCGGGGAGCCACCTTTCTGGTCAGCTTGGACTCTGCTGGGCTGGTGGGTCACGTACCACAGGGTGTGTGATCTCTGTTGAGCTTTCACTTCCTGTGCAGGACTTCTCCCTGTTCCGTGTGCTCTGGCCCAGGCTGTTAGATCGTGCAGTAGCGGCCCCACCGGGTGTGTGGTTTTTGTCGAGTCTCCGCCTCCCTGGCCGCACGTCTCCCCACTCTGTGTGCACTGTGCTGGGCTGGGGCGTGTCTTCTGCACCCCTCGTCTAACAGCTGGGCCTTCAAGACCCTGCTCGGTACCGCCTCGTCCAGGAAGTCTACCAGGTTTCTGCTGGGCACAGACAACCAGTCTCTCTGGGTGCCTTTGTGGCACTATGTAGATCTTTCTCAGGTCTTGTTCACCTTTGTATCCCCCCAGTATAAACCGAGTCTAGCGCCCACCTGCAGCCTGGTCTCTGGCAGGTTCAAGCGGACCTGGGAACTCTCCTGCCACACTATTCCCAACCAGAAATTCGTTAGGCTTTTTTCCAAACTGGTGGCCGCACAGATGGTATCTGCCTCCCAGTAACAGGGAGTTTACCTGGGGCCGGAATCCAGGGTATGGTGGAGTGACAGTCGGCCCGCCCGTACTTCCTTGCCCTCCCAAAACTGGCCCGGGACGCCCTCCGCCACCAGCCCCGCCAGAGAACCGCGGAGGGAGTGGGAGCCAAGGCCGGTCCGCAAGCTCCGGAAAGCCTGGCGCCAGGCCAGCAAGTGGGAGGGCTCAGTGATGGCCAAGCAGGGCGGAGCTGCCCGCACCTGGGAAAATGGAGGCAGCACCGGCGGTGAGTGGGCTGGTGGTGCAGGCGGGGGCCGCTTGGGCATCCACCCCCCGAACAGAGCTGTGCCAGGGGTCACTCACAGTGCTGTGCCAGGTCGGGTGCTCGCTCTCTGTCTCTGGTTTGCCGCCTTTCCCAATTCTCGGCTGCTGCCGCCTCGGGCTGTTCAGTCGCAGCGCGGCTCGGGCGCTCCCAGGAATCTTCTTTAATGCTGGCCTGAAACCTCGAATCCTGAATAGGGCAGCTGGCTGCCTTCAGCGCGGCCCCGGCCTCCGGGATCCTGGCTGCATCCACAGCAGCCCTGGCGCCGTGTTCCCTGTTTCGAGACTCACTTTTGCAGCTAAGAAACAGTTCTTTTCCTGCTCCACACTTTAAAGCTGTTGTCTGTAAATGAGGCAGCCTCTCCTGCCGGGGGCAAAGTGGCGGTCACCCCCCACGACCGGTCAGCAGCAGCAGTCCTCCCTTAAGAGATGGCGAGAGGAAGGACCACAAGTTTTCCGACTGCCTGAGTCCCAGTGGCCGCCTTTTCCACCTCAGCTACTCCGCGCCAGCCGCCGCAGCCGCCGCCATCTTGAAAAGCCGGCAATTTTTCTTAAATGAGAAAACATATCACATCAAATCACAAAACCTAAAATGTTAAAAAATATTGAGCTATAAGACAATTCGGAAAAATGACATACTATTTTTATTAATAGTGTGGTCTATCAATCTCATATACCTGCACACACTCCATCTATATTTTTGGCTGATACTCTTTGATTACCTTCATATGTGAGAGTAATTTTTTAATATAATTTTGTAGGTAGAATATAGATAGAAGTCAATATTTCTTCTGGCATAGTTGATTGAAATTTCTTTTGATTATTGATAGTTTTAGAGACCTTCTTTACACCCACAACTCATTATTGGGAATGTCTCAAAGTTTTGAAGATCATTGATAAATTTGGGCAAACCTTTATTATGTTCTTTCATAAAAGAGCAGTAAGTTTACAGGTTATTCCCACACATTGCTTGGGCCTCCATCAGGGTTTTGAAAAGGAAAGGGCCCTGGAAATGAGCTTCATTAGCTTCATGGTGACAAATTTGCTTCTTAAAGCCCTTTGCGCTCTCTGCTTAATGGGGTGAAGTTCTCCCTTTAGGCATCTCAATTGGAGTGGGTCTGTGTTTTATCCCTGCCCCATAGAACCTTCAGGACCATGAAGACCAAAACTACAGTGTACCATGTTCCAAACATCCCTTGGGGCACCTGAGGCAAAAATGCTTTAGCGTTCAGCTCTCCTTCTTTCACAGGTACTCACCCTTCACTAGATTTTGGTCTGAAAATTCCTTTCTTTCTTGCCAGAAATTTATAGGAAATTAAAAATTATGTTTTTCTAGAATGTTCAGTGTTTTTCTAGAATGTTCAGTGGTTTTCAGCTGAAAGGTGGATCTGAATACATCTCATGGAATCACCAGGACTGGCCCCCATTTCTCTTTTCTATCAGCATTCACTCTCTTAGTGATCTTGTTCTTGATTTAAACATCATTTAAAGGTGATCACTTCCAGATTTGCATCTGGACAAGCCTTTGACACTCCAGGGATTTCAATATCTTCACCTGCAGTGTTCAGTGAGGCTAGGGTTACAGAATGATTTCCCAGCCCCGCCTCATTCCCCAAGGGCACATGGCACCCAAGTTCCCCTTTCGCGGATGGCTCAGCTGTCACTCATTCATTGGCTTCCTGTTAGTGCTTCCTTGGCCCCACCCCACATTTGGGGCATTTCCTTCCCTGAAAGAGGGACCTGGACCCAGGCTCTGGCCCTGGCAGATGCAGACATGCTGGCCCTGCTGCTGCTGCCCCTGCTGTGGGGGGGTGAGTGGGCTGTGGAAAGAGGGGTGAGCACAGGTGGGGGAAGACTGGGGCTGCATCTGAATCTCTGTGTCCCCCCAGGGTCCCTGCAGGAGAAGCAAGGGTACGAGCTACAATTGAAGAAGACGGTGACGGTGCAAGAGGGCCTGTGCGTCCTCGTGCCCTGCTCCTTCTCCTACCCCTGGAGGTCGTGGTATTCCCCTGGCCAACTCTATATCTCCTGGTTCCGGGACAGCGATCACATATACTATGATAAACCTGTGGCCACAAACAATCCAGACAAAGCAGTGAAGACAGAGACCCAGGGACGATTCCACCTCGTTGGGAATGTCACGACCCAAAACTGCTCCCTGAGCATCAGAGATGCCAGGATGGAGGACACAGGAACCTACTTCTTCCGAGTGGAGAAAGGAGATAATGTAAAGCATAACTACATACATAAGAAGCTGAATGTGCAGGTGACAGGTATGGCAGGGGCCCCAGGAGAGGACCCTGGAACGTGGAGACCCCTGTATTAGGAAAGGGGTAGGAAAGGAGAGCATTCCCCTGCTCCTGGTCTTGGGGCTAGGGTGGTCAGAAGAGACATGGGACCTGGAGCCAGCTCAGGCCCTGAGGCCCTGGTCGCTCTCATGGTCCCACTGTGGATCCCTCCCCCTGCCCCCTGGGGCACGGGCATCTCCCTCTCTCCTCCTCAGCCCTGACAGAGAAACCTGACATCCACTTCCTGGAGCCTCTGGAGTCCGGCCGCCCTGCAAACCTGAGCTGCAGTCTGCCAGGGTCCTGCGAAGGGGGACAACCTCTCACCTTCTCTTGGATGGGGGATGCCCTTACTTTGATGGGCCCCAGAACCCTCCGCTCCTGGGTGCTCAACCTCACTCTGAGGCCCCAGGACCATGGCACCAACCTTACCTGTCAGGTGAAACGCCAAGGAGCTCAGGTGTCCACAGAGAGAACAGTTCAGCTCAATGTTTCCTGTGAGTGCTGGGAGAGATGACTGGGTCACTGAGGGCAGTGGCAGTGTGGTGAGTGTGTGTGTGTGGTATGTGTGTGTGTGTATATTGTGTGTGTGTGGTATATATGTGTGTATGTGTGTGTGTGTGTGGTGTGTGTGTGTGTGTGTGTGGTGTGTGTGGTGTGTGTGTGTGGTGTGTGTGTGTGGTGTGTGTGTGGTGTGTGTGTGTGTGTGTGTGGTGTGTGTGTGTGTGTGTGGTGTGTGTGGTGGGTGTGTGTGGTATATATGTGTGTGTGTGTGTGGTGTGTGTGTGTGTGTGGTGTGTGTGTGTGTGGTGTGTGTGTGTGGTGTGTGTGTGGTGTGTGTGTGTGTGGTGTGTGTGTGTGGTGTGTGTGTGGTGTGTGTGTGTGGTGTGTGTGTGTGGTGTGTGTGGTATATATGTGTGTTTGTGTGGTGTGTGTGTGTGTGTGGTGTGTGTGTGGTGAGTGTGTGTGGTGTGTGTGTGTGTGGTGTGTGTGTGGTGTGTGTGTGGTGTGTGTATGTGTGTGGTGTGTGGTGTGTGTGTGTGGTGTGTAGTGTGTGGTGTGTGTGTGGTGTGTGTGTGTGTTGTGTGTGGTGTGTGATGTGTGTGTGTGGTGTGTGTGGTGTGTGTGGGTGTGTGGTGTGTGTGGGTGTGTGGTGTGTGTGGTGTGTGGTGTGTGTGTGTGTGGTGTGTAGTGTGTGGTGTGTGTGTGGTGTGTGTGTGTGGTGTGTGTGTGTGGTGTGTGTGTGGTGTGTGTGTGGTGTGTGGTGTGTGTGTGTGGTGTGTGTGTGTGGTGTGTGTGGTGTGTGGTGTGTGGGGGTGTGTGGTGTGTGTGGGTGTGTGGTGTGTGTGGGTGTGTGGTGTGTGTGCTGTGTGGTGTGTGTGTGTGTGGTGTGTAGTGTGTGGTGTGTGTGTGGTGTGTGTGTGTGGTGTGTGTGGTGTGTGGTGTGTGTGTGTGTGTGGTGTGTGTGTGTGGTGTGTGTGTGTGGTGTGTGTGTGGTGTGTGTGTGGTGTGTGGTGTGTGTGTGTGGTGTGTGTGTGTGGTGTGTGTGGTGTGTGGTGTGTGGGGGTGTGTGGTGTGTGTGGGTGTGTGGTGTGTGTGGGTGTGTGGTGTGTGTGCTGTGTGGTGTGTGTGTGTGTGGTGTGTAGTGTGTGGTGTGTGTGTGGTGTGTGTGTGTGGTGTGTGTGGTGTGTGGTGTGTGTGTGTGTGTGTGGTGTGTGTGTGTGGTGTGTGTGTGTGGTGTGTGTGTGTGGTGTGTAGTGTGTGGTGTGTGTGTGGTGTGTGTGTGTGTTGTGTGTGGTGTGTGTGTGTGGTGTGTGTGTGGTGTGTGTGTGTGGTGTGTGTGGTGTGTGTGTGTGGTGTGTGTGGTGTGTGGTGTGTGGTGTGTGTGGGTGTGTGGTGTGTGTGGGTGTGTGGTGTGTGTGGTGTGTGGTGTGTGTGTGTGGTATGTAGTGTGTGGTGTGTGTGTGGTGTGTGTGTGTGGTGTGGGTGGTGTGGGTGGTGTGTGTGTGGTGTGTAGTGTGTGGTGTGTGTGTGTGTGTGTGTGGTGTGTGTGTGTGTGTGGTGTGTGTGGTGTGTGGTGTGTGTGTGTGGTGTGTAGTGTGTGGTGTGTGTGTGGTGTGTGTGTGTGGTGTGTGTGGTGTGTGTGGTGTGTGTGTGGTGTGTGTGTGGTGTGTAGTGTGTGGTGTGTGTGTGTGTGGTGTGTGTGGTGTGTGTGTGTGTGTGTGTGGTGTGTGTGGTGTGTGTGTGTGTGTGGTGTGTGTGTGTGTGTGGTGTGTGGTGTGTGTGGTGTGTGGTGTGTGTGTGTGTGGTGTGTAGTGTGTGGTGTGTGTGTGGTGTGTGTGTGTGGTGTGTGTGTGTGGTGTGTGTGTGGTGTGTGGTGTGTGTGTGTGGTGTGTGTGTGTGGTGTGTGTGGTGTGTGGTGTGTGGGGGTGTGTGGTGTGTGTGGGTGTGTGGTGTGTGTGGGTGTGTGGTGTGTGTGTTGTGTGGTGTGTGTGTGTGTGGTGTGTAGTGTGTGGTGTGTGTGTGGTGTGTGTGTGTGGTGTGTGTGGTGTGTGGTGTGTGTGTGTGTGTGTGGTGTGTGTGTGTGGTGTGTGTGTGTGGTGTGTGTGTGGTGTGTGTGTGGTGTGTGGTGTGTGTGTGTGGTGTGTGTGTGTGGTGTGTGTGGTGTGTGGTGTGTGGGGGTGTGTGGTGTGTGTGGGTGTGTGGTGTGTGTGGGTGTGTGGTGTGTGTGCTGTGTGGTGTGTGTGTGTGTGGTGTGTAGTGTGTGGTGTGTGTGTGGTGTGTGTGTGTGGTGTGTGTGGTGTGTGGTGTGTGTGTGTGTGTGTGGTGTGTGTGTGTGGTGTGTGTGTGTGGTGTGTGTGTGTGGTGTGTAGTGTGTGGTGTGTGTGTGGTGTGTGTGTGTGTTGTGTGTGGTGTGTGTGTGTGGTGTGTGTGTGGTGTGTGTGTGTGGTGTGTGTGGTGTGTGTGTGTGGTGTGTGTGGTGTGTGGTGTGTGGTGTGTGTGGGTGTGTGGTGTGTGTGGGTGTGTGGTGTGTGTGGTGTGTGGTGTGTGTGTGTGGTATGTAGTGTGTGGTGTGTGTGTGGTGTGTGTGTGTGGTGTGGGTGGTGTGGGTGGTGTGTGTGTGGTGTGTAGTGTGTGGTGTGTGTGTGTGTGTGTGTGGTGTGTGTGTGTGTGTGGTGTGTGTGGTGTGTGGTGTGTGTGTGTGGTGTGTAGTGTGTGGTGTGTGTGTGGTGTGTGTGTGTGGTGTGTGTGGTGTGTGTGGTGTGTGTGTGGTGTGTGTGTGGTGTGTAGTGTGTGGTGTGTGTGTGTGTGTGTGTGTGGTGTGTGTGGTGTGTGTGTGTGTGTGTGGTGTGTGTGGTGTGTGTGTGTGTGTGGTGTGTGTGTGTGTGTGGTGTGTGGTGTGTGTGTGTGGTGTGTGTGGTGTGTGCGTGCGTGTGTGCGTGTGTGTGTGGTGTGTGTGTGGTGTGTGTGTGTGTGTGTGTGTGTGTGTGTGTGTGTGTGTGTGTGTGTGTGTGTGTGCAGGAGAGAGAGAGAAAAAGAGAATGATAACTACTAACAGCTCATGTGTGGGTCTGAGCCTTGGGAGTCTGGGTGGGGAGTGGGCCAGAAGGACAGCCATCACCACCGCCCTGGTTTTCACGGCCCCTCCCTGGCTCCCTCCCTGGCCCACGCTCATCCCACTCCTCACCTCTGAAGTGAGATCCATATCGTTCTATCCCAGATGCTCCACAGAATCTCACCATCAACATCTTCTTCAGAAATGGCACAGGTAGGAAAAAACCTTTCTTCTCCTAGGCTGGGACCTACCTTAGTGGCCCCCTCAGAATGGAGGTAGAGAATCAGGTCATGATATGGGAGGTCAGATATGGGAGGAGAAAGGATGAGATTGGCCACCCTCCAGACCCCATCTTCTGCATGGCTCATGTGCACACGTGCATGCACACGTGCATGTACACACAACCCCTCACATTCTGCTCTAAGCTGTGAAGGGACTGGATCCTACCCACCACCACCCCTCCCGTGGTCTGCTTCTTACCACTGTGATCAGGGACCGATCCAGGCCTATCTGATTTCACCATGGCTGTGCTTTGTGTTCTCCTCCTGCCCTCTGCAGTCCTATTTCTTGCTCTGCTAATGTAACGTATTTCCCCAAACCATTGGCTGCTGTCTCTTCTCTCTCTGCCACACAATCCAGGCATGTCCCAGTGAGATATTGAGCCTCTCTCCAAAGATATGAGGCCCAAATGCTTTTGGTCAACCTCCTAAGTGTTAAAGACCCAGCTTTTGGACCAAAGCACAACCCAACCAGCATGGGCCGGGGATGGAGAGGGAGGTGCCAACCAGGTCCTGAGAAGGAGAGAAGGATGGAGACTGTCAGCCTCCCCTTCCTTATCTCTTTTTTCTCTGTCTCTCTTTGCATCTCTCTCCCTAAAGACCTCAAGATCCTACAAAACACCCCATCCCTCCCCATCCTGGAGGGCCAGGCTCTGCAGCTGCTCTGTGCTGCTGACAGCAACCCCCCTGCAGAACTGAGCTGGTTCCAAGGGTCTCTGGTTCTGAATGCCACCCCCGTCTCCAATACTGGGACCCTGTATCTGCCTCGAGTAGGGACCACAGAAGATGGAGACTTCACCTGCCAAGCTCGGAACTCACTAGGCCACCAAAGTGTCTCTCTGAGCCTCTCTGTGCTCTGTGAGTATGGAGACCCCTGGGAACAGGACTTTGGGGCCCTGAGGAGGGGGCACCTGCTGACCCCTCTCCTCCCTCCGTACAGACCCCCCACAGCTGCTGGGCCCCTCCTGCTCCTGGGAGGCTGAGGGTCTACACTGCGGCTGCTCCTCCCGAGCCCAGCCACCCCCCTCCCTGCGCTGGCAGCTTGGGGAGGGGCTGCTGGAGGGGAACAGCAGCAACTCCTCCTTCACGGTCACCTCCAGCTCAGCTGGGCCCTGGGCCAACAGCTCCCTGAGCCTCCACAGGGGGCTCAGCTCTGGCCTCAGGCTCAGCTGCAAGGCCTGGAATGTCCACGGGGCCCAGAGGGTCACGGTCCTGCTGCTGCCAGGTCAGGGGGCCTGCTGTGGAGGTTGGTTGGGGTGGGGAGGGGTGAGCCCCAAGGGGAGGGGCATGGATCCCAGAGTGAAGGAAGGTGGGAGAGAGGGGCTGGGGTTCAGACAGGAGGTGGTTGGTTGGGAGCTCGGGGACCTCCATTTCCTGGCTGAGCAGGGGTCTGGAGCGAGTTTCACAAACATGTGGGAAGACTGAGTCCTGAGAGTGAGTCATCTCACGCTCCTCTTCTCTGCAGAGAAATCAGTATTGGGGGCAGGAGTGGTTCCTGCAGCCCTTGGAGGTGCTGGTGCCATGGCCCTGTTCTCTCTCTGTGTGTGCCTCATCTTCTTTTGCGTGTAAGCTTTGGTCCCAGGGAAGGTACAAAGGTACAAGAAGGTGTGTGGTAGGGACAGAGGTCTTTAAATCCCAGCAATGCAGAGCTTGGTAGCTTCTTTTTCTAACTTTATGGAGATATACTTCACATACCACACACTCATCCATTGAAAGTGTACAATTCAATGGCTTTAAGTATATTCAGTGTTTTGCACCCATCGCCACAATCAATTTTAGAACATTTTCATTAGCTCAGAATGAAAAAAAAAAAAAGAAACCCCACACCCCTTAGCTTTCACCAGCCCCACACCCCATATTTCCCCAAACCCTAATCAATTCCCTGTCTTTCTAGATTTGCCTATTCTGGACATTTCTTATAAATGCAATCATACAATAAGTGGTCCTTTGTATCTGGCTTCTTTCACTTACCATCATGTTCTCAAGGTTCATCCATGCTGTTGCCTGTATCAGTACTTCATCCCTTTTTGTTTCTAAATAATATCCCATTGTATGGATGGAGCACATTTTATTTGTCTATTCATCCATCCGTAGATGTCTATCAATGTTTCCACTTACTGGCTATTAACACTGCTGTGATTATTTGGGTATAAATTCTTGTGTGTAAGAACTAGGAAGATGGAGCCCTCACTTGCATCTCAGGAAGGTCCCCAAGTCCAGTTCCAGGGCCTGGACGCCTGTCATCATTTTCACCATCTTAAAAAGGGGGGCGGGGGGAGGCAGCCTGTTTCCTCATGCCTGAGCTGTTCTCGCTGCAGTGTGCTTGTTTCTTCCCTTAGAGTGAAGGTCCACAGGAAACAAGCAGCCAGGAGACAAGAGGGCATGGATGATGAAGACCCTGTCATGGGTTCAGTTGCCTGGGTGAGTGAAGTGGGCATCTTCGCATGCACAGGGGGCCCTGGTGCATGTCAACTTTGAGAGTCTCAACTAAGCTCCACAGCATTTCCCCAAACTCACTCCTCCCTGGTTCCTTGGAAAGACACCTGGGAGTTGTCTTCTCTCCTGTTCTTCTCCTTCATCTTCTAGAGCCAACAGATCGTTATGTACCACCCAACCTTCTTTCTAAGGCCCTTCTCCTGCTCCACCTTTGCTGACCCCTGAACTCACCTTACCCCCTTGCCTCCATCTGTCATCCTGGACACAGTCTTCCTCTGTCATCTTCCCCAAACTATTACTTTCCATCCAAACTATTACTTTCCATCCAGCCTGGAATTTCAATGCTGCTGCTGTTTGCTGCTATTGCTTAGAGAATCAAGTCCACGTTCCCTGGCCCATCACCTGATGGCCTCTCCAGCCTGTTTCCTGCCCTCCGATCCTACCCTGTCGTCGGTCCACACTGGCCTTCTGTCTCCATGCAGACCTACCCTCTTACAACTTTGAGCCTTTTTAGGTATAGTTCTTTCCATCTGAAATGCCCTTCCTTCCCCATTTCTACCAGTTCACCTTGTCTGATCCTTCTAGCTCTAATCTCAATATCTCCTACTCTGGGAAAACTTTGCCATCTCCCTCCAAATTGACAACTATCCCTCCTGCTCTGTGTCCCCACAGCCCCACGTGCTTCCCTGCCCTGAGGGGCTCATCACACAGTGTCACTGCATTTACCTGCTCTTTGTACTTGTGAAGTTCTTGAGGACAGGAGCTGCATCTTCTTCAGCCCTTGTAATTTTCTCTCACTCTGTTCCTGTCCAGCATGTCCCCTCTTTCCTTTTTTAACATTGAGCTCGTGTTGCCTTGAGTGGAATTATCCAAAATGCTTGGTTCATGACCAAGCTGTCATCACTAAAATGAGCATTTTTCTCTTTTACTTATTCATTTTTATTCATAATAAGATAAATATCTGTGGACCCACCATTCAGTCTGACACCTAAAACATTGGTGGTAACTTATAGCTCCTCATTTTGCTCCCTGATGCATCCTCAGTAACCACTGTTCTGAATCTTTTCTTTCTAGTGTTATCACATAATACTTGAAATGTGCTCTCTTTAGTTTTAATTGCTTCTGAGCTTTCAAAGAGTATCACACTCTGTACATTCTTCGTGGACTTTCTTTGTTCACTGCACTTTGTATTATGAAGATTTATTCATGTTATTGCACAAAGTTGCAGTTTATTTATTTTCCCCACTGTATAATATTTCGTTTTATAATGATGTCCATTACATAAGCTCATATTGATGCACATTTCACTTTTTCCTGATGTGGCTGTTATGAACATTCTTACTCATGTCTCATTGTATTTATTTTCAAGAACTTTCTTTAGCATTACCTAAGAATTTAATTGTTGGATCACAGGGAATGAGAATGTCCATTTTTATGAGATTACGTCAAATGGTTTTCCAAAGCAGGTGTATCCATTTACACTCCCATCTATGCCTATGAGATTCTGTTTTCCGATAATCTCTCCTGCACTTTGCTTTCTCAGTGTTCTCCATTTGTGTGTGCATGTGTGTGTGATCCCTCTCTCTATCTCACTGTAGTATTTATTTGCATTTCTTTGGTTATCAATGAGGATGAAAAGTCTCTCTATGTTTTCATTTTCATACGAACACCTCCTCCATAAAATGAGTGGTCACCTCTGGAGTCTACTTTTCTGTTAGGTGTTTGATCTTTTCTTACTGAATTTTTCAGTGAACTTTATCATTTTATACTATTTTTTTTCTGGTAGTATGTATTATAAATATCTTCTCCCAGTCTTCACTTTTCTTTTTTATTCTTTTTAGTGGCTGGTTGGTATGGGGATCAAAACCTTTGACCCTGGGGTTGTTAGCAGCATGCTCTATCCAATTAGCTAACCGGCCAGCCTAGCCTTCACTTTTCTTAAGGTGGCCTTTGATGAACATAAGTTCTTAATTGTAATGTAATCGTATTCACCAATCTTCTCTTTTCTATTGAGTATCTTTGGGTCTCATTTAAGAAAATCTTTCTCATCTTAAGATTAGAAAGATACTCAAGCATAGTTTCTACTAAAAGTTCCATGTTTTCCTTTTGACATTTAAGTACTTAGTCCACCTGGGTTGATTTTTGTATGTGAGGTACTGTATTGATTCATATGTGCTCCTTCTTTGTTTTTTTTTTTAACACTTCCTTCCTCCCTTCTCCATTGATCTGCTATGCCACTTCTTTCATGTATCTACACTCTATATATGTTTTGACCTCTTTCTTTGGTCTCTAGCTAGTCCATTCCAATGGTCAATTTTACTGTCCCTGAGTCAGAACAGTCTATAGAGTCAATAGAATCTATAAATTCAAAAATAAGTCCTGATATTTCCTAGAGAAAAATCCTCTCCTTAGTCTCCTTCAGTCGTGTCTTGGCTATTCTTACCTCTTTGTTTTTCCACGAAAATGTTAGAATCAGTTTGTCAAGTTCCTAAAAATATTCCTTTTGATGTTTTCATTGGAATTACATATACTCTGCAGCTCAACTTGGGAAGAATTTACTTGTTAGTAAATGCAAGTCTTCCTGTCCACAAAAGTAGGTATCTCTCTATTTGTTTAAATCTTTTTTCATGTTTTCAAGAAAGATAAAGAATTTCTTTACACAGATCTTGCATATCTTTTGTTATTTTTCTTCCTAGGAACTAGTTTTTGCTATCCTTTGAAAGGGCATTTTCTGATTCCTTATTGACAAAACACAGCACGAAAGTATTTTTAAAACTATGAGATTTTCTTTTTAATTAAAAAATGTCTCAAGTTATTCTTGGATGTCCTTTAAAATCTTGTTGCATTGGTAGCTGAAGAACTCTTAGACCTTACTGATAAGTCGGCTGCTCTGTTCTTTTTAAGAGATATAAATACCAACTGAAAAATTAGTGATATTGTTATTTTTAATTGTCATAGATTGTTGAAGCAAAGCAGCTGAATGCGATACCAATGTAGTGTTACTTCCTGCAAGAATCACCTCATCGTTCTGGGCTTCAGGTTCTGAGCAAGAAATAACTGGCCTCATTTATACTCTGCAGATGTGTTTGTATTCTAAGAGATTTCAGATTTCAGAAACTATCCACTTGTCTGAATAATCACTTTGATAAGGAAGTGAGGACACACAGACCTAACTTCACCTGCCAACGGAACTCCATGTGACACCTCAGACTGTGGGCAGAACATGACTATAGATAGAACAGCAGCCAGTTACTTTTCATTTCCCCACCATTTGGCAACACAGAGCTTCTCCTTTTTCTTTCCCACATTGATGGGGTTGAATTTCTCTGCTGGGTTGCCCTAGGGCATTCACTACAACTGTGCAGCTTTTTATAGTTTCACCCACCCCTTCCAGAGTGTCAGCTGTCTGTGTGCAAAGAACTGTCTTCATTCTCTCAGTAGATTCAGAAAGTGAAATTCAATTACATTTTTAATTGGTCATATATCCTTGAAACTTGCTAAGTTCTTCTATTAGTTCAAATAATGTGTGTATACATACATACATATATATATATACACATATATATATATATAAAGTATTTTAAATAATTTTTAATGGAAAAATCACAAATTGGTCTTGGATATTATTTAGAATCTTCAGGGATTTAAAATTAGTATATCATCTGCAAAATCATAACAGCTTATTTCTTCTCCTTGTATACCAAGCACTTCATCCTTTCTCCTTGCCTTAATATGCAGGATAAGACTGCACTCAAAGTCAAATGGAAGTGGTGGTTATGGTCATCTTTCATTATGCCTGACTTTGAAGGAAATGCACCCACTATCCCGCCATTTAAGTTGGTTTTTGTTAACCTTCATAAGGTTAAGGAAATTTCTTTCTATCACTAAATAAGTTTTTCTCATAAATTTCTGTTGAACTTGAAAAAAATTTTTTTAAATTATGAATATTCATGAGATACAAAGCTAATTGTCACCACTTGTGCCCATGATGTGAGGGCCAGATTCATACTGGGAGCATACCCATTATGGAAATTAGTTTTGTACCCCGCGTCCCCCACCCAATTATCCCCCAACCTCCCTCCCCCCCCACTCCACTTTGTAGCACTAGGAATGTTCGCTACCTCTGTAACAGCAACGCACTACTGTGGTCTTTCTTTCCTTCCTTCTTTCTCTGTTAGCTCCCACATATGAGTGAGCACATGTGGTATTATCCCTTTGTGCTTTGCTTATTTCACTCAACATAAGGTTCTCCAGGCTCATCCATGTTGTTGCAAATGGGAGTACTTCAAACTTTTTTATGGCAGAGTAGTATTCCATGCTGTATATATACTACAGTTTCCTTATCCAATCATCCATAGATGGACATTTAGGTTGGTTCCATGTCTTGGCTATTGTAAACAGAGCTGTGATGAACATGGGAGTGCAGGTATCTCTCTTCTGGTATATACCCAGCAGTGGGATTGCTGGATTGTATGGAAGATCTATCTGTAGTTGTTTGAGAAACCTCCATACTGTTTTCCATAGTGGTTGTACTAATTTACAGTCCCACCAACAGAGTAGGAGTGTTCCCTTCTCTCCACACCATCACCAGCATTTGTTATTCGCTGTCTTTTTAATTATAGCCAGTCTATCAGGAGTGAGGTGGTATCTCAATGTCATTTTAATTTGCATTTCCCTGATGACTAGTGATGTTGAGCATTTTCTCATGTATCTGTTGGCCATTTGTATGTCTTCCTTTGAAAAATGTCTATTCAGCTCCTTTGCCTATTTTTTAACTGGGTTATTTGTTTTTTACTGTAATTGCTTGAGTTCTATGTATATTCTGAATACTAATCCCTTGTCAGTTGCATAGTTAGCAAAAATTTTCTCCTACTCTGTAGGTTGTCATTTCACTCTATTGATTGTTTCCTTTGCTGTGCAGAAGCTTTTTAGCTTGATATAATCCCATTTGTTTATTTTTTTCTTCTGCTGCTTGAGTTCTCAGGCTCATGTTCATAAAACCTGTGACAGACCTAATTGCTGAAGTATTTCACCCATATTTTCCCTTAGTAATTTCACAGTTTCAGGTCTTATACTTAAGTCTTTAATCCATCTTGAGTTGATTTTAGTGTATGGTGAGAGATGCATATCTAGTTTCGTTCTTCTGCATGTGGATATCCAGTTTTTCCATCCCCACCTGGTGAAGAGGCAGTCTTTTCCCCAGTGTAGATTTTTGTTGCCATTGTCCAATATCAGATGGCTGTAAGCCTGAGGGGTAATTTTTGGGTTCTCAATTCTACTCAACTGGTCTGAATGTTTATTTTTATACCAGTACCATGCTGTTTTGGTTATAATAGCTCTGTGGTATAATTTGAAGTCAGATAGAGTTATGCATCTGGCTTTATTTATTTGTTTATTTTTTGCTCAGGATTGTTTTGGCTATTCAGTGTCTTTTGTTTTTCCATATAAAGGTAAGATTGTTTTTTCCATTTCTGTGAATAATGACATTGGTATTTTGATGGGGATTGCACTGAATCTATAGATCGCTTTGGGTAGTGTGGACATTTTTGCAGTGTTAATTCTTCCAATACAAGAGCATAGAATATCTTTCCATCTTTTTGTGTGTTCTTTCTTTCAGAAGTGGTTTGCAGTTCTTATTGTAGAGGACTTTCACTTCCTTTGTTAAATTGATCCCTAAGTACCTTACTTTTTTTGTGACAATTGTAAATGGGTTTACTTTCTTTATTTCTCTTTCTGTTAATTCATTATTTGAGTGTATAAATTCTACTGATTTTGGGCATTTATTTTGTATCCTGCAACATTACAGAAGTTATTAACCAGCTCTAGGAGCTTTTTGATAGAGACTTTAGGTTTTTCTATATATAGTATCATGTTATCTGCAAATAGAGAAAGTTTGACTTCATCTTTTCCAATCTGGATTCCCTTTATTTCTTTCTCTTGCCTGATTGCTCTGGCTAGTACCTCTAGTACTGTGTTAAATAGAAGTGGTGAGAGTGGGCTTCCTTATCTTGTTCCTGTTCTTAAGGGAAAGGACTTCAGTTTTTCCCCATTCAGAATGATACTGGCGGTGAGCCTGTCATAAATGGCTTTTATTGTGTTGAGATATTTTCCTTCTATACCTATTTTGTTGAGAGTTTTTATCATGAAGGGATGTTGAATTTTGTCAAATGCCTTTTCAGCTTCTATTGAGATAATCATATGGTCTTTGTCCTTGAGTTTGTTGTTGCGATGTACCACATTTATTGACTTTCATATGTTAAACCATCCCTGGGATGAATCCCACTTGATCATAGTGTATAATTTTTTAAATATGTTGATGTATTTTGATTGCTAATATTTTGTTGAGAATTTTAGCATCTGGGTTCATCAAGGATATTGGCTTATAATTTTCTTTTTTTGTTGTGTCTTTATCTGGTTTTGGTATCAGAGTTATGTGGGCCTGATAGAATGAGTTTGGGAGAGTAGCATCTGTTTCAAGTTTTTGGAATAGTTTGAGGAGAATTGTTATTAACTCCTCTTTAAAAGTTTGATAGAATTCAGCAGTAAAACCATCCAGACCCAGACTTTTCCTTGTTGGAAGATTGCTAATTACCGCTTCAATCTCCTTGCCTTTTATTGGTCTGTTCAGTTTTTCTGTCTCTTCTTGGTTCAGTCTTGGTAGTTTGCATGTGTCTGGAAACTTATCCATATCTTCCAGATTTTCATATTTTTTTGTCATAAAGCTGTTTATAATAGTCTCTAATTGTTGTTCATATTTCCGTAGTATTCATTGTAATGTCTCCAGTTTCATTTCTGATTTTTGTTATTTGGATCTTCTCTTCTTTTTTTTTTTTTTTTCTTTTTGTTAAGCTAGCTAATGGTTTATTTTATTTATTTTCTTGAAAAACCAACTTTTTGTTTTGTTGATCTTTTCTATTGTTTTTCACTTCTCTATTTCATTTAGTTCTGCTCTGATTTTAATTATTTCTTTCCATCTAGTACATTTAGGTTTGGATTGTTGTTGTTTTTCATGTTCTTTGAACTGTAGTATTAGGTCATTTATTTGAAGTCTTTCCATTCTTTTGATAAAAGCATTTATTGCAATAAATTTGCATCTTAGTACTGCTTTTGCAGTATCCCACATGTTTTAGTATGATGTATCTTTATTTTCATTAGTTTCTAGAAATTTTTTGATTTCCTTTTTAATTTCTTCTTGGACCCACAGGTCATTCAGGAGCCTGTTATTTAATTTCCATGTATTTGTATAGCTTCTAGAGTTTTTCTTATTGTTATTTCCAATTTTAGTCCATTGTGGTCTGAAAAGATAGTTGGAATGATTTCAGTTTTTTTTGAATTTGCTAAGACTGGATTTGTGACCTAATATGTGGTCTATCCTGGAGAATGTACCATGAGCTGATGAGAAGAAAGTGTATTCTGTAGTGGTTTGGGTGAAATGTTCTATATATATCTGCCAAGTCCAGTTGGTCTAAGGTGTGAATTAAATCCTGTGTCTCTTTGTTGACTTGCTGCCTAGAAGATCTGTACCATTCTGGGAGAGGGGTATTCAGATCACCCACTATTAATGGATTAGGGCCTATTTCTTTCTTTAGGTCTAAGAGTGTTTGCTTTATATATCTGGGTGCTCCAGCACTGGTTGCTTACATGTTTATGATATGTCTTCTAGCTGGATAGATCCCTTTATATAGTGGCCTTCTTTGTCTCTTTTTATGTTTTTTGGTTCAAACTCTATTTTGTCTAAGACTAGGTACTCCTGCTCATTTATGTTTTCCATTTGCATGGTATATCTTTTTCATCCCTTCACTTTTAGTCTGTGTGTGTCTCTACAGGTGACTTGGGTCTCTTGAAGACAGCATATACTTGGGTCTAGCTTTTTAATCCAATCAGTCAGCCTGTGTCTTTTGAACAAGGAGTTTAGTCCGTTCACATTTAGGGTACTTACTGACAAGTGTTGCTTAATTCCTGTCATTTAATTGCTTCTTGTTTAGATGATTTAAACATCTTTTGATCATTATTTCCCCTTTTATTTCTCTTCTTCAATGTTAGTTGGGAATTTAAGGTGGAATCATTTAGCTTCTTTCTCTTTCTTGCTGGCATTTTTGTTTTAACAGTGGGTTTTGCTCTTTCTTGTGTATTTGTGATAGTGGTCACCATTATTCAGATTCCAGTTGAATGACTCCCTTGAAAATTTCTTGCAGGGCTGGTCATGTGGTCAGCTTCCACAACTTTTGTTTGTCTGGGAAATACACTATTTCTCCCTCATTTCTGAAGGTGAGCCTTGCTGGGTAAAGAATTCTTGGATGGTAATTTTTCTCTTTTAGTATTTTGAATATATCATTCCATTTTCTTCTGGCCTGTAGGGTTTCTGTTAAGAAGTCTGCTGTTAGTTTGATGTGGTTTCCCCTATAAGTGACCTGATGCTTTTCTGTTGCTGCTTGTAGAATTCTCTCTTTGTCTTTGAGCTCTGCAAATTTAACTATAATGTGTCTTCAGGAGGATCTTTTTGGTTTGAATCTGTTTGGGGACCTTTGAGCTTTCTGGATCTGAAGGTCTTTATCTCGCCCTACACCTGGGAAGTTTTTTGTTACTATTTCCTTGACTAGGTTTTCAATACCTTTTACTTTCTCCTCCCCTTCAAGGATACCCACGATTCAAATGTTAGAACACTTGAGATTGTCTGCTATCTCTCTTAGATTTTCCTCATTATTTTAAATTCTTTTTTCCTTTTTTTGTTTGCCTGAGTTATTTCAAAAAGACCATCTTCAAGCTCTGAAATTCCTTCTTCTGCTTGCTCTACCCTGCTGCTCAAGCTCTCAGTTGTGTTTTTTATTTCATTGAGTGAACCTTGCATTTCTAGAAGTTCTGCTATACTCTTTTGTAAGGTATTAAGCTCTTTGTAGATTTCCTCCTTCATATTCTGGATATTATTTCTTGTTTCATCATGCTCTCTAATTAAGTCTTCTTTTATTTCTTCAAGATTTTTTAAAGATCATTGCACAGAATTCTTTTTCAGACATTTCAAGGATTCTCTGTTCCATGGAGTCTGACTTTGGAGCATTACCGTATTTTTTTGGTGGTGTCATTTCTTCTTGTTTGTTTGTACTTCTAATATTTTTTCATTGATGTTTGGTCACCTAGTAGAGGATTTGCTTTTTCTGTTACACTGAGGTTGGCTGTGGAGTGGCTCTGGTTGCAGCTGTGGTGGTGAATTGTTTTTGCTTTACACTAGGTGTGGTGGTGGTGATGTTAAACCACCTTGGTTCCTGTTCCAGAATCTGTGGTTGTAGAATGAGCCCCTAGTGCCATTCAGTTCTGCTGGGCTCACCTCAGTGGGTCAGACCCCGGAGGCTGGTGCTCCCCTCTGGGTCCAAGGAGAGCGGAAGGGCTGCCTCTGTTGAACTTTTAAATGCTCATAGGATTTTTTTCTTCTTAACCTGTTACCATGGTGAATGACAAAGACTTTCTTTTTTTTTTTTTTTTTTTTAAGACCTATGTTCTTTTTTTTTTTTTTTAATTTTATTTTGTCGATATACATTGTAGCTGATTAATGCTCCCCATCACCAAAACCTCCCTCCCTTCTCCCTCCCCCCTCCCCCCCAACAATGTCCTTTCTGTTTGCTTGTTGTATCAACTTCAAATAATTGTGGTTGTTATATCTTCTTCCCTCCCCCCCCCCCGGTTTGTGTGTGTGTGTGTGTATGTGTGTGTGTGAATTTATATATTAATGTTTAGCTCCCTCCAATAAGTGAGAACATGTGGTATTTCTCTTTCTGTGCCTGACTTGTTTCACTTAATATAATTCTCTCAAGGTCCATCCATGTTGTTGCAAATGGCAGTATTTCATTCGTTTTTATAGCTGAGTAGTATTCCATTGTGTAGATGTACCACATTTTCCGTATCCACTCATCTGATGATGGGCATTTGGGCTGGTTCCAACTCTTGGCTATTGTAAAGAGTGCTGCGATGAACATTGGGGAACAGGTATACCTTCGACTTGATGATTTCCATTCCTCTGGGTATATTCCCAACAGTGGGATAGCTGGGTCATATGGTAGATCTATCTGCAATTGTTTGAGGAACCTCCATACCATTTTCCATAGAGGCTGCACCATTTTGCAGTCCCACCAACAATGTATGAGAGTTCCTTTTTCTCCGCAGCCTCGCCAGCATTTATCGTTCATAGTCTTTTGGATTTTAGCCATCCTAACTGGGGTTAGATGGTATCTCAATGTGGTTTTGATTTGCATTTCCCGGATGCTGAGTGATGTTGAGCTTTCTAATATGAAACTATTCTAGCATTTCTGGAAATAGTTCATGGTATATATTTTTTAATATCTTTGTAGATTCAGTTTGATGATCTTTTGCTTAGCACTTCAGCATCTATAGGAATGAATCAAGTAGACCTGTCATTTTCCTTTCTCCTCCTGTTTCCTTTGTTTAAACATCAAGATAATACTGAGGAATAGGAGACTATTCTCTCTTTTTCTATTATCTGGAAGACAGCCTAAAAAATTGGAATGACTTATTTCTTAAATGACTGATAGATGTCACTTATAAAACCATCTGGGCCTGGTGTTGTCTCTTTGTGCAATTTTTCTAATTCAATCTTCAGTGAGCTTTTGTTCTAGAGATTTGTTCATTTGCCCTAGGTTTCATAATTTTTTGACAAATGGTTATGAGTGGCATTCTCTTGTCTTTATACTATTTGTTTTAGTTGGAATTACTTTCCCTATTATATTCCTGATATCAGTTATTTGTGACTTTTCTTTTTTTCTAGTTCAATCCTGTGAACTGTTTGCCTATTTTATTATTAGTTTCAAAGAACCAATGTTTGAGATTATTGATATTCTCACCATATATTTTTTTTCTATTTTATTTATCTTTATTTATCTCAACACCTTTCTTCTACTTACTTTGGTTTATTCCAGTATTCCTTTACTAATTTTTAAGGTGGATATTTAGCTTGTTAATTTATACCTCTTCCCTCTTCATAACAGTGGTGATAGATAAGTTTATCTTATAACACAGCTTTCACTCCATTTCACGTTCTGTCATTTCTGGATATTGTTAAAACACTACTGCAAGTTCTTCTTTAAATCTTAAATTATTTGGCATTAAAAATTCCATATGTGTGGGGATTTAAAAATATCTTTCCATACTTAAATTCTACCTAGATATTTTTTGGTCTGAATACATGGTTTTTTTGATATCTATTTTTAATTTATTTAAAATATTTTTTATTGTAATATACTTGATTGTACATATCTGTGGGTACAGAGTTGAATATCAATACCTGTGTGCAATATGTGATGCTCAAATCAGAATTATTAGTATATTTGACAATATACATTGTAATCATTTTCCATGGCCCTTTACAAATTTCTCCCTTACCTCTTTCCCCCTCCCCCTTTTTCACCTCTAGTAACCTCAGTTCTGTTCTCTCCTTTTGAAAGTTCAATGTATTATCATGATTGTTCTATCTTTCTTTCTTTTTATTTCCATCTTTATTTTTTAGCTCCTACTTATGAGTGAGAACATGTGGTATTTCTGTTTCTGTGCCTGGCTTATTTCACTTAATAAGATTTTCTCTAAGTTCATCCATGTTGCTGTGAATGGCAGTACTTCATTCTTTTTTATGGCAAAATAGTATTCCATTGTATAAATATATCACATTTTCCTTATCCAGTCATCTGATGATGGACGTTTAGGTTGGTTCCAACTCTTGGCTATTATAAATAGAGCTGCAGTAAGCATGGGAGTGCAGGTATCTCTTTGACATGATGATTTCCATTCCTCTGTGTAAATATCCAGCAGTGGAATTGCTAGATCATATGGCAGTTCTATCTGTAGATGTCTGGGGAATCTCCGTACTGTTTTCTATAATGGCTGCACCAATTTGCAGTACCACCAGCAGTGTAGGAGGGCTCCCTTTTCTCCACTTTTTTGATAATAGTCAGTCTAACTGGAGTAAGATGATATCTTAATGTGGTTTTGGTTTGCATTTCCCTGATGCTGAGTGATGTTGAGCATTTCTTCGTGTGTCTGTTGACCATTTGTATATCTTCCTTTGAGAAGTGACTATTCAGCTCCTTTGCCCATTATTTAATGTGGTTATTTGGGTTTTTTTGCAATTAAGTTGTTTGAGTTCCTTGTATATTCTGGATATTGATCCTTTGTCAGATGTATAGTTTGTGTATTAGTAGTCTGTTTCTGTTGCCTATAACAAAATACAAGGAAATCAGTAATTTATAAGAAAACAAAATGTATCACTTGTGATTTCTGTGGCTGGGAAGTCCAAAGTCCAAGGAAACACATCTGGTGGTGGTGACATTGCAAGATGATGGAAGCAGAGAGCAGAGTATCACATTGTGAAAATGGTGGAGCAGAGAGAGACTAACCTCCTCATTCACTCTCATTTTAAAGCCCTGAAAACCACGCCCCTGACCACCATAATTAATCCATTCATTATAGCATGGTCCTACAATCCAATCACCTCTTCAAGGCTCAACCTTTCAATTGCTGTAATAGGATTTCCCACCCTCTTAACAGTCACAGTGGGAATTAAGCTTCTAATATATGGACATTGGGGAACACAATTCACAGCAGTTTACAAATATTTTCTCCCACTCTCTAAGTTGTTTTTTCACTCTGTTAATTGTTTCTTTTGCCATGCAGAAGGTTTTTAGTTTGATATAATCCCATTTGCTTATTTTTCCTTTTGTTGCCTGTGCTTTGGGGTCATATTCATAAAAAGCCCTTACTCAGTCCTTCTTCCTAAAGTGTTTCCCCTATGATTTCTTTCAGTAGTTATATAGTTTCAGGTCTTCTATTTAAGTCTTTAATCCATTTCAAGTTAATTTTGGTATATGGTGAGACATATGAGTCTAGTTTCATTCTTTTATGGATGTCCAGTTTTCCCAGAACCATTTGTTAAAGAGGCAGTCTTTTCCCCCAATGTATATTCTTGGTGCCTTTGTCAAAGATCTGTTGGCTGTAGGATTGTGGGTTGATTTCTGGGTTCTCTATTCTGTTCCATTAGTTGAAGTGGTCTGTTTTTATATGAGTACCATGCTGTTTTGGTTACTGTAGCCTTGTAATATAGTTTGAAGTCAGGTAGTAAAATGCCTGTGGCTTTACTTTTTGTTGTTGTTCAGGATTGCTTTGGGTACACAGGGTCTTTTGTTGTTCCATATGAATGTTAGGATTTTTAAAAATCTGTTTCTGTGAAGAATGTCATTGGTATTTTGAGGGAGATTGCATTGAATCTGTAAATCACTTTGGGTAGTATGGACATTTTCACAATGTTAATTCTTCCAGTCCAAGAGCATGGAATGTCCTTCCATCTTTTTCTGTCCTCTTTAATTTCTTTCAACAATGATTTGTAGTTCTCATTGTAGAGATCTTTCACCTCCTTGGTTAAATTAATTCCCAGGATTTTTTTTGTGTGTGTGACTATTATAAATGGGCTAGCTTTTTGATTTTTTTTCCTGCTGCTTTTGTTATTGATGAATTAAAACTGCTGATTTTGGGGTGTTGATTTTGTATCTTAAACTTTACTGAAATCATTTATCAAATCTAAGAGCTTTTTGTGGAGTCTTTAGACTTTTCTATACATAGGATCATGTCATCTGCAAACAGGAACAATTTGACTTCATCTTTTCCAATCTATATGCCATTTATTTCTTTCTATTGCCTGATTGCTCTGGCAAGTACTTCCAATACTACGTTAAACAGGAGTGGTAACAGTAGGCATCCTTGTCTTGTTCCTATTTTTTAAGGATGATATTGGCACTGGATTTGTCACATATGGCTTTTATTGTGTTGAGGTACTTTCCCTCTTTACCTAATTTACTGACAGTCTTTATTGTGAAGCAATGTTGAATTTTGTTGAATGCTTTTTTTGCATCTATTGAGATAACCATATGATTTTTGTCCTTGATTTTGTTGATATGGTGTATCACATTTATTGACTTGCATATGTTGCACCATCCTTGCATCCCTGGGATAAATCCCACTTCATCACAGTGTACAATTTTTTTGATGTGTTGCTGTATTCTGATTGCTAATATTTTATTGGGGATTTTTGCATCTATGTTTGTCAGAGATATTGGCCTATAGTTTTCTTTTTTTGTTGTATCACTATCTGGCTTTGGTATGAGTGTGGGGTTTGCCTCATAGAATGAATCAGGGACAATGGCCTTGATTTCAATTTATTAGGATAGTTTAAAGACATTTGGTATTAATTTCTCTTTAAAAGTTTGGTAGAATTCAGCAGTAAAGCCATCCAGTCCTGGGCTTTGTTGGGAGACTGCTGATTACTGCTTCAGCCTTATTGCTTGTTATTGATCTGTTTAGGTTTTCTATTTATTCTTGGTTCAGTGTTGTTAGTTTGTGTGTGTCCAGAAATTTATCCATTTCCTCCAGGTTTTCAAGTTTTTTGGTGTATAGTTGTTTATAATGGTCTCTAATGATTCTTTATATTTCTGTGGTATCAGTTGTAATGTTTAGTCTCTCAGTTCTAATTTTTGTTATTTGGGTCTTCTCTCTTCTTTTTTTTAGTTACCCTACCTAATGATTGTCTATTTAGTTTAACTTCTTAAAATAAAACTTCTTATTTCATTGATATATTGTATGGTTTTTTTGGTGTCTATTTCATTTAGTTCTGCTCTGATCTTAATTATTTCTTTCCATCTACTGATTTTGAGATTGGATTGTTCCTGTTTTCCTAGTTCTTTGAGGTGTAGCATTACGTTGTTTATTTGAAATCTTTCTATTCTTTTGATTTAACCATTTATTGCCATAAACCTTCCTCTCAGAACTGCTTTTGAACCTTCCCCAGTTTTGGTAAGATGTATTTGTATTTTCATTAATTTTGAGAAAATTTTTACTTCCTGTTTAATTTTTCTTGGACCCATAGGTGATTCAGAAGTATGTTGTTTAATTTCCATGTGTTTGTATAGTTTCCAAAGTTTCACTTGTTATTGATATCTAGCTTTAATCCATTTTGGTCTGAGAAGATATTTGCAGTTCGTTCTTTTTTAAAAAATTTATTGAGACTTGATTTTTGACCTAACACATGATCTGTCCTGGAGAATGTTCCATGTGCTGATGAGAAGACTATATATTCTGTGGTTGTTGGATGAAATGTTTTTGTAGATCTGCTAAGTCCAATTAGTCTAAAGTGTGGATTAAATTCTGTGTTTCTCTGTTGATTTGTGGCCTAGATTACCTGTTCAATGTTGTGAGAAGGGTGTTCCTATCTCCAACTATTACCCTATTTGGGTCTATCTCTTTCCTTGGGTCTAATAGTGTTTGCTTTATGTATCTGGGTGCTCCAATGTTGGGTGCATGTATATTTATGATTATTGTGTCTTCTTGCTGGATAGATCCCTTTATCATTATATAGTGATGTTCTTTGTCTCTTTATTGTTTTTGATTTAAACTCTACTTTATCTAAGAATAGCTACTCCTGCTCTTTTTTGATTTCCATTTGCATGGTATATTTCTTTTTCATCCCTTCACTCTTAGTCTGTGTGTGTCTTTACAGGGAGGTGAAATTTTTGTAGACAGCATATAGTTGGATCTATCTTTTTAATCCAATCAGCCACTCTGTGTTTTTTGAGTGGGGAATTTATTCTATTTACATTTAGTGTTGTTACTGAAAGGTGTTGTGTTACTTCTGGCATTTTATGGATTTTTATTTGGTTGTTTTAAATAACTTTTGTTTCTTCTTTCCCTTTCTTTGTTTGTCTTCAGTGTTTGTTGGTTTTTGTAGGTGGTAAGATAGTTTCTTTTTCTTTCTCATTTACATTTTTGTTCTACCAGTGGGTTTTGTTCTTTCTTATGTATTCATGGAAGTGATTATCACTTTTTGGATTCCAGATACAGGACTCTCTTGAGGATTTCTTATTTATCTGGTCCTGTGGTGGTGAGCTCTCATAGGTTTTGTTTGTCTGGGAAATACACTGTTTCTCCTTCATTTCTGAAGGATAGCCTTGCTGGGCACAGTATTTTTGTCTGGTAGTTTCTTTTTTCTTTTAGTATTTTGAAAATATCATCCTATTCTCTTCTGGCCCATAAAGTTTCTGTTGAGAAATCTGCTGTTAGTATGATGGGGACTCCCTTATAGGTGAGTTGATGCTTTTCTCTTGCTGTGTTTAGGATTCTCTCTTTGTCTTTGACTTTTGTCAGTTTGACTATAATGTGTCTTATAAAGGTCTTTTTTGGATTGAATCTTTTTGGGGATCTTTGAGCTTCATGAATCTGAAGGTCCATGTTTCTCCCTATACCTGGAAAGTGTTCCATCATTATTTCATTGGATGTGTTCTCAATGTCTTTTCCTTTCTCTTCCTTTTCAGAAATATCCATGATTTGGATATTTGTATACTTAAGGTTATCTGCTATCTGTTTTAGATTGTCTTCATTTTTTATAATTCTTTTTTTCTTTTTCTTTTTGGTCTGCCTGAGTTATTTCAAAGATATTGTCTTCAAGATCACAAATTCTTTCTTCTGCTTGCTCTAGCCTGCTGCTTAAGCTCTCAGTTGTGCTTTTTATTTCACTGAATGACTCCTTCAGTTCCATGAGTTCTGTTACATTCTTTTTTTAAGTACTAATTTCTTTGTAGATTTCCTCCTTCATATGTTGGATGGTTTTGTTCAGTTCACTGTGTTGTCTAACTGCATCTTCTTGTATCTCATTGAGTTTCCTTAAGATTTTTACTCAGAATTCCTCTTCAGTCATTTCAAGGGTTTCCTGATCTATGGAGTCTGGTTCATGAGAGGTATTGTATTCCTTTGATAGGCTCATATTTTCTTGTTTTTTCATATTATTAGTATCTCTACATTGATGTCTAGTCATCTGATTGAGCAGTTGCTTCTTCTATTACTCTCCTTTCCTGGACTGTGCTGGTGATCCTCCTTGTGTCAATTCAGTTAAGTGATCAGCAGACTGCTTGCACCTCTGCACCTGCTGCTGTGGTAGCAGGCCACCCTTGCAGTGGTTGTGGTTGTGGTGGTGGCTTTGGTGGATTGCCTGCATGGCAGTTCTGGCTGCAGTGGCTGTAGGCTACTCTCATGACAATGATGGGTTCCTAGCAGTGCTGGTGGTGACAGTGACTGCAGCAGGGGTAGTTGCAGCAGTTGACTGTTCAGCTGTAGTGTCCTCAGTTGTGGCCCACACAGCTATATTGTCTGCAGCAGCAGTGGAGTTAACTTTTGTTGGCAACACTTCCTTTCTCATGTCTGCTTTGTCCACAGCAACAGTGGAGTTACTTTGTGGGAGTGACGGTGACACTGGAGATTGCAACTGCATCCTTCATGTCTGCAGTGTCTGCAGCAGCAGCAGGGTTACCTTGTGGGGACAGCACTTGGGATATGTAGTTTCAGTGGCACCAGTGGTGGCAACTGCTTCCCTTGTGCCCCTAGTGTCCTTGGCCGTGTACTTGGCAGCAGCAGCATTACCTCATAGGCGGCGGGGGGTTGGAGCAGCTGCAGCAGCAGCTGCAACTGCCTCCTTCACATCTGCAGTGTCCTTCACAGCAGCAGGGTTAATTCACAGAGGTGGCAATGGCGGAGATGCTTGCAGCCACCTCTCTAGCATCTGTGGAGTCCACTGTTGCAGTGACAGGCCATCCACAGGACTGCTGCTCTGTGAGGTGCTGCTCTGTGATGGGCAACAGTTCTGGGACAGAACAATGGTTCTGGTGACTGCAGCAGTGGTGTCAGTGCACCTATTTCAATATTCTTCTATGGGAAGAACATGTTCTGGGCACCCCTAGGCCACCATCTTTAAAACATAGTTTGTAAATTTGTTGAGACTTGATCTGTGGCCTGTACATAATGAATTTTGTAAAGGTTTCCATGTGTTTAAGAATAATGCATATCTTTTATTTCTTAAATTCTAACATTAATAATCCAGTGGGTTGATTGCAATGTTCGAATCCAAATCTTTACTGATAAATCTTCTGGACCTATCAATACTTGAGAGAGGAATGTTGAAATTTTATATTATGATAACATATTTGTCAATTTCTTGCTGTAATTCTATCAAATGTGTTTCTTATATTTGATGTGCTTTCAAACTAAAACCATATGCTTTAGAAGTATTATATCTTCTCTGGAAAATGAGCATTTTGTCACACATAATGATTCTTTCTATCCATATCAACACTTTCTGTTTTAAAGTCTGTTTGGTTGGATCTTAATATAGCTACGCCAATTTGTTATTGGTTATTTAGACACCTGATGCTTATCCATCGTTTCCACACAGCATTTTATGAATTTATGCTTAAGCGGTGATTTTTGCAAACACTATGTAACCAGGTTCTTTAAACTCCAATTTGACATCCTCTGTTGAGTTTAATTTATTGGTATTTACTGTGGTTATTAATATAAAAGAATTTCCTAAGTTTTACTTTTTGCTTAGTTCCACTTTTTCAATATCTCATTTTTCTCCTTTCTTACTTAAAAAACTAGTGTCTCTGCCTCACATATAGCATAAAGAACTTTGGTGTGCTTTCATATCTCTTGGTCTCCCCTCTCTCCACACTGTACAATGTTGATATTTCCTGTATATCTCCAGTCTTCATGCTAAGTTACTATGAACATACTTAATGTTTGTGTGTTCTTCAGTCTTTGTAAAAAACATACACAGCTACACATTTTACTGAAGTATTCTGTTACTTTTATATCCCATACTTATCACAGAATTTTCTGGGTTTTTTTTTTCTCTTTTTATTTTATTTCTTTCTCCAAATGTGTTTTCAATTTGGGTTTCCTTGTAGTAAGGCTTCCAAGGACACGTGTGTAGAAAAAATATTTTCTGCCCCTACATTTTAATTTCATTTGGCAGTAAATAAATTCTAGGATCAAAGGGATTTTTCTTTGATGTTTTAAACATTATTTCATTATTTTCTGTATCCACTATTGCTGTTTAGAAATCTTAACATCATCCTGAATCTCACACATTTGTAGGTAATCCACTCATTCCCCTTGTAAACTTTCACAATTTTCTCTTTGGGCAGCGCATCTCACAGGGCCAGTGGGAAGGGAGGAGGCATGAGGGCAGCGCCCTCAACCAGCAGATGGAGCAAGAGCAAGAGGGAGGGACCTGTGGGCCAAAGACTCAATCGGATCCAGGGTGTTACCCAAGCAGGTTTCCCTCGGGGAGTTCTGACTGGTGGGTTCAGAGAAAGCAGGTGTGAGTTCTGTGGAGTCAGGCTGGGACTGAGTCTGGTCACTGCAGAATATCTGCACAGCCCATGTGGGGTATGGGAGTCATGGGGGAGGGAGGGAGTCAACCAGGTTGTGTCTATATGTCCCACAGGGAGGTGGTCACCAGGAGGCAGTTGTATAAGGAAGATATGTGGATGAACCACCTTGAGGAACTGGGAGGATGTGGAGAGTTGGAAACTGTGTCAACAGTGACTAAGCCTGTTTCTGGCATGAAAAAGTCCAATTTGTATTCAAAATGGATGCCTACTGTCTTAGTCTGCTTTCTGTCACTGATAACACAGTACAGGAAACTGAATAATTGGAAAAGAAAAGAAATTTACTGCTTACAGTTGTAGAGGGTAGGAAGTCCAAGGTCAAGGGGTTACATCTGGTGAGGGCTTTCTTCCTGGTGAGGACTCTCTGCAGTGTCCCTGAGTCAGCACAGGGTAACACATGATGAGAGGGCTGAACGTATTATATGTGCTTTCCTCCTCTCCTCGTAAAGTTATGTAATAGCCCATTAATCCATTAGCCCACTGATCCATTAATCCTCAAAGGATTAATCCACTCATGAGGGTATAGCCCTCATGATCCAGTTACCTCCTAAAGGCTCCACCTTTCAAATCCATAATGGCAATTAAGCTTCAACAGGAGCTTTGGAGAGACAAATGTTCAAATCATACCACCAAGGCTACATGAAATTCTAAGAATTCATTACACCATGCCTGCTTCTTTGTTCCTGCTGTGACTCCCTCCTCTCCTCTTTGCTCAGGGTTCCAGGGAAAAGCCCTGGCCAGACAGCACCCCAAACCAAGGGTCCCCCACTGGGAAAGCCCCTCCCTCAGAGGAACAACAGGAGCACCATTACGCCTCCCTCAGCTTTCACGAGATGGAGACAAGGAAGCCTCAGGACCAGGAGGTTACAAGCACAACGGAATATTCAGAGATCAAGACAAGCAAGTGAGGACTCACCCAGAGCTCAGTCCTGGCTGGAGGAATCACAGCCTGTCTGGGAGAAAGAAGTCAGAGACTAACTGTAGAAGCACAAAGAACCATTGTGACAATTTTAACATTAACTACTGTGTGAGTGTCCCCAGATAGAGCAGAAAAAAGAAAGGTGATGGAATTAGAGAGACTTGAGCTCAAACCCAGGCTCCAGCACTTTCTGAGCCATTGCTACGAAGTGATTTGCTTCATCTCTCTTTGCCTCAGTTTCCCATTCTGTAAATCAAAGGTTATGTGTCCTACTTCAAAGACTGTTGTGAGAATTAAAGAAATCAACACATGGAAATCAACCAATAGATGTTCTGTCACACAGTGTGTGCTCCGTGTTTGCTGGTCTTTCTTCTTTGAGCAGAAAGATCCTGCTGGCAAGCTCTCCTGAGGCTGCGGGTGACCAGGCACAGAGAACAGGACACTGGCACATTGGTGTCACTCCCCCTCTCAGAGCTATTCAAAGCCTCCCAAAGAAAGACCAGCCCTTCAGCCTGGCATTTGGTTCATGATGTGGCATCTTGTATACTCTCCAGGGTCATCTCCTCACTCCACTTTTACCTTGTCAGTTCTTCCAGTACATCCCCACTCCTGCAGTCCCTTCCCCATCTCATTCATGGGACCCATGGGGATTTTTTCCAAAAGCCAAAGAGCTGAGTCTGACTTTTTCTTGCCCAAACCCATTCATGGCTTTGTGGTCTTAGATGATCCATCGCAATCACCTTCTGTTGGCATTTGAAGCCCTTCATGATCTCTCGGCTGTCTATTGATCCATCTTCTCCTCTTGGCCACTCTTCCTTAAACCTTTCACATTGTTTCATACCATGCTCTCTTTGCAACTTGAGATCCCTACTCCTGAAAGCCATGCCACCTTGCTCTCATCTGACTTATACCATCTTGTTCTTTAAATCTGAATTAATGAGTGTACTTGGGTTGAGAGGTGGACTGAAGTAAAAACTCATATTCTCCTTCTGAAGTTAAACTAGAGTCATGCACCACATAACAGTGTTTTAGTCCACGACAGATGACATATACGATGGTGGTTCCATAAGATTATAATGGCTATCCCATTTAGTCTAGGTGTGTAGTAGCCTGTAGCATGTAGGTTTATGTAAGTACAGTCTATGATGTTTTGGCAATGATGAAATCACCTAATGATGCATTGCTCAGAACGTATTTCCATTGTTAAGTGACACATGACTGTATGAAAATAGAGAAGGCCAGAAGTAAGAGGAGATAAAATTGTTTATTATACCAACATTAATAAAATGACTGATGTAGTCCTATTTGGTCATACAAAATACATGTTACTACACCATTGATATGAATTTTTAAGGCAATAATTCTTACTCAGCTGTATATAAATAGGTTTTATGCATATAGGCAAAGGCAGAGAAAAAAGAAAAAGATGATCCTAAATGTCAATAGAGAGTTGACTCATGAGAAAGAAGGTTGGCTAGGAAGGATGGAAACAAAGAGGAGTTCTAAAGTTCCTGAAATTCCTTCGTGTTCTATTGCTTGACCTGAGAGGCCATTACATAATGTGAGTGGTGAATGTATTTTTCATAACAAAAGTATGTAAAAATATTGCAAGCTAAGAAATGTTTGATGTTCTGATTGTCATCTTTTGTTGAAATTTTGAAGAAAAAATAATTTTCTAGAAGAGTTTGTGACAAAAGTTAATTTAATAAAAATTCATCCTTCTTAAGAAAAATCTTGGTAGATATGACATCAAAATCAAGAATATATTGATAAAGGACACTTCATCCCAGGTCCCCAAAGCCCTTCCTCACCCTCACAACAGCCCCAAGGTAATAGTGTCCCACCTTCTTCATAGATGAGGAAACTGAGGCTCCTCACAATGCCCTGGTTCACTCCTAAGTTAGTGCCAACTCTGCTTGTTCACTTTTATATCTCCAGTGCTTAGCATAGTGCTTAGCCAAGGAAAATCTCAAATTCATTTATGAAAGTTTCAAGGAGCTCAGCCTCTCACCAAATATAGTTTAATTTGTGAAGCAAATTCCTATACCACTGGTTGCAATGAGGAAACACGTAACTTGCAAACAAGTAACAAAGTTTCCAGCGTAGAGTGGCCAGTAAATACTTTTTACCATATTTCTTATTATCATTAATCTCAGTACATTCTTTGCTCTTATCCTCAGCTTCTTCGCCAGTCCCGTGCTTCTCCATAGATGGCCTAACATTCTCCAAAAGCTATCCCTCTCTGCAGGTCACACTGAGATCTCAGTTCTCAGCAGTGGCCTGACTGGCTTGGTAGCTTCCCTAAGACACACAGAAATTCACTGGTGAACTTCCTCCTCTAGGAACCTGCCAGTGAAAAGTGCTAAGTGGAATCACTCTTTACTAATAGTAAACATATTAAGTGTCCACTAGAAACAGAGTCTCCTGAAGTAGATGGAAAATAGTGTTGGGGCTGGTCCGTGGAGACATGACCTTGATCCCTTAGGATCCCCCTCCAGTGGGCATCTTTCCTTCCCTCTGCTGCCACCACCAGTCCTGGGCTATATTGCCTGATAGTCCATTCCACTTAAATAGAAAACCTTGCCAGTGAGTATTATCTGCTCTTATGGTTTCTTTGGGGAGCCAGCACAGAGGTGATTCAGAAGCACTTTGTAAGGTGCCAGGTATGTGTGGGTTGTAATCCCAGGCACCAAATGTGCACCAATGATGTGAGGTCCCATGAAGGTCATTTACCACCTTTAGTGTTGGATTCCCACTCTGTAAAGTGAACAGAATTATTAACCAGAATGCTCTTAGATTGGTTGTGAGGATTAAATGAGGTGATATATTGAAAGACACAGCCCTGAGTCTGGCACTCAGGGAGCCTTACTGAATATCCATCTCTTTCCTAGTCTCTCATCTGAGGGGAGATCCAGGCACAGACTTGCTACTTAAAGTGTGGTCCAAGGACCAGCAACATCAGAGAAATCTAGAATCTCAGAAAAAAATGCCATGTTCTTCTTCCCTGTCCCTTAGGCAGGCTGGCACTGCATGTTCAAGAGTGATCCTGAGGGCAATGGGAGGGGTGAGAGGGAAAGCACAGAGATGAGTTCAACCCACTCCCACTCCATCCCCTGACTCCTCCTTTCCAAGAGGGACCCGGCCTCTCCAAGGACCCTTTGGCTTAGGTGCCCTGCTGACCCAAGGCTCAGGACCTTGTGCCTGTGAATTTGGGTTCACTGCAAAGTTGAGAGTTTCCTTAACTCAGAGCCCAGCTATGCTCCAGAACCATGGACAGTGCCAGTCCTGGGACAGTTGTGCCCAGGCTGGGCATGGTGGATGGAGCAGTTCCTGGGGGCAGAGCTCTGACCTGTCTCAGATGCAGAGGTAAGAAGCTTGGGCTCTGGGGTTGGTGACATTCTTCCCTACAGGACAGAGGTTCTGGTCAGAGGGCATTCAAGCTTTGCCTCAGGCTCCCCTTGAAACCCCCATCATCCTAGGGAAAAGGGGGCTTAGCTACAGAGAGACAATGCACTTCGCACAGGCC
Organism: Cynocephalus volans; assembly: GCF_027409185.1. Taxonomy (NCBI): domain Eukaryota; kingdom Metazoa; phylum Chordata; class Mammalia; order Dermoptera; family Cynocephalidae; genus Cynocephalus; species Cynocephalus volans. The sequence goes on along the minus strand of NC_084462.1, from coordinate 3,825,486 downwards.
AGTGGGTTCCTTGCCTCTCAGGGCTGACTCTACCTTCATCCTCCTAAAAAAACTTCTCTGTGTCATTGAGGCTCTTTCTCCCCTCACTTTTCAGCGGGTTGATATTTTGCTCATTTTAATCCCTCCTTTGTACTCAAATGAAGGAATAAAGAATCAGGAGGCTGATATATTTTTAGCTGATGGGTCTTAGAAATAAACTAAGTTTTCCTTCGCTGTATGTGAATAGGAAGCAGTTCGACTGGGAAAGAAATCCTGCGGCCTTAGTGTACCACAGCCTGAAAATACTTGCCACCATGGGCAGAGCAGGCCAGGAAAGGTCAGGTAAGAATGGGCATGGGGCAAAAAGAGGAAGATTTGATAGATACAGAAAAGAGGGGAAGCCTGTGGTTCTGCAGAAACTGTTTAGAAGTCAAAACCCATCTCAAGGGTGTGAGTGAAGGGCTTGTGGGAAACCTGAGAATGCGCCGAGAGACACACACATATTAACACCAGAAAACCACAAACATCACACCCAGGGCCCCTGTTCTCAGTCGCAGCCCCTGACCATAAAGGGCCCTCCCACAGGTGAGTCTCAGCTCAGCCATCCCTTCTTGGGGCTTCTTGTGTAATTAGGCCTGGGCTGAAGAAAGAGAAGATTCAGTTTTAGGTAGGTCCTGAACCCCACACTCTCCTGCTCTGAGACAGATGCTCCAAGAAGTCCAAGTAAGTAGAGAAGGAGACAGAGAGAGAGAGAGAGACCGCACTCCGTGAATTTCATGATGAGGGTGGGGATAAGGCAACATCTCAGTGGGGACTGGGATGGAAGGTGCCATCCAGACAGGTTTTCACTGAACCTGGGGTGAGAGGAGCTCAGCCTTCACCTGCCTAGGGGTCTTTTCATTTCCTTTGGGCATGTACCCCGTAGTGGGATAGTTGGATCATAAGGTAGATCTATTTTTAGTTCTCTGAAGGACTCTGGTTGAAATTTTCTTCCTCTGGATTCCAGAACAGTCCAGAATAGCACTGTAGAGTGCAAATTTCCAGTGATGGAAACATTCTGTGTCTGTGCTATTCAGCACGGGAGCTGCTAGTTATGTGTGGCTATGGAGGACTTGAAATGTGTCTAGTGTTATTGAGGAACGGACATTCACATTTTGTTTTAATAAATTTGCTCCTGTGGCTAGGGCTTCCCTACGTTGCTTTCTAACAAGCAGATAGAGTAGGAACCGATCACCTTAATCCAGTCCAGGACCGAGTGAGTTTGAAGCTAGTTTCTGTCTTTTTGTGGGTCTACTTCCAATTGACACTTACCTCTAATTTGCAACCCTTCTTGAGTACGAGCTGAAGGTCTGGGGTGTTTACTCTCCTCCTTGTCAGACCCCGAACATCAAATTTTGTTTACCCAGTTCCGTGAGACTCCCGAGGGTAAAGTCTAAGCAGAGCGCCGGGCTCACCTCAGTGCTCTTCCCTTCCCTCCAGGATTTTGTTCCCTCAAGTCCTGCCTGCCTTGGTAGCCCCAGACTCCATGGTTTCTGTCTCCAGTCCCACCCATGACATTGCTGAAAGCTCAACTCACGTTTCCAGTATCTTAGCCTATGCTTTCTGCTTGCTTCCTTAGCCTTTTGGTCCCTCCAGCAGAATGAGCTTTTCTTGTCTCTGGGATACCGTTAACCTTGGTAGCTCCTCAGTGTCTTCAGATTGTTTTGTGCATGTGCTTGTGTGTGTGTGTGTGTGTGTGTGTGTGTGTGCATGTGCTTGTGTGTGGGTGTGTGTCCTGTTCTTCCAGTTGGTCACTTGTTCTCAGCAGAAGTGTTGTTCTGAAATGAGCTACCTCATCATGGCTAGAAACCTCCCTTGCTTTATTGTGGTCTCTGCAAAAGGTCACTTTTTGAAAGGGGCCCTGACCCCCAAACTACACTAGCACCCTTCACACATTTTCCTCTTATGTTACTTTATTTCTTATTCATAGCACTTATCATTATATGACAAAATTTATGTTTATTTTTTATCTCTATCCCACAAGACGGTAAGCTCCATATAAGGTTTTGTCTTTTTTTTTAACCAATACCCAGAAAAGCCCCTGCACAAATTATGTGCTCAGTAGATGATTCTTGAATGAATGATGCTGTTATCCAGTGGAAAAAGACACCTGCTGTTTGTCCTCAATGATCAGTCCAAGACCCAAAAGGGTTGGATGGCCACCTAGTTTGGACAGGACCGAGGGGACAGGGTTTAGGAGGGCTCTATACCCTGGGCTGGCCGGGGTGGGAGGAGAAAATGAGAAGAGGCTTCTTTGAAGGAAGACTGGAAAATTTGAGCAGGGAGATGGGAAAGAGAGTTCATTTCTGACAACAGAGCCAGCCCAGCAAAGACTGGAGGTGGGACTGAGAACCCCAAGGGGTCACAAGGGAAGCTGAACCTCAGCCTTCTAGGACCAACCGGGCAGAAGCCTGGAAACTAAGAACACTCTGGTGGCCAGACTTTAATGTGATCAACCAAGTTTTCCACCATTTATTGAGCACTTCAGTGAATCCTCCCAACAATGTTTTGATGGGGAGTTTGGATTCTATTTTTAGAGGAGAAAATGGAAGATCAGAGAGGTTAAGTCTCTGACCCTTTCTCTTTCAGCTTTGCTGCCAGAACCCAAGGTCTAGGGAATGCACCAGCCCCTCCTCACCCATGACAGAGACACCAAGAGATTCAGGTGGGGATGGTTGAGAATATGATAGGGGACGGGGAGAGGCAATCCCACTATCTCTGAGAGCTCTGGAGCCAGGCCGACCCTGGTGGGAGCCCCCAAAGCACTATCCAAGGCTCAGGCTCAGGTAGTGAGACAGTAGTGGGGATGAAATGAGATGGTGCATTGAGCACTTGCTGTACACAAGCAGCAGAAGGAAAGCGTCACGAAAGTCACTCTGAATGACCATGCCCATCAAGTCATGGGACCTTACTTACCCCACTGCAGGCAAACAAGAAACTTTAGACACATGGTGCTTAAGGAGGGTTAAGATTATCCTGAGCATGCCCAGAACCCAGCAGAGGTGCTCAGCAAGCAGCCTCCTATTCCCCACTAGTTCAGGAATGGAAGGTTTTTCAGCCCCCTCCTACCTCAGATGCAGGAGTTCCAGCGCCCAGCCCCTCCTCTCTCATACTCAGATGTCTGTGGTCTTTAGCCCTTCCTCTTCCAGACCTAGTTCTGGCCCCCTCCACTCTCAGATCCAGGAGCTGTGCCCCCAGGCCTCTCCTCCCTGAGACCCAGTAATCCAGCCTGAGGCCCCTCCTCCTGTCCATCTGAGGTCGCCAGCCCCACCTACCTCAGGCCCAGTCCTGGTCCCCTCCTCCCTCAGATCCAGATCCAGATATCTGGGGCCTACCTTCACAGGATTACAGGTCACTGGTCCCCTGTGCCCCTCCCAACTTCACATGGAAGGCAGGGCAAGGTAATGGGTTTATTCACAGAGTTATATACCAGTGACCCCCTTTGGGGGCCCTCACATCTCAGCCAGAGACCTGGAGTCACTAGAAGGTACCGATGGTATCAGAGGCTGAGGGCTGGCCCGATACCAGTACACCCCCTGAGGCCCCTCCTCATCCAGCCCCTGACATCCCTTGCCAATAACCAAATAGAGAAGGCCTCAGCTCAGGCCCTCCAGGAGGGTGCAGCCCTGGCAGAGTGCATGACTGGCCAGTGCCCTGATCAGGAGCAGGCACCAGGGCATCCTATGCACACTGGTACAGGAGTTGGGCCTCCTGGTCCTTGGGCAGTCCAGCTTCTATGGCTTTCCTGGTCGCAGGCCATGCTTCAGAGTTCCCAGGCTGGTGTTTCACACTAAGAGCTCTACAATTCTGAGGTCTCCATGGTGGACCCACTCCCGTGCCTCCACTAAACATGGCCCTGGTGGGGGTTCTCTGCTACAACTCTGTCCCCACATTTCCATTCACCATTGCTCTACTGAGGCTCTCTGCAGTGACTCCCCCTGTGACAAATCTCTGGCGGAGCCCCCAGGCAAATTTTCCATACATCCTTTGAAATTGTGGTGGAGGCTGCCATCCCTCCATAGCTCTGATATTCTGCTAGCCTGCACACTTAACACCACATGGATACCACGAAGGCTCCTGGCTTGTATCTTTCAAAGCAGTGGGGTCTAGCAGCACCTGGGCCCAACTGAGCCATGGCTGGAGTAGCCAAGAGCACGGTGCTAGAATGCAGGGAACAGCTTCCCGAGGCAGTCCTGGACAGTGACTTGTGGTTGATGCCAGGTCTATTCCCCCAAACCATTCTTTCTCCCTAGGCCTCTGGCCCTGTGATTGGAGGGGCAGCTCCAAAGATCTCTAAAATGCCTTCAGAGTCTTTCTTCCATTCTCTTCATGATCCCTTCCTTTGCAAAGGGTTGCTGGGCTATACTCTTGGTTGTCTCTATTGTACATGCTTTTCTACTTTTTGTGGGGCAATACTGAGAGTTTTCCAATTTTTTACCCTATGCTTCCCTTTTAATTCTAAATTCTGCCTTTACATCATGCCTTAGCTGTTGTAAATCAGCACAGGTTGTTAGAATTAACCACACAGCTGCTTGAATGTTTTCTTGCTTAGAAATTTCTTCCACCAAATACTGAGGTTCATCACACTTAAGTTCTACATTCCTTAAAGCCCTCCAGCATGGAGACAATTCAGCCAAATTCTTTGCCAGTTCATAACAAGGGTGAACTCTGCTCCAGTATCCAATAAGCTCTTCCTTATTTGCATCAGAAACCTCCTCAGAATGGCCTTTACTGTCCATATTTCTATCAGCATTCTTGTCACCACCATTTAACCAATCTCTAAGAAGCTGCAACCTTTCCCTTATCTTCTTGTCTTCTAAGTCCTCACCAGAATCTAAACTTTTTCTAGCCTGCTTCACCAAATTCTCCCAGCCTCTGCCCATCATACCACAATTGGATTTCCCACCCCCTTAACATTGAAATTTTGGGGGACACATTAACCCATAGAAGTGCCTTAAGGCAAAGTTGCACCTTACTGCAAAGATGCTTTAGTGCTCAGCTCTTCTCCTTGAGCTCTTACACTCCGCTAAATTTTGTTCCCAAAATTTCCCTTTTTTGCCAGTGCTTGAATGGTTTTAAGAACATTTTAATAATGTTTCTACACAAATTTCAGCATTTACAGCTGAGAGGTGGGTCTGATACACATCTCACCAAATCACCAGGACTGGCCACTGTTTCTCTTCTATCTGCATTCAGTCCCTTGATGACCTCACTTTTGATTTAAGCATCATTTGGAAGGTGACCACGTCCAGATTCCATCTGGAGAAGCCTTTCACCCTCAGGGGACCTCGGTACTTCACCTGCAGTATCTGGTGGGGCTCAAGGAACAGACTGATTTCCCAGCACCATCTCACTCCCCAACATGTGACACTCATGTTCCCCTTTGGTGGATGGCCACAGTTATCAGTCACCCACTGGTTTCCTGTTTGAGCTTCCTCAACCCCACCCCACATTCAGGGCACTTCCTTACATGACCGAAGGACCTAGACCTGGGCTCTGGCCCTGGCACCTGCAGACATGCTGCCCCTGCTGCTTCTGTCCCTGCTGTGGGGGGGTGAGTGGGCTGTGGGAAGAGGGAAGGACACAGGTCAGGGGGTGCTGGGGCTGTAGCTGAGCCTCTGTGTCTCCCCAGGGTCCCTGCAGGAGAAGCAAGGGTACAAGTTGCAATTGAAGGAGTGGGTGACGGTGCAGGAGGGCCTGTGCGTCCTCGTGCCCTGCTCCTTCTCCTACCCCGGGAAGCCGTGGTATTCCCCTCACCAACTCTATATCTACTGGTTCCGGCAAGAGGACCACATATACTATGACAATCCTGTGGCCACCAACAACCCAAACAAAGCAGTGAAGACAGACACCCAGGGACGATTCCACCTCCTGGGGAACATCAGGACCAAAAACTGCTCCCTGAGCATCCAAGATGCCAGGATGGAGGACACCGGATACTACTTCTTATTAGTAGAGACAGAACAGAGTGGAATATATAAATATGAAGACAAGAGGCTGAGTTTACAGGTGACAGGTAAGGCAGGGGCCCCAGCAGAGGAACCTGGGACATGGAGACTCCTGTATAAGAACAGGGACAGGACAGCAGATGTTCCCTGCTCCTGGTTTTGGACCTAGGGTGGTCAGAAGAGATACAGGACCTAGGGCCAGCTCAAGCCATGAGGTCCTGGTCGCTCTCAGGGTCCCACTGTGGACCTCTCCCCCTGCCCCCTGGGGCACAGGCATCTCCCTCTCTCCTCCTCAGCTCTGACGGAGAAACCCAACATCCACTTCCTGGAGCCTCTGGTGTCCGGCCACCCCGTGAACGTGAGTTGCAGCCTGCCAGATTCCTGTGAAGGGGGACGACCTCTCATATTCTCCTGGAAGGGAGAAGCCCTTACTTCTCTGGGCCCCAAGATCCTCTGCTCCTCTGTACTCACCTTCACTCTGAGACCCCAGGACCATGGCACCAGTGTTACCTGTCAGGTGAAACGCCAAGGAGCTCAGGTGACCACAGAGAGAACAGTTCAGCTGAATGTCTCCTGTGAGTGGTTGGGAGGGATGACTGGGTTCCCAAGGGCAGTGGGAGTTGGTGCATGGATGAGTGTGTGTGTGTGTGTGTGTGTGTGTGTGTGTGTAGTAAGGAGGGAGAAAGAGAATGATAATCTGGGAAAATCTCATGTGTGGATCTGAGCCTTAAAAGTCTAGGTGGGGAGTGGGCCAGGACAGCCATCCCCACCTTCCGGGTTTCCATGGCCTATCCTTGGTACCTCCAGGGCCCACACCCATCCCCCTCCTCACCTCTGAAGCAACAGCTGTATCTTTCTATCCCAGATGCTCCATAGGACCTCACCATTAGCATCTTCAGAAATGGCACAGGTAGGAAAGAACGTCTCCTCTCCAGGGCTGTGATGGGAGCCCTCTGCAAGCTCAGGGCTCAGAACTTGGAGGGGCGACCCTCCCTCACTTCTCGGTCCCCTGGGTCTGGGTCTGCCCCACCACCGCCATTTACCAAGGTCTCCCATCGACAGACCCAGTATTGCTTTTGGCTGCTCCCTTTTCTCTTCTTTTCTAATTCATTTTTGATTGGGATTAAAAAACACACATCACAAAATTTACTATCTCAGCCACTTTTAAGAGTAAATTGAGTAGTGTTGAGTCTGCTCACATTGTTATGCAACCAGTCTGCATATCTGCAGTGATCTTTTCATCTTGCAAAACTGAAACTCTGTACACATTAAGCAACAACTGTCCATTTCTCCCTCCACCCGCTCCTGACAACTCCATTCTACTTTCTCTCTCTGTGGTTTCCACTGCTCTGGACACTGCTCCCTTCTCTAGAATTTCTGTCTCTCCGCACCTGCTCTGGCACACGGTCTCCTTCATCTCTCCTCTGACCTCCTTTGCGGGAACCTCAGTGTTCCCATTTCCACTGCTCTGCATTGTATGCCATTTCTCTCTCTCTCTCTCTCCACTCTCCTGGGCAATTTCATCCATCCCCTCACCCTGTCCTGCGGCTTCCCACAGCATCATATCCAGCCCTTGTCCTGAGCCACGAATCTGCACATTTACCTGCTTCCTGCTGCTGCTCCTCGCTTGCCCCTTCCCCATCCCCCACGTATCCAGGGTATTCTGGATGTCGCTCTAGACATCGCCCTTTCTCAGCAGCTGTACCCCATGAGTCAGCCAGTCCCGTCAATTTCACTTCTCAAATGACTTACCTCCTTTCCTTCCCTTTGGCTCAAGACACAGCTCAAGTCTCGTCCTCAGCCCTGAACCACTGCCTCAGCCTCCTCCCCAGCCTCCTGCCTCCTGTCTAATCTCTCCTGTTCAGGCCCCACTTGGCCTCAGCAGGATCCTTCTAGACCCACTGCTGATTCTGTCTTTCCCTTACTCACAGCCCCCTAATCCTTTCCAGTACCCCTTGGACAAAGTCCAATGTCCTCAGCCTGTCATTCAAGGCTCTTAAAGATCTAACCCACCCAAATCTCCCTCTGGTATCGTGTCTTGAAGCTCCTGGTCCTCTCTGCCAGGGTGCAGATAGAGGTACATTTCCCCCCATCTGCCAGGCTGTCTCAGTTCCTGGCACATCCCCACCAGGGCTGCCCACTCACTTCTCCTTTATGTGAGGACTCCCCCTCATCCTTCCAACCCTCTTCTTTCTCACAGTCTGACTGGACCACCAGGGTCATTCATTGCCCTTTCACCCATGACTAGCCCATTCTCAGCACTCGCCACATAGTCTTGTCTTTCTACTTGCAGCTCAGTGGGAGGGAAGAGGGAGAGACAGACCCCTCAGCTTCACTCACCTGGCTGTGTATTTCCTCCCCAGGCCTGAACATCTGGAACAATGGCGTGTCACTGCCTGTCCTGGAGGGCCAGTTCCTGCGCCTGGTCTGTGTGGCCAACAGCAACCCCCCTGCCTTGCTGAGCTGGTCTCGGGGAGGAAAAGCTTTGAATCCCTCTCAGTCTTCAGCATCTGGGGTCCTGGAACTGCCCTATGTAGGAGCTGAAGATGGAGGCGAATTCACTTGCTGGGCTCAGAACCCACTGGGCTCCCAGCACGTCTCCTTCAGTGTCTCTGTGCAGCGTGAGTTACAGAACAGGTGCTGAGTGACAGTCTGGTCAGGTGTTTAGGCTGTGGGAGGGCCTGAGGTCTGGGGACAACACTTCACCCTCCTCTCCCTTTCCCCAGGAAGCCCCGCTTGCTGCAGATGTGCAACTGAGAAACAGGAGGGCTCCTGGCCCCTCATTGTCACCCTGATCAGGGGGGCCCTCATGGGGGCTGGCTTTCTTCTCACCTATGGTCTGACCTGGATCTACTACACCAGGTGAGCAGGCCTGCCCCTCTCCAGGGAAGCCCAGTGAGGTGCCCCAGGGTTTCAGGTGAGGCTGAGTTGTCCTGCCCTGCCTGGCATTAGAATTAAGATGGTAGACTCTGATCTGAGACCCGTGTTGACTGTGCAGGTGTGGAGGCCACCTGGGGAGCAGGGCTGAGAGATCTGACTGAGCCCATCCTTCTCTACTTGGGACTGTGGTGTGAGCACAGAGGGACAGATGTGGGGACATCATTGTCAGCTTCTGGAAAGTCTCAACTCACACCCCAACAACTGCCCCTTTTTGTCCTGCCTGCCCCATTACCCATCTACTTACCCCAGCTATTGGTTCTGCCCCACTCCTTAGCTACATTACACCGGTCCCTTGCTCCCCTCCCTGCTCTTCCCTCTCTATCCCCAGCCCAGCGAAGGGAATAAACGTTGGCTCTTACCTCCCATTACCCAGCAGCTACCTTCTTCACACTTGAGTTTCTGTTCTCCCCAATGTCCCTATCAGTATAAACATTCATGTACGGTGGATTCTTGATGTAGTTTATATTTTTCTGTTAAAGACCATACCTCATCATAATTATTGTAAAATATCACAACATTTGATTATAAGTAAAAATTTTGTTAAACAGTACAGCATAAAAATTGATTTTACGATTTCATGTCTTTCTGGGAGTTCTCTAGAGAAAAATTATGTTTTAATTGTTCATTCTTTTCTGTTGGGCATGTTTCAACTCATGCTTTTTGTCTATTCTTTTTGTGTGTGTGTGCAGAACTTAAATTTAGTAAAACATGCATATCTAAAGACTGCAATTAGATGAGTGTTTACATATATGCACACTCTTGCTCCCACCACCAGCTCAAAGTGCAGATTCTTTCCAGCCCCTTCGTGGGTCTCTGTGCCCCTTTCAGTCAACAGATTTCCATGTTCACCATCATTCTTTCTTCTCTTCAAATAGAGGGGTATTGCTGGTTTTTGTGCTTCATATAAGTGGACTTAAACATTATATATGCTTTAGTGTCTGGCTTCCTTTTCTTAACGTGGTTTCTCTGATTTATTTGTGATGTTACGTATATTGTTTTTGTTTTCAGTATAGTATTCCATGTGTGAATATATCTCCTGTTATTTATTCATTCTAAGATACAATGGCATTATTTATTTATTTTATTGAAACATAAATGATTACACATATCTGTGGGGTACAGCATTGAATATCAATACCTGTGTACAATATGTGATGATCAAATCAGGATAATTAGTATATTCATCATTACAAACCGTAATCATTCTTTGTGTCCCTTACCCAATTTCTTGCTAACCCCCTACTCCTCCCTCTTTCCTACCTCTAGTAAACATAGTTTTGTTCTCTCTTTTTGAAAGTTCCACATATTATTAATTGTTGTTTTTCTTTCTTTCTCTTTCCTTTTCTTTCTTTCTTTCTTTCTTTCTTTCTTTCTTTCTTTCTTTCTTTCTTTCTTTCTTTCTTTCTTTCTTTCTTTCTTTCTTTCTTTCTTTCTTTCTTTCCCTTCCTTTCTTCCTTCTATCCTTTTCATTTATTTATTTTTTTAGCTCCCACCCATGAGTGAGAACATGTGGTATTTCCCTTTCTGTGCCTGACTTATTTGACTTAACATCATTTTATTTGGGCTTATCCAAGTTGCTGCAAATGGCAGAATGTCATTCTTTTTTATGGCTGAGTAGCATTCCATTATGTATAAATACCACATTTTCCTTATCCAGTTGTCCATTGATGGACATTTAGATTGATTCCATATACTGGATATTGAAAATAGAGCTGTGATAAATATGGGAGTGCAGGTATCCCTTCTACATGACGATTTCCATTCCTTTGGGTACATACCCAGTAGTGGGACTGCTGGATTGTACAGCAGTTCTTTCTGTAGTTGTTTGAGAAAACTCCATACTGTTTTTCATAAGGGCTGCACTAATTTACAGTCCCACCAACAGTGTAGGAGGGTTCTCCTTTCTCCACATCTTCACCAGCATTTGTTATTCTCTGCCTTTTTGTTGATAGTCTAACTGGGGTGAGATGATATCTCAATGTGGTTTTGATTTGCATTTCCCTGGTGATTAGTGATGTTGAGCATGTATTAATCATCTTAGCTATATCTTCTGGATAACTTGCTACAGCTTCTACATCAGCAGTTCCTGCTTCATCTCGTACTTTTATGTTCTGGTGATGGCCTCTTTCCTTAAACCTCATGAGCCAAGCTCTGCTAGCTTTCAACTTTTCTTCTGCACTGTATTCATGTCTCTCAGCCTTTTTAGAAGTGAAGAGAGTTAGGGCCTGGCTCTGGATTAGGATTTAGCTTAAGAGAACATTGTGACTGGTTTGATCTTTTATCCAGACTACTAAAACTTTCTCCATATCAGCAATAAGGCTGTTTTACTATCTTACTATTTGTGTGTTCACTGGAGTATCACTTTGAATTTTCTTCAGGAACTTTATCCTTGCATTGACAACTTGGCTGACTTTGGTGCCAGAGGCCCAGCTCTCAGCCTATCTCAGCTTTCACTGTGCTTTGCTCACCAAGCTTAATCTTTTCTAGATTTTGACTTAACGTGAGAGACATGCGACTCCTCCTTTCACTTAAACACTTAAGAGGGCATTGTAGGGTTACTAATTGGCCTTATTTTAATATGCTGTGTCTCAGGGAATTGGGAGGCTGTGAGAGAGGAAGAGAGTCAGGGAAATGGCCTGTTGGTGAAGCATTCAGAACACACACAACATTTATTAAGTTTTGCCATCTCATATAGGCATGGTTTGTGGTGCCCCAAAACAACTACAGTAGTAACATCAAAGATCTCTGATACATCACCAAACAGACAAAATAATAATAATAAAAAGTTTTAAATATTTTGAGAACTACCAGAATGTGACACAGAGACACAAAGTGAACACATGCTTTTGGTAACATGGAGCCAATAGATTTCTGGATGCAGGGCTGTCCCAAAACTTCAGTTTGTAAACAGTGCAATATCTATGAAGTTCTATAAAAGGAATCTCAATAAAGCAAAGCACAATAAAACAACATATGCCTGTACATGAAATCTAAAAAAGTCAAACTCATAGAAGCAGAAGGTAGAATGGTGTTTGCCAGAAGCTGGGGGTGGGAAAATGGGGGAGAGTTTGGTCAAAGTGTACAAACTTTCATTTATAAGATGAATAAGTTCTGGCGCTCTAATGCACAGCATGGTGACTACAGTTAATAATACTGTACTATTTACTTGAAAATTGTTAAGAGAGTAAATTTGATGTGTTCTTATCACAGGCACACACACACACACACACACACACACACAAACACACACAAATGAAAACTATAGGTGTCAATGACTGTGTTAATTAATTTGACTGTGGTAAATATTACATGATGTATAGGCATATCAAATCACCATGTTGTACACCTTGAATATATACAACTTCTATTTGTCAATCAAATATTTAGAAATAATAGAAAACTTAAAGAAGAAATGATAGATGTTGTCATTAAATATTTGTAGAGAAAAAATACAATGAAATTGCATTTGTTTCCAGTTTTTGGCTTTTATTAATTATTTTATATAAATTTTGTGATGAAAATGTAAAAAAATAGCCCTTTTTTTCTGGCGGGTATGGAATTGCTTCATTAAAAGGTAGGCATGTATTTAGCTATAATATCTAGTATAAGATGTACTATCTACTGCCCAAGAATTCTCCTGAATAGTTGAATACTAAAAAAAAAAAAAAAACCAACCAAAACTGTTTTTCCCCTGCTGTCACACCACAACTGTCATTACAGGAGACTTCTGTGACTAAATGTTTGGGCAATTCTCCCCACTAGCAAGTAAGCAATACCAAGAATATGTAGAAAAAACACTGACAAGGTGTTTTACTTATATTCTCACTCAGCAACAATCAACACAGAAGACAGACTTCTGTGACCAAATACATCAGGGTTTCCCCCCACACACCAAGCACTTCTTCAGTGGATATCAGTTTGCTGTTCTCTAATTCAAATCAATTCTGACACTATCTACCTGGAGCTTGAGGGCTGAGTCCCTACAGGTTGGAAGCTACAGGCTGAGGGCTCAGTCCCCAAGACTGCATCCATTTCAGATGCCGGTTGCAAGTTCAGGTCCCTGGAACTTATGGCTGACCAGCTATAAATCAGGGTCCCCGCAAAGCTCTCCTCAGGCTTGATTTGCTGAGCAGCTCAAAGGACTCAGGGAAACATGTTTACTCATTTATTTTAAAAGATATTACAAAGGATACAGATAACGAGATGCATAGGGTGAGGAATGGCAGAAGGTAGGCTCATGCCCTCCCCAGGCATGCCACCCTCCAGGAATCTCAACACGTTCAGCTTTCCAGAAACTCTTCAAACCTAATCTTCCTGGATTTTTATAGAAGCTTCCTTACATAGGCACTATTGACTAAATCACTGGCTATTAGTGACCAAGTTAATCTTCAGCCCCACTCTTCTCTCCAGAGGTTGAGGAGTGGGGCTAATAATTCCAACTTTCTAATTCTGCCTTGGTGTTTTCTATGAACTGCCCCCATCCTAAAGCTACCTAGAGGCCTTCAGACACCAGCCAGCTAATTAGCATACAAAAAGACATTCATCACTTTGGAGATTCTAAGGATTTCAGGAGTTGTGTATGCCAGGAGATGGGGACAAAGAACAAATGTGTATTCCATGATATCACAGCAATCAGTTCTGCAGTGGATGTCCTCCAATTCAATTCTATTGACACTATTTACCTGGAACTAGCCTCAGATCACACAGGTTTAAGATTCAGTTCCACAAACTGAGCCCCACTTCTGATACCGATTGCAAGCCTGAGGTCATTTTGCATGTGCTTCTGACCAACTGGCTATAAATTGGGGTTTCCAGAGCCCCCTCTAAGTTTGATTAACTTGCTGGAGCAGCTCACAGAAGTCAGGGAAAAACTTACATTTACCAGTTCATCATAAGGGATATTACAAAGGATACAGATGCATAGGACTAGGTGTAACAGAAGACATTCACAGTTTCTGTGCTCTCTCCAGGCATTCTACCCTCCCAGAACTTCCTTGTGTTCAGCTGTTCTGAAGCTCTCTTAACACTGTTCTTTTGGGTTTTTATAGAGACTTTATTACATAAGTAATAGATCTGCAACATAACCAGTGCCATTTTAGACAAGCCCAAGCACAAAATGGCATTGCCCACCTCCTCCCCTCCCCTCCCCCATTCTCTTTCACAAAAAGCCTCATGGGTTTGGAGAAAATGAAACTTTTGGCATTTCCACATGTGCAGAACTCTCCATTCCCATGACGTAACTCAATCCCCAACCTGGAATTACATCCCCCAGCTCTTGGTGCCAACATACCGATATAAGCTCCCACCGCCCTATGTTAGCTGCTGTCCCCCATTTTCATGGCAGTCCTGGGCTGTCCTCCATTTGAGTACAGCCTGGCAGATTTCTTTCTTTAATAAAGCTTGAATGGTACCCGGCATCTCGGCTCACTTTCTTTCATTATGGTGCCAAAACCTGGGAAATGTCTTGGCCGGGCCATGGGCTGATCCCCTCTCTTGGATTGATTGACTTCCAGCCACCCTTCCCAGACCTGCCAAAACCAGATGCCTCCAGGACTCTCTTCTTTTGCCATTTCAGACCAATGCATCCAACACCAGCCTCAATTCAGGGTGAGCCAGTAGGTCTGTCCTGCCTTCTTCTACGGGTTCCCCTGACTACTCTCTACGACTGCGGTCTCTACAAAGCCCAGGCACCTAGCTGAGGGAACTCTTCTCGTGCCCCCCAGCTATTGAAGGATGCTTCATTAATGGGTCATGGCTTTTCTCTCGAAAAGAAGGTGGACAGCAGAGAGGACACTCTTTGTTGGCATGCTTCTTCTACCAGGACTGACTGCCCTTTCTCACCCTGTAAATGGGATCCCCAAAATCCAAACCTCCATACTCTATGACCTTGGGCTGCCTCCTGGCCAATTTCTTGGCCCCCAGGGAGACATTAAAACTCAAACACCTCATTACAATGGATCCCAGTGGCCACAAGATGGCACTCAATTAAGACACTCACTGAAACAGCAAAAGCTGTAGAGATTCCTTGCTCAGGCCTCCTCCTATCTCTGAATGTGTACTTCTCTCTGTCAAAACTGTCCTATGTCTCAAATTCTCCTAGCTCATGCTTGACCTCTTCTTCCAGGCTCAGATCAATCTTCTGATCCATCAGCCCTCCACATTTCTCTCTCTTCCCTCTTCCTGGTCTGGAGATGCTCGTCCTCAACCACTCAACTCCTCCCCTTCTCCCCCTTTGTCAGGTAACAATCTGGTCTCAGCTCTGGCTTTTTATAACCCGTCTGTGAAGTGGCTGGGATGGAAGGAATTGTCTGAGTCCATGTACAGGGAGCAGGTCTGGATGGTGGCTCAGGTACATGCTCAAAATAGTAGGCAGCCTGTGGGAGCCATTGCTGTTCCTTGCATGGACCCAAATTGGGACTACCAGGCCAGCCACAGGGATTGGGATCTCCAGGATAACATGATCACACACCTACTTCATGGCCTCCAAACGCTACTCACAAGTCAGTCAATTTTGATAAGGTTAGAGAAATCACACAGAGATCCACTGAAAATCTAAGTGAGTTCCTAACCCGCTTCTCTGAAGCTTTACATAAATACACACGTATAGATCCAAACTCCTCTGCAGGCATGGCCCTCTTACAGTCTCATTTTATTATCCAATCAGCACCTGATATTCCAAAAACTATAAAAGAGATCAGGCCAAATACCAGCTCCTGGCTAATGCCATCAATGGCTCACATACTCCAAAGCTGGCTGCCTCTAGGGGCAAGCCACCTGAGAACTGTTTTAAATGTGGTCAACCGGGCCACTCAGCATGGGCCTGTCATAATCTGTCCTTACTGCAAACAGCCAGGTCACTGGGGGATTGGCTGTGCCACTTGCCAGAGAGGGAGTGGCCAAGTCCCCAACCTACAGCCTTTGGCTTCATGGCCATCCCTACCAGAGCTTCTCGGCTTTGCCCTGGAGGAGGGCTGACGATGCCCAGGGCCTGAGGCCCCCACAGAGATCACCATGGATGAGCCCATGGTAACTCTCCTCATAGCAGGTAAGCAGATCTCTTTTGTCATCAATATGTGGGCCATTTACTCTACCCTTCCTGAGTATGCAGGACCAACACCACCATCCTCTATCACAATAGTAGAGGTCACGGGATCAGAATACCACCCATGGATCACTCAAACCCTTTCCTAAACCCTATAACACACCCAATTCACACAAATTTTTAATAATGCCTCAATGCCCAGCCCCCTTACTGGGATGGGACATCCTTTTCAAATTCAAAGCTACCCTTACCCTAAACACTTTAACTCCAGCTACAATACTCCTGTTACAGGCTGCACCCAGACCTGGCCCCTGAGGCTTTCAACTTTCCCTTCCCCCTCAGACAAGGTTAATCCCTAGTATGGGAAGCTTCTTCTCCCTCAATTGCTATGTACCATTCCCCTATCCTTGTTAAATTGCTGAACCCCTCTTTGTTCCCTGATGTCCCACAGTACCCCATCACTAACAAACACCTAATAGGCTTAAAACCTGTCATACACAAACTCCTTTCTTCTCATCTCTCACGGCCTACCCGCTTGCCTTTCAATACACCCATCCTTCCAATTATAAAGCCTAGTGGCTCATACCATTTTGTACAGGACTAATCCTGACACGTGCTGTTCCCAACAACTTACTGCAACAGTACTATCTCAAGGGTTTCAGGATAGCCCCTACTTTCTGTCCAGGCCTTAGCTCAAGATTTATCTGAACTCCCCCCCCAATCTCTAGCAATTTAATACAATATGTGGACGACCTCCTCCTTTGTAGCCCCTCCTATGAGGATTCATAGGCCCACACTGTTGCTCTCCTTAGTTTCCTGGCCTCCAGGGGATATCGAGTGTCCCCAGCAAGGCCCAAATTCCTTCTCCTTCAGTCACCTACTTGGAAGTTCACCTGACCTCCAACACCAGAGAAATAAAGGTGGATCACAAGAGTCTAATTTCTGAACTCCCTACTCCTACCACAAAGGGTGAAATCCTTTCTTTCTTGGGGCTTGCAGGGTCTCTTCGCCTATGGATTCCTAACTTCAGCACACTAGCAAAGCCACTTTATGGGGCAGCCACAGGGGATCCTGTCATTCCTTTAGATCCCACAAAGCCCATTCATTCTTCCTTCCAGTGATTAAAAGCCACTCTCCTCACAGCCCCAGCTGTATCTCTCCCAAACCTATCTCTTCTTTTTATCCTGTATGTCACCAAAACCCAAGGATTGGCAGTCGGGGTTTTGGGACAAAAGGCAGGAGATATTTTCTGCCTGGTTACAAACCTCTCTAAACAACCAGACACCACAGCTCGAGCATGGTGCCCCTGTTTACGGGCCTTGGCAGCAGCCGCCTTTTTACCATAAGAAAGTTCTAAACTAACTTTTGGACAAAAAACAGTCAAGACCTTCTCAGCCCTAAGGCCAAGTCAATTCTCTCCCCTTCCCACCTACAATTTATTCACCTTACTTCTATTGAAAACTCCCAGTTCTCCTTTAAACCTTGCTCTCCCTTAAATCCAGCCACTCTCATCCCCAAACACTCATGACCCTTAGAACACAATTGCACAGAGGCTTTAGACCTTTTTCTCAATCCCTTTCCACATATCTCCCCACATCCCATTACATGGTTCATAGATGGGGGCACCACCTCCATGCCTGCCCCCTGGGTGGGTTATGCTATAGTAAACCTAACACAAGTGATTGAGGCTTCACAACTCCCAGAGGAGGTTGGGGTTATATGCTGTAGAGGACACCAAACCTCCAATGACCCCATAGCCCAGGGAAACAAACTGGTGGCTCTAACTTCAAAACAGGCTGCTCAATCACCAGGCCCCCACTCTTCCTCTCCTGCTCAGATCCTTCTCATGGTGCCTACGCCCTTATCCCAATACACACTCCAAGAAATACAATACCTCCAATAGTTGGGGGCACAGAGAAAGGACAACTGGTATACTCTATCCAGTCACTATGGCCTCCCTACCACACAAGCTGAGCAAATCCTTTTAGATTTCCATAATTCAGTTCATATAGGCTACGAACTCCTACTATGCCTTCTTCAGCCCTTATATTACTCTCCCACAAAAGGACATGCTATCTTCTAACCCTGGTAGATAGCTTTTTGTGTCGATTTGAGGCTTTTCCCTGCACTTCAGAGGATGCTACAGCAGTAACACATGCTCTCACCTCAGAAATCATCCCTCGTTTTGGCCTCCCCACCAGTCACTCACTCACCTATGGGCTGCCCCTCACAAGCCTACAGGCCTCAGCCCCCTTGAACTTATGTACAGTAGGCCCTTCACTCTCACGCCTCTGCCTTCCAGTTCATCACTTTGAGGCCAGTATCTCCCTACTTTTTTGCTCATTAGGGATCTTCTTAGGGAACAGGCCAACCTTCTATTACCTCATCCTTTCCCACCACCCTTTCAGACTTTAAACTGAGCCAGAGACAGAAAATCTATATTAAAACCCGAATCCCAAAGCCTCTCTCACCATGCTGGGAAGGGCCTGATAGAGTACTTCTCACCACCCCCATTGTAGTGAAAGTACTAAGAAAGGCCCCTTGGTACCACTTATAAAGAACTAAGAAAGAACCATTGGTACCACTTGGTAAAACTAGCACCTGAGACTTTACCCAAAGAATCTGTTAACAACAAGCCAGAGGGTCCCTCTGCTTAACCCCGAGCCCTACATCTCCTTACACTTCATCCATTTTAGAACCCACAAAACTAAAAATCTCCAGGACCTTTGCTCTTCCCCCAATCCCAGAAGAAGGATGATCCTTCCTTCGGTGATTATCCTCTCACCCTTGCAGGCTTCATGTCCTTCGCACAAGAGCTACTATTACACTATCTGTTCTAGTACTTGCTACAGGATTGGCAGCAACTGCCCCCAAAGGGTGTAACATTATAAGATTTCTCCTGGCACTCCTTTACCTCCTATCAGTAGGATGCTCCTTAGCAATTTCACTGTGGCAATGTCCCCTTTAAATTCTTTTAGCTCCCTAAACCTTTGCATCCTTCCCGTGTTTTTCCTCCTATCTCAAGCTCCCCCTTACCTGGAACATGGAGGCTCCAGGTCTGCAGGGACGCTGCAGGCCTCAGTGAATCAGACTGGTCCCCGAGTGATTCATCTGTCTCCCACTTTGGGAGAAACTTTTTGTGGCCACCCTCCTCCCTGTCAATGCAGCCCATTGAGTTACCACAAATGTCTCTTCACTTTCCTCTAATCTCACCTCAGTGGGGACTGTCAGCGTTGTGTGGGGCCTGCCCACGCTCTGCCTCATTAACACCAAATGCTACCACTCACTTACCCCCTCCTCGTCCATGCTCTAAAACTGGAATGTATTTCCTTTGTAAAATTACCTTATCCTGTTGCCTGCCCCCCCAACGTGATTTCTTGCTTATACTTTTGGCTCTTCCCTGACATCACCCCCCAGACAGATGGAGGGATGGAGACAGGACTGAGACTAACTTCGGCCCCTCCCTCTCAGGAAGTGCCCCTGCTCCCGTAGGGCACTAATTGTACCTTTTAATTGGGGCAGGGATCCTTCCTGCAACTGGAACTGGCATAGCAGACCCTGCTACTGCCTCTCAATTCTATCAAAAACTCTCAAAAGAACTAAGCATAGATAACATCTCCTCCCTGCAGTGACAGGTCACCTAACTCAGGACAGTTGACAGTTGCTTTGCAGAACCATCAGGCCCTTTACTTCCTTACAGCTGAGAAGGAAGGCACCTGCCTCTTCTTGGGGGAGGAATGCTGTTATTATGTAAATGAGTCCGGGGTGATCCAAAACAATTTAAACCTTTTCACTGAACCCTTGGCTACCCTGGCTTATGCCCCTACTAGGACCCCTAACTGTGCTGGAACTCATCCTACTTTTTGGCCCCTGTCTCTTTTGGTGTTTCTCTAATTTCTTGCAGGAATGTATGCATGCTTTCTCAAACCAAAAGGTCACCAAATTGTTCCTTCAAGGAGGATATCAGCCCCTCAGAATCAGTGACCCTTCCCCAGAGGAATACAGTCTCCCCACACAAAACCAATACCCCGCCACCTAATTGTTTTACCCGCCAACATGTCTTTTATTTTTTCCATATCTTCGCCCATCTTCAGCAGGAAGTAGCTTCAGAAGAATGAGACTTCTGCCCTTTTCCCCTTTTTCCTATACTTAAAAGGCAGGAATAATAGCTATGAAACATAACCAATAGCATTTTAGACAAGCCCAAGTACAAAATGGCGCCAGCCACCTCCTCCCCTCCCCTCCCCCATTTTCTTTTACAAAAAGCCTCATGGTTTTGGAGAAAATGAAACTTTCAGCATTTCTGCATGTGCAGAACTCTCCGTCCCAATGACCTAAGTCGATCCCCACCCTGGAATTACATCACCCAGCTCTTGGCACCAACATGCCAATATCAGCTCCCACCACCCTATGTTAGGGGCTGTCCCCCATTTCCAGGGCAGCCCCGGGCTGTCCTCCATTTGAGTACAGCCTGGCAGATTTCTTTCTTTAATAAAGCTTGAATGGTACCCAGCATCTCAGCTCACTTTCTTTCAATAAGCATGATTGAGTAAATCATTAGTGACTGGTGACCAACTTAACCTTCAGTCTGTCTCCCCTCTCCAGAAGTGGGGGGCAGGGCTAAAGTCACAATCCTCTAATTCTGCCTTGGTTTTTTCAGTGACCAGCCCCCAACCTGAAGCAACCTAGGGGCAACCAGCCATCAGTCAATTCATTAGCATAGAAAAAGTTGAAGATTCCAAGGATTTTAGGAGTTTTCTGCTGGTTTGTGGGAGGAAGACCAAATGCGCAGTTCACAATATCACAGTGGTTATACCAATTTACATTCCCACCTTCACGTATGAGAGTTGTAATCTTTCTATACCCTTAGCAGTACTTTTGTTGTCTGCATGTTCAATTTTAATCACTGAATCTGTTTGAGGTGATATCTCATTGTGGTTTTAATTTGCATTTTCCTAGTAAGTAATGATGTTGACCAGCTTTTCATCTGCTTGTTGGCCACTTGGATTTCCTCTTTGTGAAATGCTTGTTCTGGTTTCTTTCCCATTTATAAATAAAAATTGGGCTTTTTCTTAATAATTTTCTAAGTTCTCTATTCCAAGTATGAGTGCTTTAAATTGTGACTACCTTTCCCACTTGTCACTATCTTTTCTTGATGAGGAAGAGTATTTCATTTTTATGAAATTCCATTGGTCAATCTTTTCATGTTTGTGTAGTATTTTTTGCTGTCCCATTTTTAAGGTCTTTGTGTGTGTCAGAATCTTAAAGATCTTATTAAATATTTCCTTTATGCTATTTTTTTAAAATTATGATATGATACAATTTATTGTTCTGCTGTACAGCACAAAATAATTTAATGGATACATAGATTTGTTTAGCCACCACCACCACAACCAGAATACAGAATGATTCCATCACCCCAAATATTTCTTTGTGCTATTCCTTGATAGTCATGAAACTGGTGATTTTGATGAGAAATCATAAACTTGTCTTTTTCTTGGTTTGCTCTTTGCCTTGCCAGTAAATTTTCATTAACAAGCTGTTCTTATGAAGCTGTTGATAAGACATAGTTGGGATAGTTGAGTCAAGATCATAAGACTCTTCCTGCCCTTTTCCTTAAGGTAACATCTCTGATGGTAATGTCACAAATTATTTGCCTAAGATGTTTTCAAGACCCTTGGGGTTGCTTTCTACAGCATAAGCCAGTTGAAATTAGCTCTGGTGATAAACCTCTCTTCTGAGCCTGTGTGGGTGTCCAATTGATGACCTTTTGATGTCCACTTCCAGATCATGCAAATCTGCCAGTTTTTGAACATGTGACCCATGAAGGCATGCAGACAGCTTGTACTTGAGCAGATTTCTGAAGAACATCTTCAAACTCCTTATCCAATCACTTCCCTACAAGATCCTCACCACCCCTCACCCACTCTCCACAAATATCTCTAGTATCTCACCATTGAAGAGGAAGATTTGAAATTATACTCCTGTCTCCCCACTTGGCTGCTTCTTGAATAAACTTTTTTCTCTGCTGCAAAGACTGGTGTCTCAGCCTATTGGCTTACTGTGCGTCAGGCAATGAACCCCTTTCAGTTACAGTCTCGCCTTCCAACCAACTTTAACCGCTGGAAAATACTAATGTGTCCTGCGTAACTACAGTTTTGTTTTTTTAATAATATCTTGTGACATTATTAATTCATGATCTTATATATTGAAAACCCTAAAACATCCACCAAAAATCTGTTAGAACTAATAAACAAATTCAGTAAAGTTGCAGAATACAAAATCAACATACAAAACTTAGTAACATTTTTATATGCTGTCGGGAAAATGTAAGGAAAATGATCAGGACCCCTCGGGTGTTGGGAGTCTTGCCGAGCATCTGAGGTGGGTATACACGTGTGAATGGGTGTTCCTTGTTATTGTCTAATGTGACTGTGCATGTGCATCCGGGTGTTTTTTGGATGATGGACTTGAGTATAAAGGACTAACGGCCCAGATGCATGAAGCTTCTAGAGGACACTCTGGGAAGCCATATTATGTCGACTGCTCCTAGCTCTGAATAAAGCCTATCATTTCTTCACCCACAGCTCCAACGCCCTTTTCCTATTACCGAGCTCATAGACCTGCATGTGAAGGGTTTGTGACCCAGTCTGGACAACAGGCTTGAGGGGTCTGTGAGACCTAGCCCTAGGTCTACATAAGCCAATAGTAAACTCTGAAAAAGAAATCAAGAAAGCAATTTTATCTACAACAGGAACAAAACATAAGATATGTAGGAGTAAGGTTTACCAAAGAGCTGAAAGATCTAAAAACTATAAAACATCAATGAAACAAATTGAAGAAGATACAAATAAATGGAAAGGTACCCTGTGTTCTTGGATTGGAAGAATTAATACTTTCACAATGACTGCACTACCCAAAGATTTAATGAAATCCCTACCAAAACACTCACACCAATGACATTCTTCACAGAAATAGAAATAACAATTCTAAAATTCATGTTGAACAACAACAACAACAACAACAACAAACCCCGAAGAGCCAAGGAAATTCTGAGCAAAAAGAACAAAACTGGGCACATCACACTATCTGACTTCAAAATATATCACAAAGCTAAACATGGTACTGGCATAAAAATAGACACATAGACCAATGTAACAGAATAGAGAGTCCAGATATAAATTCACACACTTACAGCCAACTGATTTTTGACAAAGGTGCCAAGCACACACACTGGGGAAAAGACGGTCTCTTTATTAAATTGTTCTGGGACAATTGGATATACACATGCAGCAGAATGAGACTAGATCCCTAGAACTCCCCATATACAAAAATCAACTAAAAATTGATAAATGATTTAAATGTAAAACCTGAAACTTTGAAACTACTAAGAGAAAACAGGTGAAATGCTTTATAGCATTGAACCAGGCAAGGATTTTTAAAATAAGACCTCCAAAACACAGGCAAGAAAACAAAAATAGACAAACGGGATTATGTCAAACTAAAAGATTTTGTTCAGCAAAGAAAATAATTAATAGAATAAAGAGACAACCTACAAAATATGAAAAAAATATTTGCAAAGTATGCATCTGACAAGGGATTAGTATCTAGAGTATATAAGAAACCTAAACAATTCAACAGCAAGAAACCCAATTAAAAAATGGGCAAAAGATCTTAATAGGTATTTCTCAAAAGAAGACATTCAAATGGCCCATGGGTACATGAAAAAATGCTGAAAATCACTAATCATCAGGAAAATGAAAATCAAAACCACAAGATACCACCTCGCTCCACTTAGAATGGCTATTACCAAAAAACAAAAACAATGACAAAACAAGTGTTGGTGATGATGTGGAGAGAAGGGAACACTTGCACACTGTTGGAGGGATTGTATATCAGTATAGCCACTATGGAAAACAGTATGGAGGTTTCTCAAAAAATTAAAAGTAGAACAACCGTATGACCCAGCAATTCCACTACTGGTTATATATTTAATGAAAATGAAATCAGTATGTCAAAGAGATATCTACATTTCCTTGTTTATTGCAACACTATTTACAGTAGACAAGATATGAAATCAACCCAAGTGTCTAACAATGGTTGAATTGATAAAGCAAATGTGGTATGTATACACAATGAAACACTACTCAGCCATAAAAAAAAGAATAAAATCTTGTCATTTGCAAAAACATGGATGGATCTGGAGGATTTCATGTTAAGTGAAATAACTCAGAAACAGAAGGACAAATACCACATGATCTCACTCATATGTGGAACTGGAAAAAAGAGAGAGAGTCGATAGAAGCAGAGGAGAAGAGTGGTTACCAGAGACTGAGGAGAGTCAGGGGAAGGGGAGAGAAAGGGGTGGATGGGGGCAGGTTGGTCAACAGATACAAATTAGAAAATTTTGCAGTTAGAAAGGAGGAGTAAGTTCTGGTGTTCTCTTACATAGTATGGTAAAGATGGTTAATAGTAAGCTATAGTGTATTACAAAATAGCTAGAAGAGAGGCTTTTGAATCTTCTCACCATAAAGAAATGATAAATGCATAAGGTGAGGGATATGCTAAATACTCTGATTTGATCATTGCACAACATATATGTATTGAAACATCAAATTGTACTGATAAATATGTACAATTACACTGTGCCACTAAATAATACATTAAATTAAAACATATAAAATGCCATGTAAATGGCATCATATGGTGTGTAACCTTTTGAGACTGGTTTCATTCACTCGGCACAGTGCTTCTGAGATTTATCATAACTTTCTTTCTATTGCTGAGAAGTATTCCATTGTATAGAATTAGCATGTTCACCTGCTGAAGTGCGTATGGGTTGTTTCCAGTTTGGGGCAGCTATAAATAACACTGCTGCGAACATTTATGTACAAGTCTGTATAGATGCATATTTTCATTTCTCCTGGATAGATTCCTAGGAGTGGAATGTTGGGCCATGCGGTAAGTTTATATTTAACTGTATAAGAAACTGTCAAACTGTTTTGGACAGAGGCCATACCATTTTGCATTCCCACTAAGAATTTCCAAGAGTTCTAGTTTCTCCCCATCATTGCCAGCGGTTGGTATCATCACTATTTTAGCCATTATCACAGGTGTGTAGTGTATCTCCATGTGGTTTTAATTTGCATCTCCACAATGATGCCGAGCGTCTTTTTATGTGCTTCTCTGCCACCCACATATTCTCTTTGGTGAAGTGTCCATTCAAATCTATTTCTCACTTTTAAATTATTTTTGTTTGTTTTCTTACCACTGAGTTTTGAGGGTTCTTATATATTCTGAATACAAGTTTTATATCAGATATGATTTGCACAGGTTTTCTCTCAATTTGTAGCTTATCTTTTAGTTATTTTTACATTGTATTTCACAGTTAATTTTTTTTAATTTAAATGAAGCCCGATTTATCTTTGTTTTTCTTTTGTTGGTTGTGCTTTTTATGTCACATCTAAACACTTTTTGTCTAACTCCAGGTCACAAAGATTCTCTTCCACATTTTCTTCTAAAATTTTATACTATTATATTTTAGAGTTAATTTTTAGATAAGGTACAACAAGCTTTAGGTTGCTGTTCCTTTTCTTGGCATATGTAAGTCCAATTATTTCAACACCATTTGTTAAAATGATTATTTTTTCTCCATTGAATGAATTTTGTGTCACTGTCTAACACTGATTGGCCATATGTGTGGGGGTCTAGTTCTGACCTCTATGGTCTGTTCATTGATCTATGCACCTAGACCTTTAGAATATGTGCAAATACCACAGTGTCATGATTACTGTAGCTTTACAGTAAGCTTAAAATTGGGCAGTGTGATTTCTCTAACTTTCTTTTCTTTATATAATTGTTTTTCACTATTTTAGTTCTTTTGCCAGTTCACATAAAATTTGCAATCAGCTTGTCTGTGTCTACAAAAAGTACTGCTGGGATTTTAGTTGGAATTGTGTTGAGTCTATAAATCAATTTGGGGAGAATTGACATCTGTAACATGTTGAGTCTTCCAGCCCATGAATATGTCTCTGCATTTATTTAGGCCTTTAAGATTTCTGTCATCTGCATTTTGAAGTTTGGTATGGATCCTCCACATACTTATACTGTGATTTTATACATATATACATATGTGCATATAGTTATCTGTATAAAGGTATATATATATTTCATTATCGGTCTATGTGTATCTATGTATCTCAATTTATTTTTTGATCTACTGCATACGGTGTTTTTAAAAATTTAAGTCCTGAATCATACTTTGCCAGTATGCAGAAGTACTTCATTGATTTTTATGCATTGGCTTACTATCCTGTGACCTTGCTAAATTCAGTTATTAGTTCTAGTAAGATAACTTGCAGTTTTCTGCATGGATACTCATGTTGTCCATGTATGGGGTAGTTTTATTTCTTCCTTTCCAATCTTTTCTTTACTTTCCCTGCCTCATTGCCCTGTACAGGACTTCCAATATGACGCTGAGCAGGAGCAGTAAGAGCTTTGTTTCAGATATTGAGGAGGAGGTGGGAAGAAACACTCAGTTTTTCAACATTAAATGTGATGTTAGCTGAAGGTTTTCTTTAGTTGCCCATTATCAAGCGAAGAAATGCCCAGCTATTTCTAATTTACGAGACTTTTTAAAAAACAATGAAGAGGTGTAGGATATTTTCAAATGCTTTTTCTGCATTACTTGATATGATTCTGTGATTTTTCGTCTTTGAACTGTTAATATTATGGTTTATAACACTGATTAATTTTCAAATAGTAAATCAGCCTTGCAATCCTGGGATAAACCCCACTTGGCGGCTGTGTATCACTCTCTTTACGTATCACTGGATTCTGTTTTGAGTCTATGTTTGAGTGTTCTTGTGTTTATGTTCATAGGGGAAATCGGTTTGCAGCTGCTTTTTGGGGGGAATTGTTTTCGTCTAGTTTTCATATCAGGATAACGCTGGCCTCATGAAATAAGTTGGAAATTGCTTCTTCCCTTTTTATTTTCTGAAAGAGATTATGTAGAATTGGTGTTATTCTATAAATGTTTGATAGTTCTACAAGTGAAACTATCTGGGCATGGATATTTATTTTTCAGAAGGTTTTAAACTTTGAATTTAAATTATTTAATAGTCTTGGAACTTATCATGTTGCTTATCTCAGCTTCGGTTTTAGTAGATTGTGATTTTTTTCCCTGGAATTAGTCTATTCTATCTAAGTTGATAAGTTTATGTGCATAGAGGTGCTTGTAGTAATCCCTTATTATCCTTATTTTAATACCTATGGAGGATGTAATGATATCCCATTTTTTTCATGATATTGATAACTTCTGTCTCCTCACCTTTTTAAAAAATTAATCTTGTGAATCTTGTCATACATTTTACTGACATTTTCAAGTACCAATATTTGCATTTAATATTATTATTGTTATTTTTGCTTAAATAACAGAAATTTACTTTCTCACAGTTCTGGAGACTGAAAGTCCAAGATAAAGGTGTGAGCAGGGTTGGTTTCTTCACAGAAAGCTCTTTTTGTCTTGCAGATGGTCGTTTTCGCCCTGTGTCTTTACATTGTCTTCCCTCCGTCTTGCATTCGTTGTTTTGTAATTGATTTCCTGTAAAATATGAGGATTGCCATCTGAGCCGTTTTTAAACATCCAATTGTGTGGAATCAATGATATTCACAATGCTGTGTGGCCACCACCTCTGTCTACTTACAAAACATTTTCATCATTCTAAACATAACCTCTGTACCATTCAACAATAATTTCTCATTATTCCTTCCCCCCAGTTTCTGGTAACCTCTGATCTACTTCTGTCTCTAAAACCCAAATATCACATTGTACTCCGTAAATGTACACAATTATCATGGGTCAATAAAGAAAAAGTAATTTTACTTATTTATTTTATTTTTATTATCTTTATTATTCCTTCCATCTGTTTGCTTAGGGTTTATTTTGCTTTTCATTTTTCTAGTTTCTTGATGTAGAATCTTAATTATTGTATCGAGATTTTTGCTTTCCTAATTTAAACATTTAATGCTATACATTTTCCTCTGATCTCTACTTTTGCTGTGCCACACAAATTTTCACATGATATATTTTCATATTAGTTCAAAATATTTTCTAATTTCTGTTGAGACTTCTTCTTTGATCTCTGAATTATTTAGAAATGTTTCATTTCTGTTTACAATTTTTGTAGTGGTTATTAATAATTTTTTTGTTATATTATAATAAGTGAACATACTTGATGTGATTTTAACTCTTTTAAATTCAATAAGGTTTGTTTTATAACCCTGGAACCTGTAATAAATGTAAGCAATGAATTCAATCTTCTTCACTAGTAGCTATAAATGACTCTAGATCCAAATCAACAAAATAGAATTTAAGTCAATTTTACCTTCTTAGGGATTTTCAAATCAATTGCTCCCCGAGGACTAGAATATCTCAGATTGTTGGGGCAGGCGGAACCAGGAGGTATTTGTTTCCCATAAAGCAGGTCTCATATGAGATGTACTCTGGAACATGAGAGGCTCGTGGTAGTGGCGGGTACCAGTCTTCTCAAGGAGACAAAAACAGATGGGGAATGGAGAAGGTTTCAAAGCAGAGACTCAATAGGATTCCTTGTTATTCATTCTGTGAAAAATAGCCAGTCAGAAACCACAATGGGGGGATGCTCTACAATTTTTCAGCTGGAACCTGTCCTCTCCTCCCAGGGACCTCAGTCCTCCTACACCTTCATAGTTATCTTCCTTCTATTTCCCTGGAAGCTCAGAAGCAAACTGACTGTTCACATGTCATTTCCTAGAGCTGGACTAGCCACAGAGAGAACCACAGTGTTTAGCAGGGCCTGGGAGTCAGGGTTGTGGCAGGACCTCAGTGTCTTAGGAGAGGTGAGACCTGTTGGCTACAGGATGGACACCTCACTTAGCATCAGAATCCAGGGTTTTCAGACCAGGTGAGGGGCAGCAAGTAAAGGCTGGAAGGATTTTGTAAGTTCATTTAGTACAGAACATTCTGAAGCTCTACTTTGCTGGAAGCACACCTCCACCGTCTGTGCAGAGTGAGTGCTAGGAGCCGGCGGCAGACCACCTTGGTCCTGGGAGGGCTTTGAGCAGCATGAGTAGTGCCTTGATCTTGGCGCAGGTCCCTGCCTGTTCCTTCCCCTTCTACTTCTTTACTCTGTGTCTCTAGGGTGCCTGGCCTTGAGTACTAACTTTGCGGGCATGACAAAGCCCTTTGGGAACCAGCTTCCTCCTAACCTATAATCTTAACTTGATCTATACAGGCAACCTAGCCCTATCATTTGCAGGAAATCCAGGTTTCCTCCCCCTCTACCTGGACCTCAAACTCCATCTCATATCTGTGTTCACTGCAGATTCTGAGACTCCCCAAGATGGTAAAATCTGTGAAGCCAGGACGAGCTCCCCACTTCTCGGGTTACAACGGTCAATTAGGGATGTCACAATGAGCATTTCCCAGCCTCACTCTCACCTTGCCCCAAATGCCCTCAGGCTGATATTTCTTCACCATTCTGCTCTGTTTATCAACCCCACTCACAGCCCTGCCTCCACTTACACCCTGGTCTCCAACCCCGTCACCCACGGCTCAGACAATAAATCTCTTCTCTGCTCTGATATTCTGTGCATGATTCTGTTTCCAGAGCACCAAAGAGATCTGGTGACTTCCCGTGTCACACAGGGACCGTTCTTAAACCACAAGCAGTGTCTTCCTCTCTCACAGACAGCCTGCACACTAAGGGGACCAGACATCAGTTCCGATGAGCAGCATATTCATTGCACACGAATATCTTCAACTTAATCATGATGGGAACAATTTGTACTCTCACTTCTTTGCCAGCTCTTGATGTTTTCAGACAAGAAAAAGTTTTCCAATTGGGAGAGTATGTAATCGTTTGAACTTGAACTGAATTCTAGTTACTAATGAAGTTCAGCACTTCTTTATCTGTTTTATTAGATTAATTGGATATTATTTTTATGAGGTATTGGTTTAAGTCTTTGGTCCTTTTTATGTCTTTCATCCAATTTGGGATGTTTGGGGACATTATTTATTCAAATATTTTTTCTGCCCCATTCTATGTTTCCTCTCCATCTGGAATTCCAATTACATATATTTAGACCTTTTTATATTGTCTCGCAGGTCCTTAAGTCTCTGCTCCCATTTATTTTCAATATTTCTTTTCTTCCTTATTCAGATCAAATAATTTCCACTGATCTGTTTTTAGTTCATTGGCTCTTTCTTTAGTCAGCTGCATCCTGTTATTAAGCTGATCTAGCTAACTTTTAAATTTCAGATACCATATTTTTCATTTCTAAAATTTCTATTCGGTTTTATTAAATAAATATTTTCTATGTCTCACTCAGGTTTCCTATATTTCTACTTGTTATTACTATATATCTCTTTATGTTATTGAGCATAGTTATAGTAGCTGCTTTAAAGTCTTTTTCTGTTATTTCCATCACCTTGGTTATCTCAGCATTGGCCTCTGTGTATTATCTTTTACTTTTCCCCTTCTCTATGTTCTGATTTTCAGAGCACATACCATTTTACTGTTTTTTTTTTTTTTTCATATGTTGGGTAATTTTATATTGGATCCTAAATGTTGTTAATGTTACATTGTGGAGACTCTGGAATCAGTTCTACTATGCCAAAGAGTGATTTATTAAATTTTCAGCAGGCAATTAATTTGGTTCAAATCAAATTGCAAGCTGTTCTTTCCCAGCAATGGGCAAGAGCTCAAATCTCATAGTGATTCTTTCATGTTTAGCTGTACTGCTTGTGGTACAGCCTGTATGTACATGGTTCTGAGGTCCATCAGAAACATGGCTAGAGTTTATACTTCGAGGGTGGTGTTCATCTTCTCTTATCTCTCTTTTCTAGCGTTCTCATCTCATGCTCCAGTGGTCCTAGTTACCCTGGCCTCTGTTCCTGTTTCCTCAGGACAGAAAGATGGAAGAATCTCTGTCAGACTTTTAGCCACCTTGCTCTGTACTGCAGCTCTGGCCTATCATTTGGGTAAAGCTATTTATTCTTTGCTGGTCCCTTCCCCTAAATTTTGACTTCCTTCCAGTCTGTTTTTTCTGCCTCACCCCCCAGGTAGTTTTTTGCTCAAAGCTTACAACTTGCAGGGTTTTAAAATTTTGCTGTTTGTTTTGTTTTGTTGTGACAGGTTCATTCTGCTAGGAGCTTACATTTTCATTATAGAAGCACAACTCTCTCTCCTTCACTTCAAAGGATAATTTCCAGTATTTAAAAGTCCAGCCCTATAGTTTTGTTTTTGCTTTTTAACATTTTAGAAATGTTATTCCATTGTTTCTTGATGTTCCAAGTTCCTGCTGACAATTCAGTCATATTTCTTACTGTGGTTTTGCATCTTGCTGCTTTTAAAATTTGTTATCTTCTTTTTCATGAGTTAGACCTTGATATACTTCAGTTTTTTCTTTTTGAATTCCTTAAGTGCATGTATCAAATAGAGTCTAATATTTATTTCTGTTCTGTGTATTTATACTCTCAATATACCATATTCATTTATACTGTGATCTAAATGCATACCCCCCCCCCCAAAAAAATTCATATGTTGAAGTCTTAACTCCAACGTAAAGGTATTAAGAGGTGGGGCCTTTGGGGAAGTGATTAAGTCATGATGGCTTCACCCTCATAAATAAGATAGTGCCCTTATTAAAAAAAAATGAAGGGAGTGTGTTTTCCACTTCCCCATGTCAGAATACTGCAAGAAGATGCCATTTATGAAGCAGAGAGCCTTCACCAGACACCAGATCTGCTGGCACATTGATCTTGGATGCTCCAGCCTCCAGAACTGTGAGAAATAAGTTTGTGTTGTTTATAAATTACCCAGTGTAAGGCATTTTGTTAGGGCTGCCCAAATGGACTAAGACAATCTATCTTATTCATTCTACGTTCTTTCCCTTCTTTACAGTTTGTACAATTTTTACTGGAGGAGGTGGGCTAGACCACCATAGTACGTGGTGGGGAGTGTAGCAAGGTAAGAGAGGCAGGTCCTGTTGATTACCATCATAAGGGAATGCCAGATCTTCCAATTTTTCAAGAAAAGTTGAGCTTTTATGTTATTCTAAAAGACTTCCTGTATTTAAATATTGAAAACTAATTTATGGTTTCCAACATTTATAGATATTTATAAAATTTGTACATACAGTAATTATTATGGAAATGCATATCAAAACCACAATAAGATACCACTTTACACCCACTAGAATGGCTGTTAAAAAACAAAAGAAAACAAAATCAGAAAATAACAAGTGTTGGAGAAAGTGGAACCCTTGTGCATTGCGGGTGGGAAGGTTAAGTGGTGCAGCCACTGTGAAAAATGGCCTGGTGATGCCTCAAGAGACTGAATATAGAATTACTGTATGATCCAGCAGTTTCACTACTGGGTAGATACCCAAAGGAACTAAAGCAGAGACTCTAACAGATATTTGTACAACCATGTTCATAATAGCATTATTCACAATAGCTAAAACATGGAAGCAACCCACGTGTTCATTAATGGATAAATGCATTTTTAAAATGTAGTATATACATAAAACCGAATGTTATACAGCTTTGAAATGAAAGGAAGTTCTAACACATGCTTCAACAGTGATGATCTTGAAGACATTATGCTAAGTTAAATAAGCCAGACACACAAGGACAAATGTATTATTCTACCCATATGCGGTATCAAGAGTAGTCAAGTTCATAAAGAGACAAAGGAGAATGGTGGTTGCCAGGCCCTGGGGCGATAGGGAAATGAGGAACTAGTGTTTAATGGGTAGAGAGTTTCAGTTTGAAAAGATGCAAATGTTCTGAGAGAGACAGGTGGTGCTATATATAACGAGGTGAATGTGCTTAATGCCACAGAGTCACACACTTAAAATGGTTAAGATGGTAAATTTTGTTATGTATTATTTTACTAAAATAAAAGATTTTTATAAATACTTTAAGTCAAATAAAATAGAAATACAAGCCAGATATACTTATCCAATGGAAGCCAAATCAAAGGAAAAGACTTCATAGCTATGGGAGTTTTTTCTTGGTCCACGTTTCTCCTGGTTGGAGGCCTTCATAATTGCCTCCACATACTTCCTGCCTCACCAAATCACACCATAAACTCAGACACAGAGGTTGTAACTTTGTTCCCAGCTACTTTTCTCCTATTTTAATTTTGTCCAATTTCTACAGTACCAGGCTTCCAAGATACAGAGTTCACTTTTTATGGTACAAACCAAATCCCCCCAAATCCTTCATCATGTTCAGATTTTGATATTCACAGAAAGTAACCGGATCTACCAAGCTTAACAATTATAGAGAACACTAAGCTGCTAATCCACCACAATACATGGGAAGGTTCCCGAGGGGATGGGTGATTGTCATATGCAAGCCAATGTCCATGTACCAACATGAGAACAAAGACTTCACTCCTGCATTTTCCCAGCACTTTATACAAGTGTATTTTGTGTGAAATTCTTCGATGAAGGTTTACAGACAGCAGAAGGGAATGCGCCTTCAGGATAGATAACAAGTTAAATCAGAGAGTGGACATAATGTTGCAATAATTTACCATTTATCCCAACAGCAAAAAGCGTTATACTGGATGTCTCTCTCCTATCACCATGCCATTGGGACCAAGAGACCACCTCCCAAATCCAAATCTCATTGCCACCAAGTCTAGGACTTTCAGCAATGCTTTCTCAGTCTTCCATAGGGGAAAACTAAGGCTCACGTTACTTCATTATCCAGCGTCATTGTAACTTCCTCTCCATCTCATCCACCAAAAGTTTATACACCCAAAATTACCATTAGTAAGTTTATGTTGTGCAAATTTCACCTCAATAAAAAGTAGTATCATTCATTTATTTTTCTTGAAATTTATATTTTATTTCTGCAGGCTTATCGTTCTAGGAGATTGCAGCTTCCATTTTTAATCACTGGGTTTTTTGAAGAAAAGAGTATATGTATATATAGTCCTCTCTCTGAGATGAACTCTTATAGCCCTTTCTCAAGGTAAAAATGGTTGCTTCTTTTTCCTAATTCAGTAGTTAGGGTTGTTTTACTTTTATTGCAATGAGCATTGTGCCATGAGGTGCACCAGCCTGCTCTTTCCTGCCCTTGGGGCCCAGCTTTCCTGGTAGAGATTATGGGGAAATTTCCTCTTTTTTCCTTCTGTCTGTACCTTGTGGCTTCTGGTTGCAACTTCCTCTCCTCTCACCCACCCCATCTGTTTCTCACTTCTAATAGTCAGGACAGAGTGTGGGGGTTAGAAAACTGAGGCTGTCCCTGGGCAAAATCTGGAAATTTGAGCTTGAGAGATGTTGTACTGAGTGGGACAAAGGCCAGAGAGGACCAGTTGGAATTAGAGCTGGCATTGCAGGTATCTCTGTCCCTCACCCCAGGAAACAAGTGACCTGATACTCTCTACCTTCTCCTAAACCTGGGATCATGGAATCCTGAGACTCACTGTACTCAGACACATGGTTACTGTGCTTTTGTGACCACACTTGAACAGGATGAATGTACAAAATATAGTCTCCAAGGTCAATGTCTGTTGTTTAGTTTTCCTTGGGACAATAACTGCTTTCTGAGCACCATGGGGATCCTTTTCTTTTTCTTCTTGGACCCACAGTTCATTCCATATATTTATGTAGAGTCCTGAGTTTTGCTTGTTATTAATCTCTAGTTTTAACCCATTGTAGTCTTAAAAGACAGTTGAGATGATTTCAATTTTTTTAAAGTTATTGACACTTGATTTGTGACCTAGCATCTGGTCTACACATGTGCTGATGAGAAGGATGTATATTCTGTAGTTGTTGGATGAAATGTTCTATAGCTATCTGCCAGGTCCAGTTGGTCTAAGGTGTAGTTTAGATACAGTGTTTCTCTGTTGATTTGTTGCCTAGATGATCTGTCCAATGATCTGAAGGGTGTTCAGGTCCCACAATATTATCATATTGTGGTCAATCCCTTTCTTTAGATCTAATAGTGTTTGCTTTACATATCTGTATGCTCCAGTATTGAATGCATACGTATTTATAATTGTTATTTTGCCTTGCTGAATAGATCCCTTCATCAATATATAGTGGCCTTCTTTGTCTCTTTTTATGGGTTTTGGATTAAAGTCTATTTTATCCAATACAGGAATAGCTACTCTTGCTAGTTCTGGGTTTCCATATGCATAGTATATCTTTTTCCATCCTTTCATTTTTAGTCTGTGTGTCTTCACAGGTGAAGTGAGTCTCTCTTTTGAAGACAGCATATAGTTGGGTCTCGCTTTCTAATCCAATCAGTCAGTCTGTGTCTTTTGAATGCGGAGTTTAATTCATTTATATTTAGGTTGTTATTAACAGGTATTGTTTTATTCCTGGCATTTTATTGCTTTTTGTTTAGATGTTTTAAATATCTTTTGTTCCTTTCTTCCCCTTTTATTATTTGTCTTCAATGTTTGTTGGTTTTGTGAGGTGGGAAAATTTAGTTTCTTTTCCTTGTTTGCATTTTTGTTTTAACAGTGGGTTTTGTTCTTTTTTGTGTATTTGTGATAATAATTATCGTTTTTCAGATTCCGGATGCAGGACTCCCTTGAGAATTTCTTGTAAGGCTTGTTGTGTGGTGGTGAACTCCCACAGTTTTAGTTTGTCTGGGAAATACACTATTTCTCCCCTATTTGTGAAGCATAGCGTTGCTGGATATAATACACTTGACTGGAAATGTTCTTCTTTTAGTATTTTGAATATATTATCCCATTGTCTTCTGGCCTATAGAGTTTCAGTTGAGAAGTCTGCTGTTAGTCTGATGTGACTCTCTTATAGGTGACTTGACGCTTTTCTCTTGCTGCTTTTAGAATTCTCTCTTTGTCTTTGAGCTTTGCTGGCTTGACTATAATGTGTTTCAGAGAGGATCTTTTTAAATTCAATCTGTTTGGGGATCTTTGGGATTTCTATCTGAAGTTTCTATCTGGGAAGTTTTCTATTGCTATTTCCTAGAATATGTTTTCAAAGCCTTTTCCTTTCTCGTCCCCTTCTACATTACCCATGACTCAGATGTTTGTGTGCTTAAGGTTGTCTGCTAGCTCTCTTTGATTTTCTTCATTTTTTAAAATTCTTTTTTTCCCCCCTTTTATTCTGTCCATCTTGGTTATTTTGAGAACACCATCTCTGAAATCTGAAATTCTTTCTTCTGCTTGCTCTAACCTGCTGCTTAAGTTCTCAGTTGTGTTTTTTATTTCTTTGAATGAATCCATCAGTTCCAGGACTTCTGGTACATTCTTTTTTAAGGTATTGATCTTGTTATAAATTTCCTCCTTCATATCCTGGACACTTTTTCTCATTTCATTGTGTTCTCTAATTGAGTCTTCCCTTATTTCTTTGAGCCTTCTTAAGATTGCTGTCTGGAATTCCTTTTCAGACATTTCAAGAGCTTCCTGCTCTATGGAGTCTGATACTTGAGAATTACTGTATTCCTTTGGTGGTGTCATATTTTCTTGTTTATTCATATTTCTAGTATCTCTTCACTAATGTCTGGTCATTTGGTAGAGCAGTTGTTTCTTCTATTACTCTGGAGGGGGCTGTAAGGG
Organism: Cynocephalus volans; assembly: GCF_027409185.1. Classification (NCBI taxonomy): domain Eukaryota; kingdom Metazoa; phylum Chordata; class Mammalia; order Dermoptera; family Cynocephalidae; genus Cynocephalus; species Cynocephalus volans. The sequence continues at coordinate 3,788,947 of NC_084462.1, read as the reverse complement.
GAAAGACTTCCTCTTCTATTTGCAGGCTGTGATGGTGACTCTCCCTGTATCAGTGCAGTCGAGTGTGCAGCAGTCGGCCTGCAAGGTGGCCCTGGCTGCTACTGTTGTGCTGAGCTGTCTTTGAGGCTGCAGCAGCTGTGGCAGTAGCCTTCTGCCTGATGGAAACAGTGTTTATGGCTCTCTTGCTTTCTGTTTGGGCAGTGGGACTGAGTTGCCTTCTGTTTGGGCGGGTGGGACTGAGTTGTCTTGCCCTGCCTGGCATTAGAACTAAAGTGGTGGATTCTGATATGAGACACATGTTGGTTGTGCAGGTGTGGAGCCTCCCAGGGAAGCAGGGCCGAGGAGCCTGACTGATATATGGACATTGAGCCAGAGGGACAGACAGGGACATCTTTGTCAACTGCTCCCTAGAGACTCTGGACTCACATCCCCCACTGACTACCCCTTCATTTCCTGCTTGTCCCTCTCCCTATTTACTTACCCCACCTCTCCTTGGTGTTCCTGCTCCATTCTCCAGCTACATCCCTATGATTCCTTCCCTCCCACCCAAACCTTCCCTCTCTATCCCCAGACCCAAGAAGGGGGTGAACTTTGGGTCTTATTCTCCCATTTCCCCAAAGATACCTTCCTAACACTTAGTTTCTGGTCTCCCCAACTTCCCTATCAGTATAGATACAGATGCACAGTATAGTCATAAACATGGCCCTTCTTTTCTTCTTTAAAGACTGTACCTTATGACATTAGTATAAAATCTCACAACATTTCATTATAAGTAAAATTTTTATTAAATAATACAGCATAAAATCGACCTTACTATTTAATGTCTCTGTGGGGGTGTCTAGAGAAAAATTCTGTCAATCTTCTATTCTTTTGATTAGGCACATTTTCAGATAAGGCTTTTTGTTTATTCATTTTTTGTATGCATAACTTAAATTGAGTGAAGCATACAAATCTGAAGACTGCAACTAGATGGGTGTTTACATATGTGCACACCCTTGCTTCCACCCTTGCTCAGCATACAGATTCTTTCTAGCTGCCCTCCACAACAGGTCTATTGTGCTCCTTCCATGTTGACACAGTTCCATGTGTACCACCATTCTCTCTTCTGTCCATATAGACCTTTATTGCTGGGTTTTTTTGCCTCACATAAGTGGAATCGAACATTTTAGATGCTTTAGAATCTGGCTTCTTTTTCTCAGTAGGTTTTCTGATTTTTCCATGTGGTTACATGTATCTGTAGTTCATTTTTTGTATTGATTTTGTTTTTAGTATTGTATTTTGTGTGTGAATACATCTCCAGTTATTTATTTATCCTAAACTACAGTTATAATTTAGTCAAAAAAAAAAATAACAAAAAAACCCCGAAGTCCTGCCATTTGTGATAACCTGGATAAACTTTGAAGGATATTATGCTAAATGAAGTAAGCCAGACACAGAAAGATGAATACTGCATGATCTCACTTACATGTGGAATCTAAAAAAGTCAAACTTGTAGAAGTGTAGTGGGTAGAATGGTGATTACCCAGGGTTGGGGGTTGGAAAAAATGGGGAAAACTTCATCAACAGGTACAAATTTTCAGTTATAAGATGAATAAGTTTGGGAGATCTAACTTAGGGCATGGTGACTATAGTTAACAATACTGTATTGTTTACTTGTAATTTGTTGAGAGCAGATTTTAAGTGTACTCACTGCATACACACACACACACACAAATGGAAAGAAGCTATGGGTGGTGATGGATGTTAGTTAATTTGACTGTAGTAATAATTACACAATGTATATGGTTATCAGATGAACACATTGTATCTTTTGAATACAAATAAGTACAATTTTTATTTGTCAAATAAATATTTTAAAAGAAAAAACTTAAATAAGGAATAAAAGATGTTTTCATTAAATATTTGTAGAGAAAAAATGCAGTCAAGATGGCAGAATAGACAGTTCCTAGAGTCACTGTCTCCCACAAATCAATCAATTTACCATTATTAAAAAGCAAAGACAGGAGGCCGAGAGCCGTGCTGGAACAGGCAGGAGACACGTGCCATGGGACTCCCAGCCCAGGCCAGTCCCCACTGCCCAAAGAGGCCTGAGAGTCCCTGGGCCCACATACCCCAAGTCAGCTACGCCAAAACAGGCAGGCACTATGGGACCCCCAGGCCAGGCCAGGCCCCACCACCCAGAGAAGCCTGAGAGCTGCCAGGCCCACATGCCCTGAGCCAGCTGTGATGGAACAGGCACGCACCTCATCGCAGAACCCCAAACCAAGGCCAGTCTCCATCACTCAGAGAGGCCCAAGAGCCACCAGGCCCACACACCCTGAGTCAGCCACACCAGGACAGGCAGGTGCCATGGGACCTCTGCCCAAGCCAGTCCCTGCTTCCCAGAATTGGCAGTCAATATGGGATCCATTTCAGATATCAGGGTGGAATGAGTGGGCCATGATACTCCCTGCCACAATCACTAAACACCAAAGGATAGATGCCATAAATTTGAAAAATCTTGAAAGTACAACACCACCAAAGGAAAATAATGACTGTCACGCTCAAGATCCTATAGAAAAGGAAGTCCTTGAAATGACTGACAAGGAATTTCTAGCAACAATTCTCAGGAAACTAAATTAGATACAAGAAAACTCAGTTAGAGAACACAATCAAATGAGAAAACATATACAGAACCTGAAAGAAGAAATGTACAAAGAAATCAATGCCCTGAAAAAGAATGTAGCAGAGCTTGTATAGCTAAAGAATTCATTCAATGAAATAAAAAACACAACAGAGATTTTAACCAGCAGGCTAGAACAAGCAGAAGAGAGAATTTCTGATGTTGAAGATGCGCTGTTTGAATTAACACAGGCAGACCAAAAAGAAGAAAAAAGAATTTTAAAAATTGAAGAAAATTTGAGAGAGATAACACATGACCTTAAGCACTCAAATATCCAAATCATGGGGATTCTAGAAGGGGAGAAAATGGGAAACTGCACTGAAAACATATTCAATGAAATAACAGCAGAAAACTTCCCAGGTATAGGGAAAGTCACAGATCTTCAGATTCAGGAGACCCAAAGATCCTCAAACATATTCAATCCAAGACATGTTATAGTCAAACTGGCAAAACTCAATGACAAGGAGGGAACCTTAAAAACTGCAAGAAAGAAGCATCAAGTCATTATAAGGGAACCCAATCAGACTAACATGAGACTTTTCATCAGAAACTCTAAAACCAGAAAAGAATGGGATGATATATTCAAAATACTAAAAGACAAAAATTGCCAGCCAAGAATACTTTACCCAGCAAGGCTATCCTTCCAATATGAAGGACAAATAGTATATTTTTCAGACAAACAAAAACTGCAGGAGATCACTACAACACGACCAGCCTTACAAGAAATTCACAAGAAAGTACTGGGTTTGATACATCATAAACACCCATCGCTGCCATAAATACTCAAGAAAGAACAAAATACACCAGTAAAACAAAAATGCTAACAATGAAGAGAAAAAAATAGTTTATCTAACATCCTAAGAAACCAACAAACACAGAAGACAAACAGAAAATTAGAAAGAAAGGAACAAAAGATACTTAAGACAACTAAGCAAAAACCGATAAAATGCTAGGAGTAAATCAATGCCTTTCAATAATAACTCTAAATGTAAAAGGATTAAATTCCCCACTCAAAAGGCATAGACTGACTGGATTAAAAACATGGACCCAACATTATGCTGCCTTCAAGAGACTCACCTCACCAGTAAAGACACAGATACACTAAGAGTGAAAGGATGAAAAAAGATATTCAATGCAAATAGAAATGAAAAACGAGCTGGAGTAGGTATTTTTATATCAGATAAAATAGACTTTTAACCAAAAACCATAAAAAGAGATAAAGAAGTCCACTATATAATGATAAAAGCATCTATCCATCCAGAAGAATTAACAATTATAAATATATATGCACCCAATGTCAGAGAAGCCAGATTTATAAAGAAAACACCATTAGACCTAAGGAATGAGATAGACATTAACACCACAATAACAGGGGACCTGAACCCCCACTCTCAACATTTGACAGATCATCTAGGCAAAAAATCAATAGAGAAACAGAAGATCTAAACAACACTCTATACCAATTGGACTTGGCAGATATCTGCAGAACATTCCATCCAACAACCTCAGAATATTCATTCTTATCAGCACATGGAACATTCTCCAGGATAGACCACATGTTATGTCACAAATCAAGTCTCAACAAATTCAAAACAATTGGAATTATTTCATGTATTTTTTTCAGATCACAATGGATTAAGATTAGAAATCAATAATAAATGAAACTCTGGAAACTATACAAACACATGGAAATTAAACAACATACTACTTACTGACATATGGGTCCAAGAAGAAATCAAACAGGAAATCAAAAAATTTATTGAAATTAATAAAAATAATGACACATCATATCAAAACCTGTGGGATACTGCAAAAGCAGTAGTGACAGGGAAATTTATCCTATTAAATGATTATTTCAAGAGAATGGAAAGATGGAAAATAAACAACCTAACACTTCACCTTAAAGAACTAGAAAAACAAGAACAATCCAAACCCAAAGTTAGTGGACAGAAAGAAATAATTAAGATCAGAGCAGAACTAAATGAAATAGAAACCCGAAAAATGATACAAAAAAATCAATGAAAGAAAAGTTTTTTTGAAAGGATAAATGAAACTGACAAATCTTTAGCAAGGCTAACTAAGAAAAGAAGAGAGAAGACCCAAATAAAAATTAGAAACGAGAAAGGTGATATCACAACTGATACTTCAGAAATACAAGGAATCATTAGAGACTACTATAAACAACTATATGCCAACAAATTTGAAAATCTGGCAGAAATGGATACATTTCTGGACACATACAAACTACCAAAACTGAGCCAAAAAGATGTAGAAAATCTGAACAGACCAATAACAATAAAAGAGATTGAAGCTATAATCAGAAGCCTCCCAGCAAAGAAAAGCCTAGGGCCAGATGGGTTCACTACAGAATTTTACCAAACCTTCAAAGAGGAATTGGTACCAATTCTCTACAAACTATTCCAAAAGCCTGAAACAGAGGCCACTCTCCCAAACTCATTCTATGAGGCAAAAATCACTCTGATACCAAAACCAGAGAAAGATATAACAAAAAATGAAAACTACAGGCCAATATCATTGATGAATATAGATGCAAAAATCCTCAGTAAAATACTAGCTAACAGAATACAGCAACACATACACAAAATTATACACCATGATCAAGTGGTATTCATCCCAGGAATGCAAGGTAGGTTTAACATACACAAATCGATAAATATGATACACCACATCAATAAAATAAATGACAAAAACCACGTGATCATATCTATAGATGCTGAAAAAGCATTTGACAAAATTCAACATTCACTCATGATAAAAACTCTCTACAAGTTAAGTATAGATGGAAAGTATCTTAACACAATTAAAGCCATATATGACAAGCCCACTGCCAATATCATCCTAAACAGGGAAAAGCTCATCTTTTCCCTTAAGAACAAGAAATAGACAAGGATGCCCACTGTCCACACTCCTATTCAGTATAGTGTTGGAAGTACTAGCCAGAGTAATCAGAGAAGAGAAGGAAATAAAGGGCATCCAGATTAGATGGATAAAGTCAAACTGTCCCTGCTTGCAGATGACATGATCCTATATATCGAACAGCCTTAAGCCTCTACAAAAAACTCTTGGAGCTGATAAATGATTTCAGCAAAGTTGCAGGAAACTAAATCAGCACAAAAAAATAGTAGCATTTCTATACTCCTACAGTAAACATGCAGAAGAAGAAATCAAGAAAGCTAGCCCATTTACAATAGCCACCAAAAAAATAAAATACTTAGGAATAAAGTTAACCAAGGATGTGAACAATCTCTATTAAGAGAAATACAAACCACTGTTGAGAGAAATTAAAGAGGACACAAGAAGAGGAAAGATATCCCATGCTCTTGGACTGGAAGAATTAACATTGTGAAAATGTCCATATTACTCAAAGTGATCTACAGATTCAATACAATCCCCATCAAAATTCCAATGACATTTTTCACAGAAATGGAAAAAACTATGCAGACATTTATATTGAATCACAAAAGACCATGAACAGCCAAAGCAATCCTGAGCAAAGAAAAAAAAAAAAAGCTGGTGCCATACACTACCTGTCTTTAAACTATACTACAAAGCTATAATAATCAAAACAGCATGGTACTGGCACACGGATCAATGAAATAGAATAGAGAATCCAGAAATCAACCCACACACCTATAGCCATCTGATCTTTGGCAAGGGCTCCAAGTCTACACACTGGGGAAGAGATTGCTTCTTCAACAAATGGTGCTGTAAAACTGGATATTCATATTTAGGAGAATGAAACTAGACCCATACCTCTCACCATATACCAAAATCAATTCCAAATGGATTAAAGAATTAAGTATACATCCTGAAACAATAAAACTCCTTAAAGAAAACATAGGGGAAACACTCCAGGAAGTAGGATTGGGTACAGACTTCATGAATATGATCCCAAAAGCACAGGTAACCAAAGGTAAAATAAAGAAAAGGCATTATATCAAACTAAAAAGCTTCTGCACAGCAAAAGAAACAATTAACAGAGTGAAAAGACAACCAACAGAGTGGGAGAAAGTATTTGCAAAATATACATCTGACAAAAGATTAATACCCAGAATATACAAGGAACTTAAACAACTTTACAGCAAAAAAATGAAAAATAAAAAATAACCCAATTAAAAAATGGGCAAAGGAGCTGAATGGGCATTTCTCAAAGGAAGTTATACAAATGGCCAACAGACATGAAAAAATGCTTAACATCACTCAGCATTTGGGAAATACAAATCAAAACCACTTTGAGATACCATCTCACTCCCGTTAGGATAGCTAATATCCAACAAACTGAGAATGATAAATGCTGGTGAGGTTATGGAGAAAAAGGGACTCTTATACACTGTTGTTGGGACTGCAAAATGGTGCAGCCTTTACGGAAAATGGTATGGAGGTTCCTCAAACGATTACAGATAGATCTACCATATGACCCAGCTATCCCACTGCTGGGAATATATCCAGAGGAACGGAAATCATTATGCTGAAGGGACACCTGTATTCACATGTTTATATGCAGCACTGTTTACAACAGCTAAGAATTTGAACCAGCTCAAATGTCCATCATCAGAGGAGTGGATAAGGAAGATGTGGTACATCTACACAATGGAATACTACTCTGCTATAAAAAAGAATGAAATACTGCCATTCACAGCAACACAGATGGACTTAGAGAAGATGATATTAAGAGAAACAAGTCAGGCACAGAAAGAGAAATACCACATGTTCTCACTTATTTGTGGGAGCTAAAAATAGATAAATAAATAAATATACAAACAAATAAATGGAGGGAAGAAGACATAACAGTCACAATTCCTTGAACTTAAGACAAGTGAAGAGATATGATGTAGATAGGGAGGAGGGGGGAGAGAGAAGGGAGGAAGAGGAATGGGTAAAGGGACATGCAAATTAACTATGTTGGATATTGAGAAGTTAAAATTTGAAAAAATATTTATAGAGAAAAAATACAATGGCATTGCATTTGGTTCTGGTTTGGGGCTTTTATTAATTAATTTCATATAATTTTGCAATGAAAATGAAAATAGTAACACTTTTTTTTCTGGTGGGTATATTTGCTCCATCACATGTAGGCTTATATTTAGCTGTAGTATCTACCATTCTACAGTATCTACTACATCTGCTGTTCAAGAGTTCTCCTGAGTAGTTGTATCAATTTCCATTCTCACCATCAGGTATGAGAGTTCTAATCTCTCTACACCCTCAGCAGCACTTTTATTGTCTACAATGTTTAATTTTTTAAGGAATTTATTTTTTAATTGAAACGTATTGGTTGTACACAATTATAGGGTACAGTTATGTTTCACTACATGTATACTATGTGTAATGATCCGATCAGAGTAGCTAACAAATTCATTATCACAAATTCTTATGGTTTCTTGTGATGAAAACATTTCAGCTTCTTTCTTCTAGCTGACTTGAGAACAGATGGTCATTATTGTTAAGGATAGATGCCTGGTACTATTTTGCACAGCACTGGAACTTCTTTTTCCTATCTAGCTGCGATTTTGTGTCCAATAACCAACCTCTCACTATCCCCACTCCCCTTCCCTTTCCCAGCCTCTAGTAACTACAATTCTGCTCTCTTATTTTAAAAGTTCAACTTATTTTTTGTTACACAATGGAATACTATTCAGCCATGAAAAAGAATTAAATCCTGTCATTTGCAGCAACATGGATTGTTACCAAACTGAGTCCAACTGTGCACTGCCCAAACAAAAGACTCAAAAGTCAAATGTTGGTGATAACGGAAGTCAGCTTTATTCAGGACCAGAAATCTGAAGGAGGTGGTAGACTAAGCCATCTTAAAGCTCAATGTTATTGAGGGGCTTCTAAAGAGGGGATTGAGGTAATGGAACGTGGGAAGTAACAAGGAGAGAAGGGGATGATGTGAGCTATGGGGGATCCATGCAAGGAGCCAGGTGCACAGTCTCATCAAGCCTCCAAGATTCAGTTCTCGTCCTTGAATTTATCTTAGGGTCCTCAGGATTTTGATTTGCTTTGGGGTAGAGTCAGCTTCTTTCCAAAGTGTCCATTGTAGCTTTGCAGGGCTCTGGCTGACTTTGCTGGTGCCCAGGGTCAGCTTTCAGACATTTGACCTCTATCACTTCTTGGAATTCTGCAAACCTCAAAGAAGAACTGTTAGGTTTGCAAGGTCCTGATTAGCTTTTCAACTGCCTTGTTTTTCTATTTAGTGAGTAAGATAAGAAAGTCAGAGGGTGGGAAGAAAGAAAGGAGGAAAAAAAGTGTCCCTTTAAAAGAATTTTTCCCCACAGCCCAGGCAGTTTTAGGACTCAACATGCTTCAGTCCTGCTCACTCCAACAGGATGAGCCTGGAAGACATTACGTTAAGTGAAACGAGTCAGGAACACAAAGATAAATACTGCATGTTCTCAGTCATATGTGGGAGCTGAAAAATAAAATACATGTCCAATTTTAATCTCTGAATCTGTTTGAGGTGGTATTTCATGGTAGTTTTAATTTGCATTTCCCTGATAAGTAATGAGCACATTTTCATATGCTTATTTACCATTTGAATATCCTCTTTTCTGAAATGTTCCTTCTGGTCTCTTACCCATTTAAAAATAAAAATTAGGTTATCTTTTTCTTTTCTTATTTTATTTTTTTCATTGTACATGTTTAGAGGGTACAGTTTGTTGTTTCAATACATGTATATATTGTATAATGATCTAATCAGAATACTTAACATATATATTACCTAAATATTTATCATTTATTTGTGGTTATATTCAAGATCCTTTTTTCTGGCTATCTTGAAATATACCACACAATATTATTAGCTATTGTCCTGGAGCACCAGATCTTATTCTTCCTATCTAACTGTGACTTTCTAACTTTGCACCAGTCAACCATCCTTTCCCCAACACACCCTCCCAGCTTTCCCTCCCTCTAATAACCACTATTCTACTCTATTTCAGTCTTTTTTTTCCTCTCTCTCTTTTTAATTTATTTTTCTTAATTGGCCCATGATAATTGTAACATAATTATGGGTTATCTTTTTCTTAATAATTTTTTGAGTTCTATATTCTGGGTGTGATTCCTTTAAATTATGACTACCTTTCCCACTTATCATTTTCTTTTTTTGATGAGCAGGAGTATTTAATTTTTATAAAGTCCCATTGGTCAATTTTTTCATTTATGTGTAGTGCTTTTGCTGTCCCAGTTGTGAAATCTTTGCGTGTACCAATATCTTGAAGATATTATCAAATATTTTCTTTTCATTAATTTTATTATTTAAATTATCATATGGTAAAATTTATTTTTTTGCAGTACAGATTAATAAGATTTAATGGATACGTAGATTGTTTAACTAGCACCATCACCACCATAATTAGAGTACAGAATGATTCCATCATCCCAAATATTCTCCTGTGCTATTTCCTAATAGTCACACCTTCCAACTAGCCTTAACTCTGACAATTACTGATCTGTCCTGCATAACTACAGTTTTGTCCTCTCAAGAATTTCATATGAATGAAATTATACTGTGTGTAACCTTTTGAGAATGGATTCTTTCACTCAGCACTATGCTTTTGAGATTGTTTATAATTAATTCCTTTTTATTGCTGAGTAGTATTCCATTGTATACAAGTACCATGTTTGCTTTACAAGCTGAAGGACATTTGGGTTGTTTCCAGTTTTTGGCAATAATGAATAGTGCTGCCACAAATGCTCATTTACAAGTCTTTCTTTAGATATATGTTTTTATTTCTCTTGGATAGATTCTCAAGAGTGATATTGCTGGGCCATATGGCAAATTTACATTTAATTTTATAAAAACTGTTAAACTGTTTTCCAAAGAGGCCATACCACTTTGCATTCCCACCAACAATTTATGACAGTTTCACTGGCTCTGTAGAATTGCTAGCAGTTGGCAATATCACTCTTTTCACCATTCTAATATGTGCATGTTAGTATCTCCTTGTGGCTTTAACTCACATTTCCATAATGATGCTGAGCAACTTTTCATGTGTTTCTCTGTATATATATTAACTCCGGGGAAGTGTCAATGCAAATCTTTCGCCTACTTTAAAATTTTTTTTTTCTTACCACTGAGTTTTGAGAGTTCTTAGATATTCTTGGTGCAAGTTCTATATCAGATATGAATTGCATATATTTTCTCTCAGTCTGTAGCTTGTCTTTTAATTATTTTTAATTGTATTTCACAGAGAAAAATAATTTTTTAAAGCTGGGTGCAGTCCCACTCTGACTACTGTCCTCAGGGCAGAGGTGGGTGCTAGTCATCAAAGTCTGGAATGTCATCACAGGAGTAACCCCAATAGCCTTTGGATGCATACAGTTGGCAGTGCACAGGTGGTAAAATCCAGGTAGGAACACCAGAATGCCAGTGATCAGCAAAGGAATGGCCCGGTCGGCCCCTCCCTCCCTCTTGCTGATGTAGCCTAACAGCAAGAGAGAGTTTATGATAATAAAAAAGGCACCAATCAAAAACAGCACAGTGGCAAGGGCAATGGCCTTGTAAAGGATCTTAGGAGGCCTTTTCTTAAACTGAAGGGCAATGTATCCATCGTCTGTACTGGACAGCCGTGAGTATTTCACGTTACTACTGGGGATTCCAGTAGCCAGGTTGGTATAAGATGGCATTATAACAAACTGATACAGCTACAGCTGGAGCACTGTGCCAGGCCGCCCACGCAGAGAGCTTGCCCACGGTGGGCAGTGCAGGTGCCCAAGGCCAAATGGCATGGCCCACCTAACCACCCTGCCCTTCCCAGCAAAGATCAGTGCCAGATTTTCTGTTCTGTTCCATTGGTTTATTAGTCTATCATGGTGTCAATACAAAGCCTTTTTTTTCTGTTATGTTGTAATTTATCTTGGTATCTCTTTGAGCTACTTATTGTGAGGCAGGAGTTAGGATAGGATTAACAGGAGATACTCCATTTTGTTGTCTACACCACGAACCCAGCAGCAGTTTATATGTCAGCAATATGGTAGAGGCCCTAGGGGCAACAGACCACATCCTGTTCCTCAAAACACAAGGTAGGGCAACAGTTAAAGATAAATCCTAAAGGTGCAGTATGCCTCTCTCCTAAAGTCATGTCATTACCCAAGGACCCCAAGTCCTCTGGCCACATTGGTGCAGGAAGCCTACTGGGTCTTCAGTAATCAAGACAAGGCATAGGAGGTGAACAAAGATAGGCGATTAGTCAAGAAAATGCAGCTCTTGGCTGCAGCTCTAATTCAGCTCCCAGGTTTCCCAGGCAGGTGAGGAGGTCAAAGGTCTACTGGAAAGCCCCACCAGAGAAGGATCAGTTCACTACCTGTTGACGGAGGCGTCACTGGAAAAATGAGTGCCCCAAGGAAGTGCTGAGACCCCCAGTGGGGTGACCCTCGTTGGGTGCCCATTTTGGCAAACATGGCTGAAGAATCTTCTAAATGATGGGGCCTGAGACCCCCAACAACTCCAGCATTGTCCTCCACCATTGCCATCCTCCCTGAGGAGGCTTAGGTCACCCTAGAAGTAGCAAGTAACAAAACTGAATTTTTTATAGACCCTAGAGCCTCCTACTCTGTCCTAACTCACCCTGTTGTTCCCTCTCTCAATCGGAGTGTGCAGTGACTGGGATAGATGGAAAGCCTAAGATAAGACAATTTACCTTCCCCTTATCTCGTGAAATGGGCACTACTCAGCTAACTCATTCATCTTTGTATGTGTCAGAATGTCCCATCCCCATCTGGGGAGAGATCTGCTTCATAAGCTCAGCGCAACTATTAGCTTGACCCTACAATAGAAGTGTTTGTGGACCCCAGTCAGGAACTTCATTTACTGGCCTCGATGCAAGAGGATGTGAGAATATGGGATGATGGGGTCCTGTGAAGGGCTATACATGGAAGGCCCATACAGATAAAACTAAAGCCTGGGCTCACATACCCATGGAAGAAACAATATCCCTTAAGAACAGAAGCTCTAACAGCACCAGCCCCTACTGGATAAGTTTCTACACTATGGGTTAATTAAGCCTTGTCCATTCCCCTGTAACACCCCATAATTTCCCTTGAAAAGCCAAATGGAGAATATCGTTTTGTACAAGATTTAAGGGCAGAAATGAATCTATCATCCACCCAATGTTTCCTAATCCTTACATATTACTAACTCAGATACCTGGAGAATCTTCATATTTTACTATTTTTGATCTGAAAGATGCTTTATTTTGTATCCCACTACACCCTGATTCCTAATACTCATTTGCCTTTGAGAGGCAAGATCCCTTAATAAGTGAGAAAACCCAGTTGTAGAGCTAGGGCTGGGTCTGGAGCTCACAGACCCCTCGAGCCCATTCACAAACCCTTCACATTCAGGTCTATGAGCTAGGTAACTGGGAAAAAAAGGAGGCTTGGTTGAAGAAAGAGTAGTCTTTATTCAGCACACACACATCTGAGAGCCAAGCAGTACAAAGAGGGAAACTCCAAAACTCAACTGCTATGGACAAAGTCCAAAGGAAAACTGAGCAGTTTCTAGCAGAGTAAATATGCTCTGTTTCTAGATGCGAGCTCTGCTGGCCAGCTCTGCTAATGAACTGAAGAACACCCAACAGCAGCGAACTAAAAAGATACATAGGCGCACATGTTCACTAACACCACCCACACACAACTTGTTTACAAAGAAATGTGCTGCACTGCACCCAACCAAACCTGAGTCGAGGGAGCCTGACTAAATGATTCTATTTTCCCCACACCAGTACACTTGGATTGTGTTTCCCCAAGGTTTCAGGGAGAGCCCTCATCTCTTTGGGAATGCCATAGTGAGGGAATTAAGAGACTTACACCTAAAAGAAGGGGTGTTATTACAGTATGTAGATATTTGTTAATAGTCAGTAAGACCAAGGAAACTTCAGATCAAAATTCCTTGGCAACCCTAAATTTTTTTTAGCAGAAAGAGGATGCCAAGTCTCACCCAAAGAGACACAAATTTCCCTACAACAGGTACAATACTTGGATTTTACTTTAACTTCTGGGGCCCAGTCCTTGGCCCAAAAGGACAAAGGCTGTTGTTTCTTTAAGTGTGAGTCAAACCCACAAACAGCTCCGTGGATCTTTGGGACTTACTGGGTTTTGTAGCTTATGGATTCCAAACTGTGGTTAAATAGACAAACCCCTTTATGAGACTTTAAAAGGGAAGGAGAAGGAGCCCTTAGATTGGAACCAGAAGTGCCAAATGCCTTTGAGGTTCTAAAGTTAGAGTTGGGTCATTCTCTTGTCCTAAGATTCCTAGACCTACAGAAGCCTTTCTCTTTGCATGTACATGAAAGACAGGGACTGGCTTTAGGGGTTCCTATGCAAGGGTTAGGGCCAGAGCAGCAACCCATGTCATATTTGCCCAAATTACTGGATCTTGTGGCCCAAGGATGGCCCCGTTGCCTTAGGGCACTGGCTATAACTTCCCTGCTAGTAAATGAGGCCACCAAGCTTCTTTGGGCCAACATGTGGACATATTAATCCCCCACCAGGTACAGACAGTTTTGGAAGTCGAGGGACACCACTGGCTCACTGGGGGAAGGCTAGCTCAATTTTAAGCTTTGTTATTAGATACCCCCAATGTTATCCTGAAAGTGTTTCAGACTTTAAATCTGGCTTCCCTCCTCCCCAGGACTGAAGAAGACTTAGTACATGATTGTGAAGTAATAGAGCAAGTGTATTCAATCAGGCCTGATATCAGGGATCAGCCTCTTCCAAAACTTGAAGACAAATGGTTCACAGTTGGAACAGGGAACCTGGAAAGCTGGCTATACCATAGTTAGTCTCTAAGACATTGCTGAGGCTAGGCCCTACCTCACGCTAACTCTGCCTGGAAAGCAGAATTGATAGCTCTTATTAGGGCATTACAGCCAGGAAAAGATAAATGATTAAATGGATATACATTTATACCAATTCAAAATAGGGATTCCACAACCTGAGTGTCCATCAACAGTTGACTGGATAAGAAAAATGTGGTATATATGCACAACAGGGTACTACTCAGCCATAAAAAAAAGATTGAAATTCTGCCATTTGCAGCAACATGGATGAGTCTGGAGAAAATTATGTTAAGTGAAATGAACCAGACAAGGAAAGAGAAACACCACATGTTCTCACTTATAATTGGGTGCTAGGAAAGAGAGAGAGAGAGAGAGAGAGAGAGAGAAAGAGAGAGAGAGAGAGAGAGAAGACCAAAACAAAACGTTGAGCTTTCAGAAGGTAAAAACAAACCTAAGGATACTGGAGATGGGGGGTGGTATTGGGGTGGTGTTGGGGAGGGATAGGTTGGGTAAAGGCCATAAAGAAAAATCACAATTTGTACTAATAATAAATAATAAATAATAAAATAATGAGGCAAGCTTTAAAAAAACAAAAAACAAACAAAAAATATTGGTTCCACATTTTACACACTCATGCTGCTACATGGAAAGGGAGGGATATGTTAACTGCAAATAACTCCCTAATAAAACACAAGGAATTCATCTTAGAACTATTAGAGGCTGTGAAATTGCCTGCTGAGGCTGTAGCTGTCCATTGTAGGGGCCATGAAAGAGAGAACTCTATTATTACCCAAGGTAATAACAAGGCCGATAGGGTTGTAAAACATGTTGCAAAGGCTGAAAGTGACATGGCCCTGATTGCTGGTCCACCTACCCTGGGAAGCCCATCCCAGCACTCTCCTTATGAATATCTATGCGGACAAAAAGAAGGATATCAAAGGGATATCACTAGATGGTTAATTAAAGAAGGCCAAATTCTCACTCCTGGTAGTGAATAATGGAAACTGATCAAGGGCCTCCATGATTCAACTCATTATGGGACAGATGCTGTATTAGTCCATTTCCATGGCTTATAAAGAATTACTTGGAACTGGATAATTTATAAAGAAAATGAAATTTATTGCGTATAGTTTCTGAGGCTGGGAAGTCTAAAGTCCATCTGGTGGTGGCGACAGTGACCCAGGGGTCTCACATTCCAAGATGGTGGAAGCAGAGAGAGCAGAGAGAGAGAAAGACAGACTCTCCTTTTAAAGCCCTCAGAAACACACGCCTGACCACCATTTTTAATCCATGCACTACTGCAGGGGCCTACAATCCAATCACCTCTTCGAGGCTCCACCTTTCAATGACCATAATAGGATTTCCCACCCTCTTAACAGTTACAGTAGGGGCTAAGTTTCTAATAAGTAAAACTTAGGGAACACAATTCAAGCTCCAACAAGTTCTGGGGGGTACATAATTCAATCCACTACAGATGCCTTGTGGGAACTGATATACAAATTGTTCACTGGGAAGGGACTTTGAAAGACAATTAGACAAATCACTGCTGCTTGCAAAACCTGCCTCAGAAATAACCCTCAGGCTCACCCCGTACCTCCTTCCCTGCTTTCCTCTGTACAGTACTGAGGCACATATCCAGGGAAAAATTGGCAAGTGGACTTGACGCAAATGCCACCCTGAACTGGGTATAAATATTTATATTTATTTTTTCTTTTTTAATATTTATTTGTTATATTTATTTATATTCATTTTTTGTGAATACTTTTACTAGATGGGTGGAAGCCTTTCCCTCAAGGACGGAGAAAGCAACTGAAGTATGTAAATAATTATTGAAGGAGATTATTCCCCATTTTGGACTTCCAAAATTTTTATGAAGTGATAATAGACCTTCTTTTGTAGCAAGTTACTCAGGGGTGCTCAGCTGTGCTGGGAATAAAATATAAGTTACACTCTTCTTGGTGTCCTCATTTTCAGGAAATGCAGAAAAAGTGAATCACACCTTGAAACAAACCCTAGGAAAGTTATGCCAAGAGACTCATGAATATTGGATATAATTGCTCACCGTAGCCTTGCTTAGAATTAGGATGGCACCATGAGAAAAACTAAAACTGAGTTCTTATGAAATGCTCTATGGCCGACCCTTTCTCCCTTCTGATATTTTAGTAGATGAGGAGACCCACCATCTCTTAAGACATGTTGCTAATTTAAGCCAGGCTCAAGCAGCCACGATAGAGTATGGAGATAACATTCTACTAGCCCCAAATGAAGCCTCAGAGACTGAGATTCTGGTCCAACCAGAGAACAAGTATTGCTTAAAACATAAGATCAATTAGCACCTTGGTGGAGAGGGCCTCACGTGTAATCTTGGCCACGCCCACAGCTGTCAAATTACAAGGTGTCACTAGCTCGCTGCGCTTATCTCAAATAAAATTATATCGACCCAATACTTTTCAGGAAACAGCTTCAGAGCCAGAACCTACCTACTTGTGTGAGCCCATGGGAGATCTCAGATATCTACTCAAAAAAGAGAATAGCCTGAGAGACCGACTTGCAACCAGATAAACTATGTGGTAGATGACCCTAGGTCTAGAGACCTTCCTAGCGATACTAAGTATTGTGCTGTCCTTTTGCTGTTTTGCACAACCTCCCACTCCTGATAAACACTTGTTTTGTCCACACTGGGTTTAGAGAAGTAACAGCTGTTTATTTTATTCATAGCCCGCTGTGGGAGAGTTAAAATTCCTCCTTGGAAGAGGAGGCCAGGCTTCCCAGCAACCTACTGAGGCCAGCCAACTATTCACTTATACTGCATCCACAACTTTTATAACAATGATTACTTTTTGACTTTTTTGTTATTGTTTCTTTCCTTGCCTGGGCCTTCTAAACTTGTCAGACAAAAATCTGTTAATGTCTCCACCCTTGTCTCTAAGGGAGAAAACCTCACTAACCGTTAGGATTGCCATCAACACCCTCATTTAAAGACTCCTCATATGCCTAACACATTTCCCTTCCTCCTTACAGAGCCAACAAAATTTAAAAGGGGACAAGACAAGGTCAGTTTAAGCCCTGCCCCATCCCCGGCCCCTATCAGTGCTTATGTTTCATAATAACACTGTTCAGTGTTTCAATTCAACTCTCCCTGTAAATAGGACCCAACCTGTACGTATCGGCCAGTTTAACTGTACCAGAACAGATTCCCCTGTCAACTATGTCACAAGCAACCTCACTGCCCTGAACTCCAAAACTTAACAGTACTTCCTCTTTTTTTTTAGGAAAGAGTTGCACACATAACCAGACCCATTGGTGCCCCCCACAACAAAATCAACAGGAATAATACCCCTGACCACTGTAACTACTGGATGAGAAATCTATCTCAACATTGTGGAACAGCCAGAGGGATTACAAGCTAACTACTGGCTAGCCTTTCAAGATCCCTCTCTCTCAAACCCTAAGGTCAATAAGGACATACACCAGCTTATCATTGACGAGGTCTATGGTCCATATGGAAAGAATTTCCAGTACAATGGCTTTTTATCCCCCAGCTTGCCAAACTTTGAACCTCTCTGGAAACGACACCGGCACCTGCTTTTCAGGCCTTAACATCAAATGTGACAGATGTGGAAGTCTGTGCCCCTTAAGAATATGTTTTCCTTTGCAGGGATCCTGATAATATCCCCCTGCCTAGTAGGCTCCATTCTCACATTTCCTTAGTAAACCAGGCCCCTTGCAAGTTGTGGCGTATTATTGCGAAGACAATGTCCATTTCCAAGGAGAATGCTCCATGGGCATCCTGCACACCCAAGGAATTTACATCCACAACCGCACTTGCCTCTGCCTAAAGAGGGGATTAAGCCTATTTCTTGCTGGAGCTGGAATAGGCTTAGGGCTGGGCAGGGTTCACTTATCACGAAGTCACCCTCCATAACCTCACCCAACAGATGGGAATTATCCTGCAACAAACTGGGAAGGCACTAGATGGCATCCAGATGTCCCTAAATTTATTGGCATATGTGGTTATTGACAACTGAATAGCCTTAGACTGCCTACTAGCCAAATAAGAGGGAGTATATGCAGTCACCAATACCTCCTGCTGCACCTGGATTAACACTAGTGGACAAGTAGAGGTAAACATAAGGGTAGTATGTATCCAGGCCACATGGCTACATGAGGTCAGCAACCCCACAGCTCAAAACATATGCCACTCAATAAAAGATCATTTGCCTGGAGCCACATGGTCCCCTTCTCTTATCTGACCCATAGTGGCTATCCTACTCCTCCTACTGTTTGGGCCCTGCCTTTTCAATCTTTTAGTGAAGTCTCCTCCGGGTTACAACAATTTCAGGTTAAACTAATAATGGTACATAGACAGCAACCTATCTCAACTGAAAATGGCATCCCTTCAAGTCTCTCCTTAGAAAAAAAAGAAGCTCAAGATTTTTATGCCTTTTTTATGCCTAGGGATGACTGCCCAGGTTTAGCACTGAAGAAGTTACAAAAGAAAGAGACCTCCATACCTCATCTCTCCTTAAGAATAAGGATAAAATGTCTCTGGGGAATGAGTCAGGGGTTAGGATGGGGTTAACAGGAGAGACTCCGTTTTGTTTTCCGTACCACAAAGCCAGCAGCAGTCTACATGTCAGAAACCTAGTAGAGGCTCCAGTGGCGACAGACCACATCCTGTACTAGGAAACTCAAGGGAGGGCAATGGTTAAAGATAAATCCTAAAGACACCAGCATGTCTCTCTCCTAAAGACAAGTCATTTACCCAAGCTTGCTTAACCCTCTCATATAAGCAATCTTCTATGGGCTTCAAAGGCACAGTAAGACCCTAGGAACCATGAGACCCAAGCAGAAGATAACCACCAGCCCCCACCCACCGAGGCTGAAAATAAAACATCCTGTGCAATCACGAGACCAAAGACCACATCCTCCTTCCCAAGCCCCTCACCCCACTCTTTTGTGTTTAAAAACCCCTCGTGCTGAACTCAGGGAGCAACACTCCCCTCTTGTATTGGCTCCATTGGGCATGACCTGTCTCTCAATAAACCTCGCTTGTTCAACTGTACACTGGGTTCAGTGTTTATTTCTGTGACTCTGAATCCCAAGAACCTGGCTTATCTGGCACAGTAACAATTAGTCTTCTTCATGACTGATTTGGCTATACTTGGAAATTTCTATTTCAGTATAAATGTCACAACAGAGTCATTAAGTGTCACAGAAGTCATCTGGGGGGTTATGTGCCATATTTCTTTGACTCTGTAGGTTAATTTGGGTAGAATTGGCATTTATGCAATATTGTTCTCAAGTTCATTAACATGGCATATTATTCAATTTCTTTACATCTTGAATGCCCTTTGATACATATTTATAATTTTCTCCATACAGGTGATGCCCATTACATTTTCATTATGTACATCTCTAAATAGATATATTCCAGGTACATCATAATTTTTGATGCTGTTGTCAATGGCATTTTTAACACAATTCCATTTTTGTTTGTTATTGTGATATGGAAATGCAATTGATTTTGTAATTTAATTAATCTCTACGAGGCTTACTAACTCTCTTTTTAAGCCGCAATATGTATCTGTATATACTTTTTGATTTTTCTATTTATACAATTATATTATTTATGAAGAAAGACCTCCTTTTTCTCTTTTCAATTTTTATACCTTTTCCTTATTTTTATTGCCACACTAGGTTAGGACCTGATGCTACCCCACTAGATATGACGTTTGCTGAAGACATCTTTTATCTTTTTAGAAAAATTCTCTTCATTTCTAGTTGGCTGTGAGTTTTATCATGAAAAAGTTTGAAATAACCCAATGCTTTTTTTTTTTTAATCTCTTCAGATATAATCTGTAAGGGTCAGCATGAAAACTGAATCCATATTATGTATTTCAACACAAAGAATTTAATATAAAGATTTTGTTACTCGTGTGTCAGAAGGCCCATGGAACACAAAGGTAACACTGCTTAGAAGTCTCGAACCACTCTGAGTACACAGCTTGAGATCTGCTAGACCACCAGGTGACATGAGTTTGTGCCGCACACCCACGTGAAGCCTGGACTTGGCCACAACTGATTTCCTTCCTTAGTCCCTGCTCTGCCTCGTAGTGAGTTTAAGCATGGAGGAGTGGAGGGTCCTGGGGCCCATCGAGGTAAGGGCCCACATTCTCCCCTTCCAGGAGAATATGAGAGGTTGTCCCCCTTCACAGGAACCTGACAGAAATGGGCAATAAAGCTGGTTACTTCTTGGTCACCTGAACTACATGGCAGGGGAAGTTTTGAGAAGCCTGACATTTGTACAATGTTCAGATCACTCTCATTAAAGAAAAAAAAAATATTCTGACACTTGTTAACATGGAAAGGAAGATTTTATCCAGGACTATTGGGATAGGTGCCAAGACTGTTGCAATAGGGAAGAGAGCTCAGGCTCAACTCTGAACATAGCAATGACAAGTGGGTGGTTATAGCCAGTGAACATGGTACAGTGGGATGGGGATGTTACGAGACAGAAAATTACT
Organism: Cynocephalus volans; assembly: GCF_027409185.1. Lineage (NCBI taxonomy): Eukaryota > Metazoa > Chordata > Mammalia > Dermoptera > Cynocephalidae > Cynocephalus > Cynocephalus volans. The sequence goes on along the minus strand of NC_084462.1, from coordinate 3,767,957 downwards.
AACAGGAGACATCAAGGGTAGGGACAATCTTGCTAAACCAACGTAATAGGATTCTTGCTGAAAGTAGGCCAGGGTGATCAGATATCAACAGTGGAGGGATTCTTGCTAAACTTACTTAGCAGGATTCTTGCTACAATCTGACTAGAAAGATCAAAGAACAGGGCCTATCTGAAAAAAAAAGTTCAGAGGATCCTGTCTCAAGTTTGGTCAAGGAGAGAGTCTTTGTCACTCTATAAGAAAAAAGTTACAAAAGTTGGAACACATAATTTTTTTAGAAGTGATAAAACATATCCCATCAAATCACAAAACCTAAAATGCTAGAAAAAAATACAAGACAATTCAAAATAATGACATACTGTTTTTATTAATAGTGTAGTCTAACTGCCTGGTATCCCTACACACTTTCCCCCTATTTTTTTTTTTTTAAAGATGACAAGTAAGGGGATTTTAACCCTTGACTTGATGTTGTCAGTGCCACGCTCTCCCAAGTGAGCTAACTGGCCATCCCTATATAGGATCCGAACCCTTGGCCTTGGTGTTATCAGCACCGCACTCTACCGAGTGAGCCACGGACCGGCCCTCCCCATATATTTTTGACTGATACTCTTTGATTACCTTTATACAGAAGATCAATTTTGTAATATAATTTTTATAGACAGAAATGAAACAGAAGTCAGTATTCTTCTGGCATGATTGATTAAAATTTCTTTTCATTATTGATAGTTTTAGAAATTTCCTTTAATCCCACACTAATTATTGGGAATGCCTAAAATTTTTGAAGATCATCATTAAATTTGGGGAAACCTTTATCCCGTTTCTTTCATAAAAGAGCAGTAAGTTTACAGGCCATTCCCACACACTGCTTGGGCCCCTCCCAGGGTTTTGAAAAGAGACCCTGAAAAGGAGAGGCCCTGAAAATCGAGCTACATTATCTTGCTGGCATCAAGTTTACTTCTGGGCTGAGGTCTAGCCTTTTGAGCTCTCTACTTAATGCAGCGAGGTTTAGACATTCCATTTTGAGACAACCTGTGTTTCATTGCTGTTCCACAAGACCCTTGGGTCTATGAAGACCAAAACCAGAGTGTTCCATATTCTAAAAATACCTTAGGGTGCCTGTGTTAGTCTGTTTCTGTTGCTTATAATAGAATACCTGAAACTGGGTATTTCATAAAGGGATGAAGTGTATTTCTTACAGTTTTGAGGCTGGGAAGTCCGAAGTTCAAGGGACACATCTAGTGAGGGCCTTCTTCTTGGTGGGGTGACTCTCTACAGCAATGCAGGGTATCACATGGCAAGAGACTGGCCCAGGCAAGAAAGCTTGCCGTCTCACTTGCACTCCTTCTAAAGCCATCAGAACCATGCCCATTACTCCAGGAATGGATTGATCCATTCACAAGGGCACAGTCCTCATACTCTGATCCCCTCTTAAAGGCCCCACCTTTCAAACACTATAATTGGATTTCTCACCCTCTCAACACTGTTACTGTAGCCAGTAACCAAGAATGGCCACTCCTTCGCCTGAAATAAAGGACTCAAGAGTCCAGTGTAGGTGTCAGATTTGGAAGCTTTACTCAGGGAGTGGAACCTGAGAAACGGTTTGACTGTAAATTGCCTCAGAGGCTCAAGAGCCTCTGCAAGTTTTTCAAAGGGAAAAGTGTGAGAAATAAGGGGGGAGGTTAGTCCCATCAGAAAGCTACTATGTGAAATCTTGCAGGTTCTGGGCTTTCTTTATCTCAGGGCCAGTTTTGATATCTTTCATTCTTCCTTAGAATGTGGGTGTTATCTGGCTCTGACAAGCTGGATGCTGTCTTGTGATTCTAGAGGAAGAATGGTTAGTCCTGCAAGTTACTGATTAGCTCTTATTATCTTGCTCTTCCTGAGCACTAAGTCCTGCAGCATTTCCCCATGAGCTATGCTGTGAGCCAAGGATAAAAAAAGGATTTTTATGACAGGCATTCTGCTTAAAACTGTATTCTACAAACGGCTGTTCTGAGGCTGTCTATGACTATTTGCTGTGGTAGGCTCTTACATTACAATGGGGACTAAAGTTTCCAATACATAAACCTTGGGAGCACACATTGAACCCATAACATTTCTCCTCTGGTCTTTAAAGCTCATGTCCTTCTCACAGGTAAATACATTCATTCCATCCCCAAAGTCCTACCTTGTTTCAGCATGAAAGTCCAAAGTCTCATCAGCGAAATCAATCAAGTTATCTACTGCCAAGATACAATTAAGAGACAAACATTCTCATTCCAAGATGGAGAAATGAACCAAAAGAAAGGGGTAACAGGTAAAAGCAAGTCTGAAACGAAGCAGGGCAGGCATCAAATATTAAAGCTGGAGAATACTATCCCTAGACTCTATGTTCAGCATCCTCTGCACACTGGTACAGGGGTTTGGATTCCAAGCCCTTGGGCAGTCCTGCTCCTATGACTTTCCTGGTCTCAGGCCATGCTTTGGTTCTCCCAGGCTGCTGTTGCACACCAGCAGCTCTACAATTCTGAGGTCTCCATAGGGGTCCCCCTCTCACAACTCCATTAAAATGGCCATGGTGGGGGTTCTCTGCTGCAACTCTGTCCCCATATTTCCATTCGGTATTGCCCTAGTGAGGCTCTCTGCAATGACTCTACCCTGTAACAAATCTCTGGCTGGGCCCCTCTGCTTTTCCATAAATCTGTTAAAATTGTGGTGGAGGCTACCATCCCTCCACAGCTCTGTCATTCTACCAGCCTGCAGACTTAAGACCACATGGGCACCACCAAGGCTTATGATTTATATTTTCCAAAGCAGTGGGTCTAGCAGCACCGGGGCCCAATTTAGCCATGGCAGGAGCAGCCAAGAATGCTGTGCTGGAATGCAGGGAACAGCTTCCCAAAGCATCCCTGGACAGTGACCTGTGCTGGATGCCCAGGCCTGTTCCTCAGAACCATTCTTTCTCCATAGGCATCTGGCTCTGTGATAGGGGATGGGCACCCTCAAAGATCTCTGAAATGACTTCAGGGTCTTTCTTCCATTCCCTCTATGATCCCTTCCTTCTGTCCTGATCTCCCTAGGAAAGAGATGCTGGGCTAAAACCTTGGTTTTCTTTACTGAACATGCTTTTTCACTCTTTATGTGGTCATGCTAGAGTTTTCCAAGTTTTTTGCCCTGTACTTCCCTTTTAATTATAAATTCTGCCTTTATATCATGCCTTTGCTGTCATAAATCAGCACAGGCTGTTAGAAGTATCCACACAGCTCTCTGAATGCTTTGCTGCTTAGAAATTTCTCCCACCAAATACTGAGGTTCATCACACTTAAGTTCTACATTCCTTAAAGCCCTCCAGCATGGACACAATTCAGCCAAATTCTTTGCCAGTTCATAACAAGGGCGAACTCTGCTCCAGTATCCAATTAGCTCTTCCTCATTTACACCTGAGACCTCCTCAGAGTGGCCTTTACTGTCCATATTTCTATCAGCATGCTGGTCACCACCATTTAACCAATCTCTAAGAAGCGGCAACCTTGCCCTTATCTTCTTGTCTTCTAAGTCCTCACCAGAATCTAGGCTTTTTTTAGCCTGCTTCTCCAGATTCCTCCAGCCTCTGCCCATCATACTATAATTGGATTTCCCACCCTGTTAACACTGCTACAATGGGGGTCAAGTTTACAATACATGAAATTTGGGAGAACATATTTAACCCATTGCAGTGCCTTAAGGCAAAGTTGCACCTTAGTGTAAAGGTGCTTTAGTGCTCAGCTCTCCTCTTTGGGCCCAACCCTCCACTAGATTTTGGTCTGAAAATTTCTTTTTTGCCAGTGCTTGAATGGTTTTAAGAGCATTATAATAATGTTTCTACACAAATTTCAGCATTTTTCAGCTGGAAAGTGGGTCTGATACACATCTCACAAAATCACCAGGACTAGCCTGTTTCTCTTTTCTATCTGCATTCATTCCCTTGGTGACCTCACTTTTGATTTAAGCATCATTTGGAAGGTGACCACCTCCAGATTCCATATGGAGAAGCCTTTCACCCTCAGGGGACCTCGGTACTTCACCTGCAGTATCTGGTGGGGCTCAAGGAACAGACTGATTTCCCAGCACCATCTCACTCCCCAACACGTGACACTCATGTTCGATGGCCACAGCTCTCAGTCACCCACTGGTTTCCTGTTTGAGCTTCCTCAACCCCACCCCACATTCAGGGCACTTCCTTACATGACCGAAGGACCTAGACCTGGGCTCTGGCCCTGGCACCTGCAGACATGCTGCCCCTGCTGCTTCTGTCCCTGCTGTGGGGGGGTGAGTGGGCTGTGGGAAGAGGGAAGGACACAGGTCAGGGGGTGCTGGGGCTGTAGCTGAGCCTCTGTGTCTCCCCAGGGTCCCTGCAGGAGAAGCAAGGGTACAAGTTGCAATTGAAGGAGTGGGTGACGGTGCAGGAGGGCCTGTGCGTCCTCGTGCCCTGCTCCTTCTCCTACCCCGGGAAGCCGTGGTATTCCCCTCACCAACTCTATATCTACTGGTTCCGGCAAGAGGACCACATATACTATGACAATCCTGTGGCCACCAACAACCCAAACAAAGCAGTGAAGACAGACACCCAGGGACGATTCCACCTCCTGGGAAACATCAGGACCAAAAACTGCTCCCTGAGCATCCAAGATGCCAGGATGGAGGACACCGGATACTACTTCTTATTAGTAGAGACAGAACAGAGTGGAATATATAAATATGAAGACAAGAGGCTGAGTTTACAGGTGACAGGTAAGGCAGGGGCCCCAGCAGAGGAACCTGGGACATGGAGACTCCTGTATAAGAACAGGGACAGGACAGTAGATGTTCCCTGCTCCTGGTCTTGGACCTAGGGTGGTCAGAAGAGATACAGGACCTAGGGTCAGCTCAAGCCATGAGGTCCTGGTCGCTCTCAGGGTCCCACTGTGGACCTCTCCCCCTGCCCCCTGGGGCACAGGCATCTCCCTCTCTCCTCCTCAGCCCTGACAGAGAAACCCAACATCCACTTCCTGGAGCCTCTGGAGTCCGGCCACCCCGTGAACCTGAGTTGCAGCCTGCCAGGTTCCTGTGAAGGGGGACGACCTCTCATATTCTCCTGGAAGGGGGATGCCCTTACTTCACTGGGCCCCAGGATCCTCTGCTCCTCTGTACTCACCTTCACTCTGAGACCCCAGGACCATGGCACCAGCATTGCCTGTCAGGTGAAACGCCAAGGAGCTCAAGTGACCACAGAGAGAACAGTTCAGCTGAATGTCTCCTGTAAGTGCTGGGAGAGATGACTGGGTTCCTGAGGGCAGTGGGGGAGAGAGAGAGAGAGAGAGAGAGAGAAAGAGAGAGAGACAGAGAGAGAGAGAGAGTGTGTGTGTGTGTGTGTGTGTGTGTGTGTCTAGATGGGGAGTCGGCCAGAAGGACATGCATCACCATCTTCTGTGTTTCCATGGCCCCTCCTTGGGTACCTTCCAGACCTATAGCCACCCAACTCCTCACCTCTGAATCTGGGGCCATATTTTTCTGTAACAGATCCTCTGCAGAACCTCACCATCAGCATCTTCTCCAGAAATGGCACAGGTAGGAAAGATCCTCTTCTTTTGGGGCCTGGGACCTGCCTCTGGGGCCGCCTCAGAACAGAGGTGGAAATCAGACTTTAAGTGGAATCAGATATGGGAAGAGCAAGAATGAGAATCCACCACCCTCCAGACCCCGCTTCCTGCATGGTCCGTGTGGGTACACACACACGTGCACACACACATGCTTATTCTGCTCAAAGTCACGAACAGGCTTCGGATCCTGGCCACCTTCATCCCTCCTGTGGTCTGGTTCTTACCACAATCACTAAGAACCAATCCAGGCCCATCTCTTCTCAACTGCTCTACTCTGATTCTCTTCTTGCCCTTCCATGCCATTCTCCTTAGTCGCATTCTCTGCTGCACTAAATACATTTCCCAAAGCCGTCAGGTGCTCTCTGTTCTCTCTCTCCCACACAGTCCAGGCATGTTCCAGTGAGATATTGAGCCTCCTCCAGATACGAGGCCCAGACACTTTTGGCCAACCTTGTAAGGGTGTAAAGGCCCCAGTCTCTGAACTAAAATCCAACCAAATTGGCCTGGGATAGGGGAGGAGAGGGAGGTGCCAACCAGATCCTGAGAAGGAGGGAAGAATAGACACTGTCAGCCTCACCTTCTCATCTCTTTTTATGTCTCTCTTTGCACCTCTCTCCCAAAGCCCCCAAAATTCTTCAAAACACCTCATCCCTCCCCATCCTGGAGGGCCAGGCTCTGCAGCTGCTCTGTGCTGCTGACAGCAACCCCCCTGCAGAACTGAGCTGGTTCCAAGGGTCTCTGGTTCTGAATGCCACCCCCATCTCCAATACTGGGACCCTGTATCTGCCTCGAGTAGGGACCACAGAAGATGGAGACTTCACCTGCCAAGCTCGGAACTCACTAGGCCACCAAAGTGTCTCTCTGAGCCTCTCTGTGCTCTGTGAGTATGGAGACCCCTGGGGGAAGGACTTTGGGGCCCTGAGGAGGGGGCACCTGCTGACCCCTCTCCTCCCTCCGCACAGACCCCCCACAGCTGCTGGGCCCCTCCTGCTCCTGGGAGGCTGAGGGTCTACACTGCGGCTGCTCCTCCCGAGCCCAGCCACCCCCCTCCCTGCGCTGGCAGCTTGGGGAGGGGCTGCTGGAGGGGAACAGCAGCAACTCCTCCTTCACGGTCACCTCCAGCTCAGCTGGGCCCTGGGCCAACAGCTCCCTGAGCCTCCACAGGGGGCTCAGCTCTGGCCTCAGGCTCAGCTGCGAGGCCTGGAATGTCCACGGGGCCCAGAGGGTCACGGTCCTGCTGCTGCCAGGTCAGGGGGCCTGCTGTGGAGGTTGGTTGGGGTGGGGAGGGGTGAGCCCCGAGGGGAGGGGCATGGATCCCAGAGTGAAGGAAGGTGGGAGAGAGGGGCTGGGGTTCAGACAGGAGGTGGTTGGTTGGGAGCTCGGGGACCTCCATTTCCTGGCTGAGCAGGGGTCTGGAGCGAGTTTCACAAACATGTGGGAAGACTGAGTCCTGAGAGTGAGTCATCTCACGCTCCTCTTCTCTGCAGAGAAATCAGTATTGGGGGCAGGAGTGGTTCCTGCAGCCCTTGGAGGTGCTGGTGCCATGGCCCTGTTCTCTCTCTGTGTGTGCCTCATCTTCTTTTGCGTGTAAGCTTTGGTCCCAGGGAAGGTACAAAGGTACAAGAAGGTGTGTGGTAGGGACTAGGACAGAGGTCTTTAAATCCCAGCAATGCAGAGCTTGGTAGCTTCTTTTTCTAACTTTATGGAGATATACTTCACATACCACACACTCATCCATTGAAAGTGTACAATTCAATGGCTTTAAGTATATTCAGTGTTGTGCACCCATCGCCACAATCAATTTTAGAACTTTTTCATTAGCTCAGAATGAAAAAAAAAAAAAGAAACCCCACACCCCTTAGCTTTCACCAGCCCCACACCCCATATTTCCCCAAACCCTAATCTATTCCCTGTCTCTCTAAATTTGCCTATTCTGGACATTTCTTATAAATGGAATCATACAATAAGTGGTCCTTTGTATCTGGCTTCTTTCACTTACCATCATGTTCTCAAGGTTCATCCATGCTGTTGCCTGTATCAGTACTTCATCCCTTTTTGTTTCTAAATAATATCCCATTGTATGGATGGAGCACATTTTATTTGTCTATTCATCCATCCGTAGATGTCTATCAATGTTTCCACTTACTGGCTATTAACACTGCTGTGATTATTTGGGTATAAATTCTTGTGTGTAAGAACTAGGAAGATGGAGCCCTCACTTGCATCTCAGGAAGGTCCCCAAGTCCAGTTCCAGGGCCTGGATACCTGTCATCATTTTCACCATCTTAAAAAGGGGGGCGGGGGGAGGCAGCCTGTTTCCTCATGCCTGAGCTGTCCTCGCTGCAGTGTGCTGGTTTCTTCCCTTAGAGTGAAGGTCCACAGGAAACAAGCAGCCAGGAGACAAGAGGGCATGGATGATGAAGACCCTGTCATGGGTTCAGTTGCCTGGGTGAGTGAAGTGGGCATCTTCGCATGCACAGGGGGCCCTGGTGCATGTCAACTTTGAGAGTCTCAACTAAGCTCCACAGCATTTCCCCAAACTCACTCCTCCCTGGTTCCTTGGAAAGACACCTGGGAGTTGTCTTCTCTCCTGTTCTTCTCCTTCATCTTCTAGAGCCAACAGATCATTATGTACCACCCAACCTTCTTTCTAAGGCCCTTCTCCTGCTCCACCTTTGCTGACCCCTGAACTCACCTTACCCCCTTGCCTCCATCTGTCATCCTGGACACAGTCTTCCTCTGTCATCTTCCCCAAACTATTACTTTCCATCCAAACTATTACTTTCCATCCAGCCTGGAATTTCAATGCTGCTGCTGTTTGCTGCTATTGCTTAGAGAATCAAGTCCACGTTCCCTGGCCCATCACCTGATGGCCTCTCCAGCCTGTTTCCTGCCCTCCGATCCTACCCTGTCGTCGGTCCACACTGGCCTTCTGTCTCCATGCAGACCTACCCTCTTACAACTTTGAGCTTTCAAAGAGTATCACACTCTGTACTTTCTTCGTGGACTTTCTTTGTTGACTCAACTTTATATTATGAAGATTTATTCATGTTATTGCACAAAGTTGCAATTTATTTTCCCCACTGTATAATATTTCATTTTATAATGATGTCCATTATGTAAGCTTAGACTGATGCACGTATCACTTTCTCCAGATGTGGCTGTTATGAACATTCTTACTCATGTCTCATTGTATTTACATGCAAGAGTTTTCTTTAGCATTACCTAAGAATTTAATTTCTGGATGATAGGGAATGAGAATGTCCATCTTTAAAAGGTAATGACAAAAGGTTTTCCAAAGCATTTATACTCCCATCTATGCCTATGAGATCCTGTTTTCCTATCATCTCTCCAAAATTTGGTTTTCTCAGTTTTCTCCATTGTTTTTGTCAGCTCTCTCTCTGTCTCACTATAGTATTGATTTGCATTTCTTTGGTTATCAATGAGGATGAAAAGGCTCTCTATGTTTTCATTAGCATATGGACACCTCCTCCATAAAATGAGTGGTCACCTCTGGAGTCAATTTTTCTGTTAGATGTTTAACCTTTTCTTACTGAATTTGTTAGAGAACTTTATAATTTTTATACTAATTTTCTTCCAGTATATGTATTGTGAATATCTTCTCACAGTCTCCATTTTTCTTTTTTTTTCTTTTTGGCAGCTGGCCAGTATAGGGATCCAAACCCTTTACCTTGGGGTTGTCAGCAGCATGCTCTATCCAATTAGCGAACCGGCCAGCCTAGTCTTCACTTTTCTTAAGGTGACCTTTGATGAACCTAAGTTCTTAACTGTAATGTAATCATATTCACTAATATTCTCTTTTCTAATGTGTCTTTGGGTCTCATTTAAGAAAATCTTTCCTATCTTAAGATTAGAAAGATACTCAAGCATAGTTTCTACTAAAAATTTTATGTTTTCCTTTTGACATTTAAGTACTTAGTCCACCTGGAGTTGATTTTTGTATGTGAGGTACTGTATTGATTCAGCTGTGCTCCTTCTTTGTTCTTTTTTTGCAGCACCTTACTCCCTCCTCCACTGATCTGCTATGCCACTTCTGTCATATGTCTAAACTAGAGAAATGTTTTGACCTCTTTCTGTGGTCTCTAGTCCACTCCAATAGTCAATTTTACTGTGCCTGAGTCAGAACTGTCTGTAGAGTCAATAGAATCTATAAATTCAAAAATAAGTCTTGATATTTAAGAGAGAAGAATCCTCTCCTTAGTCTCCTTCCGTAGTGTCTTGGCTATTCTTGCCCCTTTGTTTTTCCATTTAAATGGTAGAATCAGTTTGTGAAGTTCCAAAAAATATTCCTCTAGGTGTTCTGATTGGAATCACATTGACTCTACAGCTCAATTTGGGAAAAATTTACTTGTTAATAAATGTCTTCTTATTCACAAAAGTAGATACCTCTCTATTTGTTTAAATCTTTTTTAATGTTTTCAAGAAAGATGTAGAATTTCTTTACACACGTCTTGCACGTCTTTTGTTATTTTTCTTACTGAGTACTAGTTTTAGTTGCTATTGTAAATACTATCTTTTTAAAAGTGCATTTTCTGATTGCTTATTGATGAAATGCAGAATGAATGTATTTTTTAAAAATACATGAGATTGGGGTTTTTTTTTTTTTGCAATTAAACAATGTCACAAATTGGTTTTGGATGCTATTTAAAATCTTGTTGCTTTGGCAGCTGGAGAATTTTTACATCTTATTGATAAGTCTGCTGCTCTGTTCTTTTTCAGAAATACAGATACCAATTGTAAAATTAGTGGTATTGTTATTTTTAATTGTCATGGATTGCTGAATCAAAGCAGCTCAATATGATGCAAATGTAATGTTATTTCCTGCAAGAATCAACTCATCGTTCTGGGCTTCAGGTACTGAGCAAAAAATACCTGGCCGCATTTATACTCTGCAGATGTATATTTCCTCTAAGGGATTTCAGATTTCAATAAATGACCCACTCTCCTGAATAATCACTTTGATAAGGAAGTGAGGACACACAGACCTAACTTCACCTGCCAACGGAAGTCCATGTGACACCTCAGACTGTGGGCAGAACATGACTATAGATAGAACAGTAGCCAGTTACTTTTCATTTCCCCACCATTTGGCAACACAGAGCTTCTCCTTTTTCTTTCCCACATTGATAGGGTTAAATTTTTCAGCTGGGTTCCTCTAGGGCATTCACTACAACTGTGCAGCTTTTTATAGTTTCACCCACCTATTCTAAGGTGTCAGTTGTCTGAGTGCAGAGAACTGTCTTCATTCTCTCACTAGATGCAGAGAGTGAAATTCAATAACATTTTTAATTGATCTTATATCTTGCAACTTGAAAAGTTCTATTAGTTAAAATAATGTGTAGATATACATTAAAGTATTTTTAATTTTTTAAATTTGAAAATATCAAAAATTGCTTTGACGTGATGATTTCCATTCCTTTGGGTATACACCCGGTAGTGAGACTGTTGGATCACATGGTAGTTCTGTGTGTAGTTTTTTGAGAAACCTCCATACTGTTTTTCATAATGGCTGTATTAATTTACAGTCCCACCAACAGTGTAGAAGAGTTCCCCTTTCCCTACATCCTTGCCAGCATGTTATTGTCAGTCTTTTAACAATGGCCAGTCTAACTGGGGTGAGATGATATCTCAATGTGGTTTGGATTTACAAATGGAAATCATCACGTCAAAGGGATACCTGCACTCCCATGTTCATTGCAGCTCTAGTTACAATAGCCAAAACATGGAACCAACCTAAATGTCCATCAACAGACAACTGGGTGAGAAAAATATGGCATATCTACACAATGGAATAGTACTCAGCCATAAAAAAGAATGAAATTCTGCCATTTGCAGCAACATGAATGAGCTGGAGAAAATTATGATAAGTGAAATAAGCCACACTCAGAAAGAGAAATACCACCTGTCCTCACTCATAACTTGGTGTTAAGAAAGAAGGAAAGAAGGAAAGATAGGAAGGAAGGAAGAAAGAAAACAAAAGAAAGAAAGATGGAAAGACAAGACCACAATAATACGTTGAACTTTCAGAAGGGGAGAACAAACCTAAGGATGCTAGAGATGGGGGAGGGCGGGGGGAGAGTTGGGGAGTGATAGGTCGAGTAAGGAGTATAAAGAAAAATTACAACTTGTAATAATGAATAAGCTAAAAAAAAGTGTTGTAAAAAAGATATAAATCAAAAATAATTACAAATTGGTCTTGGGTATTATTTAGAATCTTTGGGGATTTTAAATTCGGTAATATGTCATCTGTAAAATAATAACAACTTATTTCTTCCCCTTGTATCCTAAGCACTTCATTCCTTTTTCTTGTCTTAATGTGCAGGCTAAGACTCCACTCAAAGTCAAATAGAAGTGGTGATCATAGGCATCTTTTATCACTGCTAATTTTGAAGGAAATACACCCAATACCCTGCCATTTAAGTTGGGTTTTGTTAACCTTCATCAGGTTAAGGAAGTTCTTTTCTATCACTAAATAAGTTTTTGTCATAAATTTCTGTTGAACTTTTAAAATTCATCTACTCATAGGATTTTTTTTCTTCTTAATGTGTTACCATAGTGAATGACAAAGACTTTCTAATATGAAACTATTCTAGCTTTTCTGGACATTGCATGGAAACAGTTCATGGTATATATGTTTGATATCTTTATAGATTTGGTTTGATAATCTTTTGCTTAGCACTTTTTCATCTGTGGGCATGGATCAAATAGAGCTGTCATTTTCCTTTCTCCTCCTGTTTCCTCTGTTTGAGCATCAAGATAATATTCTTATTCTATTATCTGGAATAGAGTGTATAAAATTGGAATGACTTGTTTCTTAAATGACTGATAGATGTCACTTGTAAAACCATCTGGGCCTGTTGTTGCCTCTGTGTGCAATTTTTCTAATTCAGTCTTCTGTGAGCTTTTGTTCTAGAGATTTGTTCATTTCCCCTAGGTTTTATAATTTTTTGACAAATGGTTATGAGTGGCATTCTCTTGTCTTTATACTATTTGTTTTAGTTGGAATTACTTTCCCTATTATATTCCTGACGTCAGTTATTTGTGACTTTTTTTCTAGTTAAATCCTGTGAATTGTTTGCCAACGTTTTAACTGTTTCAAAGAACCAATGTTTGAGACTGTTGATTTTCTCACCCTATCTTTTTTTCTATTCTATTTACCATTACTCTCATTTTCTCAGCATCTATCTTCTATTTGCTTTGGTTTATTCCAATGTTCTTTTACTAATTTTTTAGCTGTATACTTAGTTTATTAATTTATAGATCTCTCTTCTGTATAACAGTGGTTATAGATACATTTCTCTTATACCACCACTTTCACTCCATTGCACATTTTGATATGCATTATTTTAATATCATTCAGTTTTGGATATTGTTAAAACACCATTTTGATTTCTTCTTTGAATCTTAAATTATTAGGCATGAAAAAGTTCCAAATGTATGGGGATTTAAAGACATCTTTCCGTTCTTAAATTCTACCTACATGCTTTTCAGTCAAAATACATGGTTTTTATGGTACCTACTTGTTAAATTTGTTGAAACTTGATGTGTGGTCCGTACATAATGAATTTTATGATTATTTATTGTGTTCTTAAGAATAATGTATTTTTTTATTTCTTAAATTTTATATGAGATTAACAGTCCAGTGTGTTAATTGTAATGCTCAAATCCAAATCTTTACTGATAGATCTTCCTGACTTATCAATACTTGAGAGGGGTGTTGAAATCTTATGTTATGATAATGTATTTGCCAATTTCTTGCTGTAATTCTATCAGATGTGTTTCTTATATTTGATGTACTTTTAAAGTAAAACCATATATTTTAGAAGATTATATCTTCTCAGTAAAATGAACATTTTGTCATACATAATGATTCTTTCCATATTGATACTTTTTGTTTTAAAGTCTGTTTGGTTTGACCTTAATGCAGCTACAGCAATTTGTCATTGGTTAGTTAGATGCCTGATACTTTTCCACCATTCCTGTTCCCCCCCCCCGCAACATTTTATGTACCTATGCTTAAGCAGTGATTTCCACAAACACTATATAACTAGGTTTTTAAAAATCCAATTTGACATCCTCTGTTGAGTTTATTGGTATTTACTATGCTTATTAATATAAAAGAATTTCTTTCTTAAGTTTTACTTTTGTTTAGTTCCACTTTTTCAATATTTCATTTTTTCTCCTTTCTTACTTAAAAAATTAATATCTCTGTCTCACATATAACAAAAAGAACCTTGGTGTGCTTTGATATCTCTTTGTCTACTCTCTTCCACCCTCCATAATGTTGACATTTCCTGTAGATCTTCAGTCTTCATTCTGGATTACTATGAATGTACTTAACGTTTGTCTATTCTTTGGCCTTTTTAAAAAATATATAGCCACACATTTTACTGAGGTATTTTGTCACCTTTATTTCCCATACTTGTCACAGAATTTTCCTGTGGTTTTTCTCTCTTTTTATTTTACTTCTTCCTCCCAATGTGTTTTCAATTCGGGTTTTCCTGTATTAAGGCTTCTGAGGATATGTGTGCAGGAAAATATTTTTATGCCCCTTCATTTTAATTTCATTTAGAAGTACGTAAATTCTAGGATCAAAGGGATTTTTCGTTGATGCTTTAAATTTTATCTCATTCTTTTCTGCATCCACTACTGCTGTTTAGAAATCTTAACATCATCCTGAATCTCACACATTTGTAGGTAATCCACTCATTACCCTTGTAAACTTTCACAATTTTCTCTTTGGGCAGCGCATCTCACAGGGCCAGTGGGAAGGGAGGAGGCATGAGGGCAGCACCCTCAACCAGCAGATGGAGCAAGAGCAAGAGGGAGGGACCTGTGGGCCAAAGACTCAATCGGATCCAGGGTGTTACCCAAGCAGGTTTCCCTCGGGGAGTTCTGACTGGTGGGTTCAGAGAACGCAGGTGTGAGTTCTGTGGAGTCAGGCTGGGACTGAGTCTGGTCACTGCAGAATATCTGCACAGCCCATGTGGGGTATGGGAGTCATGGGGGAGGGAGGGAGTCAACCAGGTTGTGTCTATATGTCCCACAGGGAGGTGGTCACCAGGAGGCAGTTGTATAAGGAAGATATGTGGATGAACCACCTTGAGGAACTGGGAGGATGTGGAGAGTTGGAAACTGTGTCAACAGTGACTAAGCCTGTTTCTGGCATGAAAAAGTCCAATTTGTATTCAAAATGGATGCCTACTGTCTTAGTCTGCTTTCTGTCACTGATAACACAATACAGGAAACTGAATAATTGGAAAAGAAAAGAAATTTACTGCTTACAGTTGTAGAGGGTAGGAAGTCCAAGGTCAAGGGGTTACATCTGGTGAGGGCTTTCTTCCTGGTGGGGACTCTCTGCAGTGTCCCTGAGTCAGCACAGGGTAACACATGATGAGAGGGCTGAACGTATTATATGTGCTTTCCTCCTCTCCTCGTAAAGCTATGTAACAGTCCATTAATCCATTAGCCCACTGATCCATTAATCCTCAAAGGATTAATCCACTCATGAGGGTATAGCCCTCATGATCCAGTTACCTCCTAAAGGCTCCACCTTTCAAATCCATAATGGCAATTAAGCTTCAACAGGAGCTTTGGAGAGACAAATGTTCAAATCATACCACCAAGGCTACATGAAATTCTAAGAATTCATTACACCATGCCTGCTTCTTTGTTCCTGCTGTGACTCCCTCCTCTCCTCTTTGCTCAGGGTTCCAGGGAAAAGCCCTGGCCAGACAGCACCCCAAACCAAGGGTCCCCCACTGGGAAAGCCCCTCCCTCAGAGGAACAACAGGAGCTCCATTACGCCTCCCTCAGCTTTCACGAGATGGAGACAAGGAAGCCTCAGGACCAGGAGGTTACAAGCACCACGGAATATTCAGAGATCAAGACAAGCAAGTGAGGACTCACCCAGAGCTCAGTCCTGGCTGGAGGAATCACAGCCTGTCTGGGAGAAAGAAGTCAGAGACTAACTGTTGAAGCACAAAGAACCATTGTGACAATTTTAACATTAACTACTGTGTGAGTGTCCCCAGATAGAGCAGAAAAAAGAAAGGTGATGGAATTAGAGAGACTTGAGCTCAAACCCAGGCTCCAGCACTTTCTGAGCCATTGCTACGAAGTGATTTGCTTCATCTCTCTTTGCCTCAGTTTCCCATTCTGTAAATCAAAGGTTATGTGTCCTACTTCAAAGACTGTTGTGAGAATTAAAGAAATCAACACATGGAAATCAACCAATAGATGTTCTGTCACACAGTGTGTGCTCCGTGTTTGCTGGTCTTTCTTCTTTGAGCAGGAAGGTCCTGCTGGCAAGCTCTCCTGAGGCTGCGGGTGACCAGGCACAGAGAACAGGACACTGGCACATTGGTGTCACTCCCCCTCTCAGAGCTATTCAAAGCCTCCCAAAGAAAGACCAGCCCTTCAGCCTGGCATTTGGTTCATGATGTGGCATCTTGTATACTGTCCAGGGTCATCTCCTCACTCCACTTTTACCTTGTCAGTTCTTCCAGCACATCCCCACTCCTGCAGTCCCTTCCCTATCTCATTCATGGGACCCATGGGGATTTTTCCAACAGCCAAAGAGCTGAGTCTGACTTTTTCTTGCCCAAACCCATTCATGGCTTTGTGGTCTTAGATGATCCATCGCAATCACCTTCTGTTGGCATTTGAAGCCCTTCATGACCTCTCGGCTGTCTACTCAACCATCTTCTCCTCTTGGCCACCCTTCCTCAAACCTTCCATGTTGTTTCATACCATACTCTCTTTGCAATTTGAGATCCCTACTCCTGAAAGCCATGCCACCTTGCTGTCATCTGACTTATACCATCTTGGTCTTTAAATCTGAGTTAATGAGTGTACTTGGGTTGAGAGGTGGACTGAAGAAAAGCTCATTTTCTCCTTCCTCTGAAGTTAGAGTCATGCACCACATAACAATGTTTCAGTCCGTGACAGACTGTGTCTGTGATGGTGGTCCCATAAGATTATGATGGCTATCCCATTTAGTCTAGGTGTGTAGTAGCCTATACCATCCAGGTCTGTCTAAGTACACTCTATGGTGTTCACACAATGATGAAATAGCCTAACGACGCATTGCTCAGAAGAACATATTTCTATTGTTAGGTGACTCATGACTGTATGAAGATAGAGAAGGCCAAAAGTAAAAGGAGATAAAATTGTATGTTACACCAACATTAACAAAAGGAGTGACACAGTCCTATTTTGTCATATAAAATACACATTACTACATTGTTACATTTATATGAAGTTTTAAAACAGCCATTCTTGTTTAAGAATATATACACAGGTATGCTTATAGGCAAAGGCAGGGGAAGAAAAGATGATCTAAAATTTCAGTGTCATGTTAATTCATTAAGAAGAAGGTTGGATAGGATGGGAAACAAAGAGGGACTCCAAGGATCCCAGAGTTCCTTCATGTTCTATTTCTTGACCTGAGAGGCTATTATACATTGTGAATGGTAAAATACGCAAATGATTTGCAAACTAGGAAATGTCTGATGCTTTGATTGTGATCTTTTGTTGAAAACTTGAAGAAAAAATAATTTTCTTAAAGACATTATGACAAAAGTTTAAGTAAAGTCAACCTTCTTACCAAAAATCTCGGTAGATTTGACATCAAAATTGAAAATATTTTGACAACGGGCACTTCATCCCAGCTCCCCAAAGCCCTTCATCCCCCTCATAACAGACTCAAGGGCTCCTCAGGGCAATAGTGTCCCACCCATTTCATAGATGAGAAAACTGAGGCTCCTCACAATGCCCTGGTTCACTCCTAAGTTAGTGCCAAGTCTGCTCGTTCACTTTTGTATCTCCACCACTTAGCTCTGTGCTTAGTCAAGGAAAATCTCAACATTCATTTATGAATGTTTCAAGGAGCTCAGCCTCTCCCATAATGTAGTTTAATTTGTGAAGCAAATTCCTATACTGCTGGTTGCAATGAAGAAACATGCAACATGCAAACAACTAACAGAGTTTCCAGCACAGAAACTATGTTGATACATTTTACCATACTTCTTGTTATTATCATTAATCTCGGCAAAGTCTTTGCTCTTATCCTCAACTTCTTCCCTATTCCCGTGCTTCTCCATAGATGGCCTAACATTCTCCAAAAGCTATCCCTCTCTGCAGAGATCTCAGTTCTCAGCAGTGGCCTGACTAGCTTGGTAGCTTCCCTAAGACACACAGAAATTCAGTGGGGAACTTCCTCCTCTAGGAACCTGCCAGTGAAAAGTGCTAAGTGGAATCACTCTTTACTAATAGTAAACATATTAAGTGTCCACTAGAAACAGAGTCTCCTGAAGTAGATGGAAAATAGTGTTGGGGCTGGTCCGTGGAGACATGACCTTGATCCCTTAGGATCCCCCTCCAGTGGGCATCTTTCCTGCTCTCTGCTGCCACCACCAGTCCTGGGCTATATTGCCTGATAGTCCATTCCACTTAAATAGAAAACCTTGCCAGTGAGTATTATCTGCTCTTATGGTTTCTTTGGGGAGCCAGCACAGAGGTGATTCAGAAGCACTTTGTAAGGTGCCAGGTATGTGTGGGTTGTAATCCCAGGCACCAAATGTGCACCAATGATGTGAGGTCCCATGAAGGTCATTTACCACCTTTAGTGTTGGATTCCCACTCTGTAAAGTGAACAGAATTATTAACCAGAATGCTCTTAGATTGGTTGTGAGGATTAAATGAGGTGATATATTGAAAGACACAGCCCTGAGTCTGGCACTCAGGGAGCCTTACTGAATAGCCATCTCTTTCCTAGTCTCTCGTCTGAGGGGAGATCCAGGCACAGACTTGCTACTTAAAGTGTGGTCCAAGGACCAGCAACATCAGGGTAATCTGGAATTTCAGAAAAATACCTTCTTCTCCCCTGTCCCTTAACCACACTGGCACTGCAAGTTCAAAAGAATGATCCTGAGGGCAACGGAAGGGGTGAGAGGGAAAGCACAGACATGAGGCCAGCCCACTCCCACTCCATCCCCTGACCCCTCCTTTCCAAGAGGGACCCGGCCTCTCCAAGGACCCTTTGGCTAAGGTGCCCTGCTGACCCAAGGCTCAGGACCTTGTGCCTGTGAATTTGGGTTCACTGCAAAGTTGAGAGTTTCCTTAACTCAGAGCCCAGCTATGCTCCAGAACCATGGACAGTGCCAGTCCTGGGACAGTTGTGCCCAGGCTGGGCATGGTGGATGGAGCAGTTCCTGGGGCAGAGCTCTGACCTGTCTCAGATGCAGAGGTAAGAAGCTTGGGCTCTGGGGTTGGTGACATTCTTCCCTACAGGACAGAGGTTCTGGTCAGAGGGCATTCAAGCTTTGCTTCAGGCTCCCCTTGAAACCCCCATCATCCTAGGGAAAAGGGGGCTTAGCTTCAGAGAGACAATGCACTTCGCACAGGCCAGTGGGTTCCTTGCCTCTCAGGGCTGACTCTACCTTCATCCTCCTAAAAAAACTTCTCTGTGTCATTGAGGCTCTTTCTCCCCTCACTTTTCAGCGGGTTGATATTTTGCTCATTTTAATCCCTCCTTTGTACTCAAATGAAGGAATAAAGAATCAGGAGGCTAGATGAGAAGATATATTTTTAGCTGATGGGTCTTAGAAATAAACTAAGTTTTCCTTCGCTGTATGTGAATAGGAAGCAGTTCGACTGGGAAAGAAATCCTGTGGCCTTAGTGTACCACAGCCTGAAAATACTTGCCACGATGGGCAGAGCAGGCCAGGAAAGGTCAGGTAAGAATGGGCATGGGGCAAAAAGAGGAAGATTTGATAGATACAGAAAAGAGGGGAAGCCTGTGGTTCTGCAGAAACTGTTTAGAAGTCAAAACCCATTTCAAAGGTGTGAGTGAAGGGCTTGTGGGAAACCTGAGAATGTGCCAAGAAACACACACATATTAACACCAGAAAACCACAAACATCACACCCAGGGCCCCTGTTCTCAGTCGCAGCCCCTGACCATAAAGGGCCCTCCCACAGGTGAGTCTCAGCTCAGCCATCCCTTCTTGGGGCGTCTTGTGTAATTAGGCCTGGGCTGAAGAAAGAGAAGATTCAGTTTTAGGTAGGTCCTGAACCCCACACTCTCCTGCTCTGAGACAGATGCTCCAAGAAGTCCAAGTAAGTAGAGAAGGAGACAGAGAGAGAGAGAGAGACCGCACTCCGTGAATTTCATGATGAGGGTGGGGATAAGGCAACATCTGAGTGGGGACTGGGATGGAAGGTGCCATCCAGACAGGTTTTCACTGAACCTGGGGTGAGAGGAGCTCAGCCTTCACCTGCCTAGGGGTCTTTTCATTTCCTTTGGGCATGTACCCCGTAGTGGGATAGTTGGATCATAAGGTAGATCTATTTTTAGTTCTCTGAAGGACTCCGGTTGAAATTTTCTTCCTCTGGATTCCAGAACAGTCCAGAATAGCACTGTACAGTGGAAATTTCCAGTGATGGAAACATTCTGTGTCTGTGCTATTCAGCACGGGAGCTGCTAGTTATGTGTGGCTATGGAGGACTTGAAATGTGTCTAGTGTTATTGAGGAACGGACATTCACATTTTGTTTTAATAAATTTGCTCCTGTGGCTAGGGCTTCCCTACGTTGCTTTCTAACAAGCAGATAGAGTAGGAACCGATCACCTTAATCCAGTCCAGGACCGAGTGAGTTTGAAGCTAGTTTCTGTCTTTTTGTGGGTCTACTTCCAATTGACACTTACCTCTAATTTGCAACCCTTCTTGAGTACGAGCTGAAGGTCTGGGGTGTTTACTCTCCTCCTTGTCAGACCCCGAACATCAAATTTTGTTTACCCAGTTCCGTGAGACTCCCGAGGGTAAAGTCTAAGCAGAGCGCTGGGCTCACCTCAGTGCTCTTCCCTTCCCTCCAGGATTTTGTTCCCTCAAGTCCTGCCTGCCTTGGTAGCCCCAGACTCCATGGTTTCTGTCTCCAGTCCCACCCATGACATTGCTGAAAGCTCAACTCACGTTTCCAGTATCTTAGCCTATGCTTTCTGCTTGCTTCCTTAGCCTTTTGGTCCCTCCAGCAGAATGAGCTTTTCTTGTCTCTGGGATACCGTTAACCTTGGTAGCTCCTCAGTGTCTTCAGATTGTTTTGTGCATGTGCTTGTGTGTGGGTGTGTGTCCTGTTCTTCCAGTTGGTCACTTGTTCTCAGCAGAAGTGTTGTTCTGAAATGAGCTACCTCATCATGGCTAGAAACCTCCCTTGCTTTATTGTGGTCTCTGCAAAAGGTCACTTTTTGAAAGGGGCCCTGACCCCCAAACTACACTAGCACCCCTTCACACATTTTCCTCTTATGTTACTTTATTTCTTATTCATAGCACTTATCATTATATGACAAAATTTATGTTTATTTTTTATCTCTATCCCACAAGACTGTAAGCTCCATATAAGGTTTTGTCTTTTTTTTTAACCAATACCCAGAAAAGCCCCTGCACAAATTATGTGCTCAGTAGATGTTTCCTGAATGAATGATGCTCGCCCCGGGCCAGCAGAGGGCGGGTGGCAGCGAGGGGCTAGGGTCATCAAGATCCCCAGGTACCATACCATGGGGCAGCCAGAACCCAGACAGACTAGGATCGGGGAGAGCGGGTCATGGAGACTTCTGGCACAGTGGGGCAGCCAGGTGGAGTGAAAAACTCCAGGGTAACACACAGGCTCCCCTGCAGCAACTTCGAGGTGCCCTCATTTGCTACCCACCTAACGCATACCAGACCCAGTGCTAGTTAGTTGCCCTTCCACACAGGGAGTAAGTGCTTTATGCAGCAAACACCATATCAGCCTCAATCAAAATTATACATCAGACTACACAGGAGGGAAAAAAAAAAGCATTTTATGGAGATTCATGAGAGCTGTGGACGCAACTGCCTCTGGGAATGCAGATCAATCTTGTCATTTTGTATTTGAGTCTATATTTTAAAACACTGGTCTTCTTACTTATGGCTTCTCAAATTTGCCATACTTCTCCTCCTCAGAGTCTTTGTAAAAGCTGTTTCCTCTACTCAGAACACCTCCCCCAAACTCCTATTCATTCTACACCTGGTTGCCCACTGAGCCTTCAGGTCTCAGCTCACTCAGAGAAGGCTTCTTTAATCCCCACCTTTTCCCCTTCACTAGATGCTCTGTTACAAATTCACGAAGTCCGTGTAATTTTCCTTAGTAGTACTTATTAGGTTATAAAGTTTATAATTATATATGAGAATCAGACAAAAGTAGAGACTGTCTTGTGCATCAATTTATTTTATATATTTTATTTTTTATTTTAATTTATCAATATACAATGTAGTTGATTTTTGTGTCCCTTTACCAAGTCCTCCATTCCCCCCACTTCCCCAATCAACATTATATCTGTTCACTGTCTTAACAAGTTCAAGGAATTATTGTGATTGTTGTGTCTTCAATCCCCCCCCCAGTTATTTGTTTGTATATTAATTTATTTATTTTTATTAGCTCTCATATATAAGTGAGAACATGTGGTATATCTCTTTCTGTGCCTGGCTTATTTCACTTAATATAATTTTCTCTAAGTCCATCCATGTTGATGTGAATGGTAGTATTTCATTCTTTTTTTTACAGCAGAGTAGTAGTGTTTCATTGTGTGGATATACCACATTTTCCTTGCCCACTCATCTGATTATGAGCATTTAGGCTGGTTTCAACTCTTTGCTATTGTAAATAGCACTGCAATAAACATGGGAGTACAGGTATCCCTTCAACATAATGATTTCCATTCCTCTGGGTATATACCCAGCAGTGGGATAGCTGGGTCATATGGTAGATCTATCTGTAGTTGTTTGAGGAACCTCCATACCATTTTCCATAAAGGCTGCACCATTTTGCAGTCCCAACAATAGTGTATGAGAGTTCCTTTTTCTCCATAACCTCACCAGCATTTATCATTCTCAGTTTGTTGGATATTAGCTATCCTAACTGGAGTGAGATGGTATCTCAAAGTGGTTTTGATTTGTATTTCCCAAATGCTGAGTGATGTTAAGCATTTTTTCATGTCTGTTGGCCATTTGTATAACTTCCTTTGAGAAATGCCCATTCAGCTCCTTTGCCCATTTTTTAATTGGGTTATTTTTTATTTTTCATTTTTTTGCTGTAAAGTTGTTTAAGTTCCTTGTATATTCTGGGTATTAATCCTTTGTCAGATGTATATTTTGCAAATATTTTCTCCCACTCTGTTGGTTGTCTTTTCACTCTGTTAATTGTTTCTTTTGCTGTGCAGAAGCTTTTTAGTTTGATATAATGCCTTTTCTTTATTTTACCTTTGGTTACCTGTGCTTTTGGGATCATATTCTTGAAGTCTGTACCCAATCCTACTTCCTGGAGTGTTTCCCCTATGTTTTCTTTAAGGAGTTTTATTGTTTCAGGATGTATATTTAATTCTTTAATCCATTTTGAATTGGTTTTGTTATATGGTGAGAGGTATGGGTCTAGTTTCATTCTCCTAAATATGAATATCCAGTTTTCCCAGCACCATTTGCTGAAGAGGCCATCTCTTCCCAATGTGTAGACTTGGAGCCTTTGCCAAAGATCAGATGGCTGTAGGTGTGTGGGTTGATTTCTGGATTCTCTATTCTATTCCATTGATCAGTGTGTCTCTTTTTATGCCAGTACCATGCTGTTTTGGTTATTATAGCTTTGTAGTATAGATTTTTTTTGTTCAGGATTGCTTTGGCTATCTATGGTATTTTGTTGTTCCATATTAATGTTATGATTATTTTTTTCCATTTCTGTGAAAAATGTCATTGGAATTTTGATGGGGATTGCATTGAATCTGTAGATCACTTTGGGTAGTATGGACATTTTCACAATGTTAATTCTTCTAATCCAAGAGCATGGGATTTCTTTCCATCTTCTTGTGTCCTCTTTAATTTCTCTCAACAGTGGTTCATAGTTCTTATTGTAGAGATTTTTCACATCCTTGGTTGACTTTATTCCTAGGGGGTTTGTTTGTTTGGGGGTTGGGGGCGCTGGTGACTTGTAAATGGGCTAGCTTTCTTGATTTCTTTTTCTGCTAGTTCATTGTTGGAGTATAAAAATGCTACTGATTTTTGCATGTTGAGTTTGTATCTGCAACTTTGCTGAAATTATTAAACAACTCTACGAGTTTTTTGTAGAGTCTTTAGGCTGTTCTATATATAGAATCATATCATCAGCAAACAGGGACAATTTGACTTTATCTTTTCTAATCTGGATGCCCTTTATTTCCTTCTCTTCCCTGATTGCTCTGGCTAGTACTTCCAACACTGTGTTGAATAGGCGTGAAGAGAGTGGACATCCTCATCTTGTTCCTGTTCTTAAGGGAAAAGCTTTCGCCTTTTCCCCATTCAGGATGATATTGGCAATGGGTTTGTCATATATGGCATTAATTGTGTTGATACTTTCCTTCTATACCTAGTTTATAGAGCCTCTATCATGAACGAATGCTGAATTTTGTCAAATGCTTTTTCAGCACCTATAGAGATGATCATATGATTTTGGTCTTTGATTTTGTTGATGTGGGTATCACATTTATTGACTTGTGTGTGTTGAAATAACCTTGCATGCCTGAGATGAATCCCACTTGATTATGGTGTATAATTTTATGTATGTGTTGCATTCTATTAGCTAGTATTTTATTGAGAATTTTTGCACCTATATTAATCAAAGATACTGGCCTGTAGTTTTCTTTTTGTGTTGTATTTTTGTCTGGTTTTGGTATCAGGTTGATGTTTGCCTCATAGAATGAGTTTGGGAGAATGGCCTCTGTTTCAATTTTTTGGAATAATTTGTAGAGAATTTGGTATTAATTATTCTTTAAAGGTTTGGTAGAATTCTTCAGTGAAGCCATCCAGTTCTGGGCTTTTCTTTGTTGGGAGACTGCTGATTACAGCTTCAATCTCTTTGATTGTTATTGGTCTGTTCAGATTTTCTGTCTTCTTGGTTCAGTCTTGGTAGTTTGTGTGTGTCCAGTAATTTATCCATTTCCTCCAGATTTTCAAATTCGTTGGTGCAAAGTTGTTTATAGTAGTCTCTAATGTTTCCTTGTATTTCTGAGGTATTGGTTATATCTCCTTTTTCATTTCTAATTTTTATTTGTGTCTTCTCTCCTCTTTCTTTAGTTAGTCTTGCTAATGGTTTGTCAATTTTATCTTCTCAAAAAACCAACTTATTGTATCATTGATCTTTTGTATTGCTTTGTGGGTTTCTATTTCATTTAGTTCTGCTCTTATCTTAATTATTTCTTTCCATCTACTAACTTTGGATTTGGACTGTTCTTGTTTATCTAGTTCTTTAAGATGAAGTGTTAGGTTGTTTACTTGCCATCTGTCCATTCTTCTGAAGTGAGCATTCATTGTAATAAATTTCCCCGTTAGTACTGCTTTTGCAATATCCCACAGATTTTGGTATGATGTGGCATTATTTTCATTAGTCTCAAGAAATGTTTTGATTTCCTGCTTAATTTCTTCTTGGACCCATATGTCATTAAGTAGTATGTTGTTTAATTTCCATGTATTTGTATAGTTTCCAGAGTTTCATTTGTTACTGATTTCTAGTTTTAATCCATTGTGGTCTGAACAAATATGTGGAATAATTCCAATTTATTTGAATTTGCTGAGACTTGATTTGTGACTTATCACGTTTTCTATCCGGGAGAATGTTTCATGCACTGGTGAGAAGTATGAATATTCTGAAGTTGCTGGATGAAATGTTCTGTAGTTGTCTGCCAAATCCAATTGGTCTAAAGTGATGTTTAGATCTTGTGTTTCTCTGTTGATTTTTTGCCTAGATGATCTGTCCAATGTTTAGAGTGGGGTGTTCAGGTCCCCTAGATTTTGGTATTAGGGGCTATCTCTTTAAGTCTAATAGTGTTTCTTTTGTATATCTGGCTGCTCCAATGTTGGGTGCCTACATATTTATAATTGTTGTGTCTTCTTGCTGGATAAATCCTTTTATCATTATATAGTGGCCTGCTTTATCTTTTTTTATGGTATTTGGTTTAAAGTCTATTTTACCTGATATAAGAATAGCTACTCCAGCTCGTTTTTCATTTTTATTTGCATGGTATGTCTTTTTCCACCCTTTCTCTCTTAGTCTATGTTTGTCTTTACAAGTAAGGTGGGTCTCTTGAAGGCAGCATATTGTTGAGTCCATCTTTTTAATCCAGTCAGTCAGTCTGTGTCTTTTGAGTGGGGAATTTAATCCTTTTACAGTAAGAGTTATTATTGAAAAGTGTTGATTTACTCCTGGCATTTTATTGATTTTTGTTTGGATGTTTCAAAATATCTTTTGTTCCTTTCTTTCTGTTTAACTGTTTGTCTTCTGTGTTTGTTGGTTTCTTGGGATGGTAGATAAACTTCTTTTCTCTTTATTGTTAGGATTTTTGTTTTACTGGTGGATTTTGTTCTTTCTTGAGTATTCATGGGAGTGATGGTTGTTTATCACGTACCAAACCCAGTACTCCCTTGAGAGTTTCTCGTAAGGCTGGTTGTGTGGTAGTGAACTCCCATAGTTTTTGTTTGTCAGGGAACTACACTATTTGTCCTTCATTTCAGAAGGATAGCCTTGCTGGGTAAAGTATTCCTGGCTGGCAACTTTTGTCTTTTACCATTTTGTATATATCATCCCATTCTTCTTGCTTTTAGGGTTTCTGATGAAAAGTCTGATGTTAGTCTGATAGAGATTCTGTTATAGGTGACTTGATTCTTCCCTCTTGCAGCTTTTAAGATTCTCTTTGTCTTTGAGCTTTGCCAATTTGACTATAACATGTCTTGGAGAGGAGCTTTTTGGGTTGAATATGTTTGGGGATCTTTGAGCCTCCTGAATCTGAAGATCTGTATCTCTCCCTATACCTGGAAAGTTTTCCGCTATTATTTCATTTAATATGTTTTCAATGCCTTTTTCTTTTTCCTCCCCTTCTGGAATACTCATGATTCGGATATTTGAATGTGTAAGGTTGTCTGTTATCTCTCTTAGATTTTCTTCAACTTTTAAAATTCTTTTTGCTTTTTCTTTTTTGTCTGCCTGTGTTATTTCGAACAGGCCATCTTCAAGATCAGAAATTCTCCTTTCTGCTTTGTTTTAGCCTGCTGTTTAAGCTTTCTATTGCGTTTTTTATTTTGTTGAATGAATCCTTCAGCTCCACAAGCTCTGCTACATTCTTTTTCAGGGCATTGATTTCTTTGCACATTTCCTCTTTCAGGTCCTGTATACTTTTCCTCATTTCATTATGTTGTCTAACTGACTCTTCTTGCAGGTGTGTTTTATAATAATGGTTGAATGGGGTGTTTTAGTATTAGATCCAGGTAGACGCCATAGTGTAGTCTCTGTAAAAGTATTTTGTCCAAACTTCGTGTTGGAGTTGCATGAGAGTGCCTCTGTGATCTATTCCCTAGGACACTTATTATTTCTTTGCTGAGGCTGGTGACACTATATTGGATTGTCAGGAGACGGGCAAGCTCTCAAATTTGGGGGCATAGCGCCCTACAGTTTTGTCACTCAGGTTATATTGGGTGCTCTTGGGCAGGACTGTTGGCACCATGGCTAGCTCACCCTGACCCTACTGGGTGCACTGGGGAAAATTAGTACTCCTCGATTTGAATGGGTGACGCTGAATGGGTTTTCCCTTTTTTTCTTTCCTCTTTCTCTGGGCTCCACTGGTGTCACTCCTTCTGTCTATGCCAATGTGTAGTCACCAGGAAACCTATGAGGTAGCAGTGGCTGCTGTTTTGGCAGCAAGCTGACCTTATAGCAGTAGCTGCTGTGGCAGAGGCCGTCACAGTCCACTCATTCGGCCCTAGTGTCTGCAGCAGTGGCAGGGAGTGTTGCTGATGCTGGGCTGCCTGTTGCTCCCTCAGGGCCTCAGGTCTGGAAGGGCAGGCTTCTCAGGGGTAGGGTCTCGCCTGGCCAGTTCCCACTGAGGGTGTCAGGTTGGCACAGCTGCCTCAGGGCCTCAGGCTCGGCAGGACCTTGTGCATCATCATTTATATAATGTTTACTGTTTTTCAGACTCTAGACCAAGTGCTTTATGTTAACTGATCTAATTCTCAGCAACTCTAGGACCTACATATTATTAATATCCTCATTTTACAAAGAGGAAACCAAGGTTAGGCAATTTGCTCTAGGCTACATAGCTTGTATCTGGTACATAGTAAGTGGCCAATAATTATTTGTTGAAGTAATGATTGGGAGAGAATAAGAGAGTTATCAGAGATGAGAAGCCAATGGAGAAAAGGAGTTAAGAGATGCAGTTGTGTTTCTGACCATAGATGGTTTCTGGTGGGAGACAGTCCGTCACACCCCTCACTTTGTGAAGGGAGACACAAAGAATGTCATTTCTTTAAAATGCAGAGAACCCCAGCCCAGTCCCTAGATGGTAGCCTTTTTACCCCTTTATTTGCCGGTGTGTTTATACTGAGATGATGGCAGAGACTCAGAAGTTTGCAAAGCCTGCCCTACTCCATCCCAGGGATGGGTACATACTATCTCCCTGAACTTTTAGTGAGCTCTGGCCCAAACTGGAGCATGAGCATATCTCCGGCTCCTAACTGGGATCCTCCATTTAGGTCATGCCCAGGGTGTCCTGCCCCCTTGCCCATGCATGGGCCCAGTCCTCCAGTGCCTGGCTTCACAGCACACCACAGAAGGTGCAGCAGGAGCAGCTGTGGGAGGAGTCGGTCATGCTGTGGGCACAGCATCCATTGTCCAGCCCCCAAAGAGGTCTACAAGGAGCCGCAATGGTGAGCAGCAACTCCCAATGCACTGCCTGGCGCCACATGGCTGGCAGAGCCACATCCTGGTAGCTGCTGATGCCCTCGTCTATGGCCACAAGGAGCAGCGAGATGCCCAGGTGGGGCATGAACTCGCACAGCACGTGCACCAGCATGGTGAAGTCCTTGCCTCCTGAGGCACCTACGGCCACCACGGTGCCAGGTGGCACAGGCGGCCAGCGAGCACTGTGTGCAGCACTTCAGCCTCAAAGGTGGCGCAGAAGGCGCCACACAGAATGCATCCTGAACTCAGGCAGCGCACGCCACATGGCAGGAAGAGCACAGTGAGGCAGGCATTGTGGGATGGGTTGGCTTCTCCTGGACTGGGAGAGAGGGGAGGCAGGTTACACATGGATTCCGGATATGGGGAGGCAGCCTGGATAGCGTCCCTGCCCGGAATAGACAGGTACAGGTGTGCACAGGTGTAGTAGCTCTTCCAGAGCTGGGGACTAGTCGGATTATACGTGAATTCTAGCATAAGGAGGCCACTGCCTCTGGGAAGGCTTCTTGGGTTGCACTCATTGTGCATCAAGGAGCCTGAGAAGTTAGTTTCAGGGGGAAAGAGGGAGAGACAAGCAGGTTATACCCAGAATTAGTTTGTATCCTGTTCAGGGGGATGGGGGTGCATGTTAAGGATCAGTTGCATAGGCTCCAAGAAGTCCACAACTGTTACAGCCTTGATCAGTGACAAGGTGGATATCATTGACTTGGGCATCCATGGCTGTTTAGAGAGCTTCAGAGGGCTCTGTGACTCTAAGTGCAGAGGGAGGACAGGGTACTGCAGTTCTGTTCAGGAGAAGGTGTATAAACTGGAAAGACCTGCTGGATTTCACTTTGGGGAATGAAAAACTGTCTCTAGGAATGGGTCCTGATTGCATTCTCTGGAAGGCAGGGTGAGCACCTCCTCCAAGGAGATACAGATCACACTTGTAAGGAGACCAACTGTGGTTGCGCTTGTTTTGGGGGTGGGAGTGTGTGGGCCTTCAGGATTGGACTCAACACTGCTCTAGTATCAGAATCCCCCAAAAGCTTCTGTGGTCTCAAGACGTGGGTCAGCCCATCCTCAACTCCTTTCTGTTCTCCCCTTTCCTGCCTCATCATCTCTCCTCACCCAGCCAAGACTCCAACCCTCCAGCCACAACCTCCTTGGTCCTACATGCCTGGTGAACCCATAAAAACTCACCAGGCTCAGCTTCCTCTTCCCCAAGCCACAGTCATCACCAGCCTGGACTACTCCTGTAGCCTCCTTGCCATTCAGAGGAGGTCACACTGTTTCTGGAACTTACCACAATATGTGGAATTATGCTACATGACTGTATATTTACTGTCTGTAACTTCAATGAAGGTAGGGACCAGTGCTACTCAGAGGTCTGAAGGGTATCTCAAAACCCAAATTCCTCATTCCTCTAACCAAACTTGTTTCTCCTGCAGTAAAGGGCAGCTCCATCCTTCCAGTTGCACTGGCCAGAAGCTTTGGTGTTCAAAACCCTGAACTGCCCTTTCTCTGACCACTCTTGTTACTCTCTCTGTAGGTGGCTCCAAATTGCAATCGGCCTCTCACCTTTTCTCCAAGGTGCCCTGGCAGCATTCTCAGACCTTCAAACCCCAAACGCCCAAACAGAACATAGCAAATCCTGTTTGCCTATAGCTTCAAAACAGATCCAGAAGCCAAACACTTGTCACCCTATCCACAGCTGCCACCCCAATTTGATCTATCTCTCTCCTGGAAGTTCCCTGGTCGTCTAGTGGTTAGGATTCGGCGCTCTCTCTCCTGGACTATTATTACAGGAGGCTGCTCACTAGTCTCCCTGCCTCCACCTTCCCTCCTCTACACACACTCTTAACAGCCAGCTGTATCCTGCCTAGTATCTTCTCAACATCCCCCCATGGGTCTTGTCTCATTTTAGTAAACATTAATGGCCTGTGAGGCCCTACGCAGTCCCGCGCCTTTTTTCTCTGACCTCACCTCTTCCACTCTCCTTCAGCCACACAGGCCTCTACTCTCAAACTCCCGCCTTCAGGTGTTTGCACTGGCTGTTCCCTCTGTCCGGAGTACTCTTACCTGTCACTGAGCCCAGCCAACAGCCCTCAGGACCCACGTGCAGTGACCATCAGGTATATCAGTCATAGCTGAGCAATGCCCCTTGAAATCTTTTTCCCCCCACCTTTTGACTCAATCTTCCCTCTGACTGCTTCTTGTTCTTCTCCTTCTGTTCAATCCTTTTTGTCTTGGTCCTCAGGTCCTGCCCAACACCCCTTTTCCCCTTCTCCATGTGGGTGACTCAAAATGACAATGTCCACCAGCCTGGTCTTCCAAATGGCCCACTGAAGATCCCTGCTGGGACTTCTCTCACATCTTCTCAGTGCCCAAACTGGCCAATCCCTACTCCCCAAGGCAGAAACTTAGTCTTAGTAAGGGAGCTGTTCCCTCTCTCCCAAAGCAGCAGCACCTTCCACTCAGCTTCTCTTCAGGACAGGACTCATCTTTCTCACCCTCTAAATCTACAGTCACACAGTACTGGGGTCCACTTTCTGAGGTCCTCGTCAGACCCAGTCCCACCCCTGATAGAAGCCCTGCTTTGGCTCTCCACACAGAGCCCATGAACATTTGAGGTCTTCTGCTCCCCTTCACTGTGGGTTTTTCAACCGCTGCACTACTTTTGGCTGATTCCATTGCCTGGGACACTCTGCTGAACACTGTGAAGATCTGGCTCTTACCCTCAAGTCTCAGCTCAAACTTTCACTTATTCATTCAACAAATATCCAATGAGTGCCTCCTCTGTTCCCAATATGCTCTATGCTCAGGGGAAGTGAGCAAAATAGGAGCAAGAAAGGTTGCAGCTCTCAGGGCACTAATGTTCTAGTGGAGGAGACAAGCCATGGATAAGCAAATACATAACCAAGATGCTTTCTAAACATGAGGAGTAATATGAGGGAATTATCGTTACTAGTGTGACTGTGAGGGGCTGGGGAGGGGATTCCTCAGTCTGGGGTGGTCAGAGAAGGCCTTCGAGCTAAGGCCGGCAGGACGAGGAGCCAGGCATTAGATCAGAGTGGGTAAGAATGTTCCAAATAGAGGTAACAGCAAATACGAAAGACCTAAAGTGTAGGGCCTGGCTGTGTTCAGTTGGTTGGAAAGTATGTTGTGGCTGAAGACCAGAGAAGGACAGAGCTTGGAGGATGGCAGGGTTAGGAGGTATTGGCAGGGTGAGGAGACTGAATTCTGAATGAAATGGAAACCACTGGATGATTTTAAACTGTGCAGTGGCAGGATCTGATTCGTATTTTAACAGGATCCCTCAGCCTGCGTGTGAGTAGAGGGTGGGGGGTAGCAAGGGCAGAAACAGGCAGACCAGTGAAGAGGCTTCTACAATGAACCTGCTAAGCAATGTGGTTCTCACCAGTGGAGGTCGTAGAGGTGGAGAGAAGTGATCAGATTCTGGATCTCTTCTGGAGAAAGAGCAGATGGGACTCCCAAGATTTGTCTGGGGGAGGGAAGCAGATGAGAGAAACAGAAGACTTGGGACATCTCCAAGGTTTTGGCTTGAGCAATTGTTAGAAGTCGGACCGTTTAGTGAGGAGGAGGTGGGAGATAAGGGAAGAAGGTGGAAAGACTGTGAGAGTGGCGGGTTTGGAGCAGAGGATCTGGAATTTTGTTTGGACATGGCAGATTTGAGGTTCTTCGCTCTGGGAACTGTTTCCTGTACCCTGGCTGAGTCTGGCGCCACCCTTGGGCTCCCACAGCCGTCTGAGCGGGCCCCCTCCCCCACCCCCACCCGCCAGCCCTGACTAGTCTGGGTTGTAACGAGGAGAGAGGAGGGTGCGCTCGCACCACAACCAGTTGAAGGGAGAGAGCGAGAAGGAGTCAGACCGGGCCGCAGAGTCCAAAGCAGGTCAGCAAGTACAACCGCTGCCTAGGGCACTCCCGCCCGGGGAGAGGCGTTGGGGGATCACGGAGAAGACAGCCCTCTTTCTAGGGACGCTTTCCAGGACGCATGGTAGAAAAATACGGAGACCCTCAACTCCTACACGGTAGTCCGGCAGAGGGCCGGGACTGTTCTGCCGCGGGAAGTGCCGCTCACCTGAGCAGAAACGACGCTGGAAGGTCCGGGCTCCAACGGAACGCGGAAGCCACTTAAAAGACTACGACTTCCAGGAGTTTGTCCCGCCTACGACTCCCAGGTGCCTGTGCGGTGGCTCGTCTCGAAGCGCTTATTGCTCTTGGACAAGCTGTGCCTAAAACTCCCGGCGATCCTCGCGGCAACGTCGAGCGCCCCGCCCACAGCTCCCAGGGTGCACTACGCCGTTCCTTCCTGTTTCTCGTCTGCGCCTGCGCACGGATTGGTGCGGCGTCTGATTTCTGCGTGCTGCTAGAAGCTGTGCACTGTGAACTTTATTCCAAAAATGGAGTGGATGTTTTTCAGGTTTTCTGCCTTCATGGGAGTATGATAATAGCTTGTGGTTGCGTGGGGGAGGTGGCGAAGAAAGATCGGGGGGTATGAAAGAGAGCACCTCCGCTGAAGAGATTCCAAGCATTGGGCCGCGTCACGAGGGGATGCAGAGTGGGCTTCTGTGCGCGCCACCTGCAGGCGTGGGAGTGAGTAGGTGCCCAGACCAAGGGACAAGAGCCTTGCAGGCTGGGGTCTCTGTGCATGCGCGGAGCTGATACGGAGCAGTTCGACGATCACTACGCGTGCGCTGGGCTCGGAACTTGGACTCGGTGAACCGTTTTGCTCAGGCGTTGGTCAGTGACACAACCCCCTGCCAGATGAAGTTGAAGGTTGAGGTCAGGATGAATGGCAGGTGAGACCCGTAAGAGGCCCCCCAAACCAAAGGGAGCACTCTCTCTCCCGCGAGAGCCCTGCTCCCCAGGTCCAAACCCCCCACCTCCTTCCAACCCCCAAATAGCCTCCTCTGTATATTCTGAGATCTTGTCTTTACTCCTGTGAGGCCCTTGATGAGGAGGATTGAGAGTGAAGAGTGGTGGGAGACACACCTCGGGTTTCTTAGTTTGTCTGCAGGGTTGAACTCTGGGGATCACTGCTCATTAACTTATTAATCTTTTCCAGTGTGCCAGGCCCTGCCCCCTGGGACACAGGTGTATTGGGCCTGGTCAGGAAATAGGGATGATAAAGTTTAATGTGAAGGTACCGGATGCTGAGGGCTTCAGGAGCCCAGAAGTTACAAGTGCTGCAAACCAGGACATGGAGGAAAGCAACAGCACTTAGCATGTGCCAGACACTGTACTCTGCATTTGCCGTGCACCATGTCAGGTTAGGTCCCTCATCTATAAAATGGGGATAATAATAGTACCTGCCTCCCAGAGTGTTTGTGAAGGTAAATGAGTTAACATGGAAAATGTTTAGAACAGTGCACTCTGCCAAGCAGTAAACATTATTTTCATTATTTACTCTTCATAATCAGGGATGGCTTTTTTTCTGGGCGATGCCTAATTTTTAGTTTTTTTTAACCAAGCAGTGAGGTGGGAGTTTTAAAACCTCAGGCAAGCGAAAGGCAGTCTAAGTCAGTGGTTCCCAAATGAGGAAGAGTGGCATGATTTGGTCTCCCAAGAAACATTTGACAATGTCTGGAGACATTTTTGGTTGTCGGAGGGGGAGAAGAGGAAGGGGTGCAGCTACCATTTAGTAGATAGAGACTAGGGATGCTGCTAAACACACTATGCACAGGACAGCCTCCCACAACAAAGAATCATCTGGCCCCAAATGTCAATTAATACTGGCAGGGTTGAGAAAACCTGTCCTAAGCAGTATTCTTCTGTGCCTTGGTTTTCTACTCCAAAACTAGAGTACACAACATTTAGGTATTTCTGTGTTGGTTTTAGTCTTCTGCTTTGGAAGTTTGCTTAGTTAAATATTTAGACAGATCTCAACACTGCTTACATACTTTTGAGTGGGAAATTAGTAAAAAGAAGGTTTACCTCAAACTGGGCATCAATGAAAAAAAGAGGGTATTAAAGCCAGCCTGCCTAGATGACTCCCTGCTCCACTTGCTTAGTTGTGTGACCTTGAGTAAGTGACTTTACTTTCCTGTACCTCAGTGTCCTCATCTCTTAAATGAGGATAATGAAAGTGGCTATTGGGAGGACTAAATGAGTTAATATGTAAAATATTCAGACCATTGCTTGGCACATAGTAAGTTCCATAAAAAGGGGAGGCTGTTCTTGTTTCTTAGGTCGTTTCCCTTGGGGCAACAATGATTGGCAAAGTTGAGATCCAGTAATGGCTTGAAGCAAGTTCACTGGACAGGTCCCTCTGGTCCTTAGTGGCTACGTTCACCAACAAGATGGCATGATTTGGGCGGATGTTTCTCATGGAGACTTTGCAAACATTATGTTTCATTTGTTGTAACACATTAACTTAATATTCTGGGGAAAATGGCTGTAGGTTGGTGTCTAGGGACTTCTGGAAAAGGTATGTGACCTTAGCTTCTCATCACTTAAGGGTAGAGGTCAAGTCCCTCATCCTGAAGTTGTTTTTGACCTGGCTTCTGGTAACTTTTCAGCCTCATATCTTAGCAACGAACCTCTGGCAGGTCCCCACATTTGCCAGCGAATTAACTATTTCTGCCAAGTGTTTGCACATGCTGTCTTTGCTTCCTGAAGACTCTCCCTCCCTCACCAACCACACCGATTCCTAATTCTATCCAGTTAGCCACCTAGATGTACTTCCTCCAGGAAGCCTACTGGACCCCCCTTTTCCTCTACACTGGTTTAATTAGCTGCCTCTGGGCTTCCACAATTCCTGGTCCGTCACTTTGTCAGAGGCCGTGTCACTTTGGGCTGAGGCCATCTGGGTCTATTTCAGTTCTCTTCAGGTTGGGAGCTCTTTGAGGTAGGGGTTTGGTTGAATTTCCCAGCATTGCAGAGCACAAGGCCTGGTACAGAGCAGGCAGGTGTTGAAGGCCCTTCCTGTGCTGCTCCTAGATTACTTCTCCTTTCTTGTCTCCTTTTATCTGCACCCCAATGAACAAAAGGTCAGGAACAGGAAGCTATTGCCATGGGATGTGGCAGTTAAGGGCAGAGGCTCTGGAGCCATGGTTCCTGGTTCATAATCTGGAAGTACCATCACCTAGTTGTGTAATCATGGACAAGTTGCATAACCTATCTAGGCCTCGTTTCCTCACTTGTAAGATAGAGATAAAAATAATACAGCTCTCATAAAGTTAGAGCGGTGGTTCTCAAGCTGGGGTGATTTTGTCCTTTGCCCCTCCCTTCCAGGAGACATTTGGCAGAGACATTTTTTGGTTGTTACAGCTGGGTTTGGGGGGTACTGGCATCAGTAGGTAGAGAGAGGCCAGAAATAATACCAAATTTCTAACACAGGGACAACCCCATAACAAGGAATTAACTTTCCCTGAATGTTAGTAGTGCTGAGGTTGAGAAACCCTGGGTTAGTGGATGAGAAGAGATAATACTTGTTGAGTGCTTAGTACAGCTCTTGAGCCATAGTAAGTGCACAGTAAATATTAACTGCTGGGCCGAGCCCGTGGTGCACTCGGGAGAGTGCAGCGCTGGGAGCGCAGCGACGCTCCCGCCCCGGGTTCGGATCCTATATAGGAATGGCCGGTGCACTCACTGGCTGAGTGCCGGTCACGAAAAAGACAAAAAAGAAAAAAAAAAAAAAAGAAAGAAAGAAAAAAAAAATATTAACTGCTATTACCATCACCACCTAAGCATACCAAAGGCTCTCTAGTGCCTCCATATTTCTGCCTAGAATGCCCTTCCCCTCTCTGCATGGGGCTTGAATGTCTATTTACCCTTCAGGACCTATCAGAAAGACACTTCTTTGGGAAAGCCTTCTCTAATCACTACTACCCTTGTTCCCCCACACTGTCAGCCAGGCAGTGGAAAGAATTTCGAAGTCACACTCACAGGCCCCGACTCAAATTCAGGCTCTTTTTTCACATGTTAGTGACTTTGGGCAAGTGATTTCATTCTATACCTCAGTGTCCTCATCTGTGATATCAAAGGGTGGCCTTGAAGATGAAATGGGCCAGCACTGGGTATATTAGTCTATTTCTGTTGCTTATAACAAAATACATGGATCTGGGTAATTTATAAAGAAAACAAAATTTATTGCTTATAGTTTCAGAGGCTGGGAAGTCCAAAGTCCAGGGAACACAACTGGTGAAGACTTTGGTGGGAGCAGCAGTGACCCAGGGGTGTCACATGGCATAAAATGGCGGAGCAGAGAGAGACTAACATCTCATGTTCTCTTCTTTTAAAGCCCTGTGAACCATACCGCTGACCACCATTTTTAATGCCTTCACTACAGCATGGTCCTAACAGTCTAATCGCCTATTCAAGGACCCACCCTCTTAACAGTCCAGTGGGGCCCAAGTATTTAGTACATAAAGCATGGGGGACACAATTCAAGCTTCAATGAGTTTGGTGAGAGAGACACTCAATCCACTACAAGTAATTGTTTAATTAATGTCAGGACTCCCTTCATGGAATATATTAGTCAATAAATTCTAAAAGTTTAGTGTTAGTTTAGGCTAGGGGAGATTGTTGGGAAATATATTTGTTAATAAAATTTACTGTGGAAAGAATAGGAACTAACAAAAATTGTCTTTATCACCAGGATAGTTAAAATGAAAAAAGATGTGTGCTATTTACGTGAGACCCATATCTAATGAATAAAGGCTCAGAAAGTGTGAAAGTCAAAGGGTGGGAAAAAAATATATACTAGGAAAATAACACAAAGAAGTCTTAAGTTTAGCTACGTTAATCACCAGGCAAAATAGACTTTGATCAAAAAGCACTGAGTAACAAAGTATGTCACCACAAATGAAAAAGAAATAAGCAGCATAATAAAACAATTCCAAACTTGGATGCACCTAATAACGTAGCCTTAAAAGAAATAAAGCCAAAGTTAACAGGATGACAAGAAATTGACACGTTCCAGAAGCACTGTGGCATTTTAACACATCTCTCAGTGATTAATCAAACAGACAAAAAACTATAAAGCTATGGAAAACTTGAGAAAACCCACTGACAAGCTTGAACTAATGGACATAAATAAAACCCTGTACCCAATGATTTGAGAATGCATATATTTTTCAGACACGCATGGAATGTGTTTAGATGTTAAAGGCATGACTGTCTAATTTGGTATCCATATGTAGCTACTGAGCACTTGAACTGTGGCTAGTCTGAATTGAGCTATGCTTTAAATGTAAAATACATACCAGGTTAGAAGACTGTGTGAAAAGTAATGTAAAATGTCTCACTAATAATTTTTTATGTTGATTACATGTTGAAATGGTAATATTTTTGATATACTGGATTAAGTGTAATATTAAAATTAATTGTACCTGTTTTTACTTTTTTAATGTGGCTAGTAGAAAATTTAAGATCATATCCATGACTCGCATTATATTTCTATTGGACGGCACTGCTCTAGACCACAAGCAAGTCTCAGCAAATAGCAGTCACTCAGCCCCACTCCCCAGGACAAGAGACCTTGTAACAAAGAAACTTAAGTATACTTTTGATCCAATAAATGAATTTTCCCATTAGCCTCTGTTATATGATTTAAGAAATTATAAAAATAATTTTGGGGGCTGGCAGTTAGCTTAGTTGTAAAAGCATGGTGTTATAACACCAAAGTCAAGGATTCAGATCCCATACCAGCCAGCCACCAAAATAAAAAGAAAAGAGGGGACTGATAAACCTGGACTGGGTCAGAGAGATCCCCGGGCATTCTCAACCTCTAAGCACTGCCTCCCTCAGCTTGACTCAGAAAACAGTGCTGGGGTGGGGACACGTGTTAGGAACCTGCTGAGGAGGAAAGGGCCACTTCCTAAGGGAAACCAGGGAGCTCAGTTTCATTGGGAAGACCCTCCTGGATCTCCCAGATCACAGTAGCACACCATGGCAGCCACAGAGACCTTTCTTTTCACAAATGAAAATAGAATTTGTCATGAAACAATCTCATGTCACTTGGAAAACGTAAGCATACACTCTACTATTTGAACCATGTAACGTGTAAGAATTGCTGCTAGTTTAAGATACTTTTTTTTCTTGAAATCTTATGTAACTTTGGGAAACAGAGTTTAAAAAATGCAATTAATTTCATCATATTCGGTTCATCTTTCCACATTGCATGATTATACTCACCAAATTCTTTTTTAAATCGTTGTTCAAAATTAAATTTTCATCAACAGCCACAAATACAGTAGAACTGTATCTTAAGTCAATCCCTATAATTGTGAGAAGAATGACAAAACTAGGAATAAGAAAACAATCATTTATTAAAGTCAATTAAACTCTCAGACTCTAAAATGCCTCTCTCATGTTTTCTGTGGAGTCAGAACGATCATCTTTACTGGGCTTTCCAGGAGACAAACCACACCTTGAATAGCAGCAGTCTTTCCTGTCCCAGAACCAGGAGGAGGAAGTCTGGAAATGTGAGTCTGAACATCCTCACAGTGGATGACGTGTAAACAACACACTTGCACTGGCTCACAGAAACCACTAGGTACATCTGACTCCTGTGGGAAGTATGCTTCGAGGCCACACATACCATCCAAGACAAGTTGCTCCTCCAAGCTCACTGGTGCTTGTAGAAAGAGGAAATGGAGTCATCATGGAGGCTTTGTTGGCACCTCCTGCTTAGAGTGGCTGAACACCAGCCAACATGCCATGATGGCTCAGGCATGGTCCACACCTGCAGCATTCACAGATTGGAAATAGGGATTATTATGAGCCCCACTATTTTAAGCCCAGCAAACATGTCCGTAAATTGCTGCTGGGTCCTCTTCCAGAATATTTCAAAGATTGGTCTGGGTCCCCAAAGGACAGCATCAAATCTAGCTAGAGTTCCGGAGATATTCTTGACACTTGATGGTCTGTTCTGTGTGAGTGATGTTCATTTCCACCTTATCAATGTGGTCTAGTTTTTTCTCATTTTGCTTAAAGGAGTGGTGTCTGAATCTAAGAATGTTACTCAAAAGCCTAGATGTTATCCTATGAAACAGTACTTTCTAGCTGAAAAGCTGGGAGAAATAGTACTAGTATGTAGTTTTTCTTAATGCTTGACCCGCAACAAGGAATTTGCTACTGAAATTGGATTCTTGGTTTCTCCATACTCCAAAATTTAAGGACTTTCAATCCCTGCCCCACATTTCAGATTTGATCCCTGAGCCTGCCTCTGTAGTGAGATAATTTTCTAGTTCATCTAAAAATATATTCTGATTTAGTGACAAGGACACTGACCTGTGTATAATTTTTCAGTGCCTTTCAACAAGCCCATTCATCTATTCATATCCTTCAGCTTTGGCTCCAGAATGATAATTGGGACCAGCATGGTGCAACAAAAGTTCTGATCTTTTCATGGGACCCATTTGCTTCCAACTCAAATGTGTCTCCTGGTACAAACCTTGGGATTCCCCTAAGATTGTCAGTTTCCATCATAAATACTCATAAGCACCCTTTTCTCCAACCCTAAATTCAAACAGGTTTCATCATGCATCAGCTAGGAGTTCTTGAAACACACGAGAGTATCCCAGGATTTGTTCTTCACCCTACAGTCAGAGGGAAGCCTTGGGATCAGTCTGTCCTCAGTCAATCTTTGGAACAGCAATAATTCTGAACTCTCTCTGATACTTCTTAGGGAGCCAAGAAGTTTCTTTGGGAAGAGACAGAAGAGTGGAGAGGGAGGGAGAGAGAAAGGAGGGAGGATAAAGGGGAAGAGGAAGAGGAGGAGCAGGAGAAGAGGAAGGAAAGAGGAGGAAGAAAAGAAAAAAGAAGGAGAAGACAACAGAGGAGGGGTAAATGGAAGGGGGAGAAGAGAGGGAGACTGAGTGGGAGACAGAAACAGAGACGTTCTTCCTCTCCACTGGTGAAGAACATATCGCATTGCCTCTAAATCAGAATTTCTCCTCCTTAGCACTATTGACATTCTTTGGCGGGGTGGGGGTGGGAGCTGTCTTGTGCACTGTAGGATGTTCAGCAACATCCCTGGCTTCTACCTACCAGATGCCAGCAGCACCCCTCCCCCAGGGCATGAGAATTAAAAATTTCTCTAGACATTGTCAGATGCTCCCTGGAGGTGGGGGGTGGGGATCTCCTCTGGTTGAGGAGTTACTACTCTAGAGCAACTTGTTAAATATATGAGTCAGATCATATCACTTCCCCACCACCCTGAACCAGAAGACTCTTCATGATCTAGCCCTGGTTGCTACTCTTGACTTCTTTTCCTACCACTCTTTCCGACATTCTCCTGCTTCTCATCTCAGGGTGTTTACACATGCTGGTCCCTCTGCCAGAAATACTTCCCATGGTTATGTCATTCTCATGCTCCAGGTCTCAGTTTAAATGTTACCTTTCCAACCAACCTAGCAGAAATAGCCTCCTGCTATTCCTTTTCTCTCTACTCCATTACCCTTTTTATGTATAGATTTTTATCACTCACTGAAATAATTTATTTTCTTGACCATCTTCCCACCAGAATGTAGGTTTCATGGAGGCAGAAATTTCAGTTGATTTTCTTTGTGGCTGAATCCTTGGTTCCTACAATAATACCTAGCACAAATTGGGTGCTTAGTAAATATAGATGAATGAATGAATGAATGCTCAGCCCTTGTGCCAGGTTATGCTGGGGACCCAGAGATGAGTCATACCTGAGGCTTGACCTGTGGGCTCCCAGGCTAGTGAAGGAGTGAGACCTGGACACAGATCATTCCAGTTCTGATGACCAGAGCTGTGACAAAGATAGTAGGAACCAGGAGAGCCAAGACAGAGTGCAGATGGAGAAAAACTTGGGGAAGACTCTCTAGGCAAGGAGCACTTGTGATGCCTCTTGAAGGATGAGCAGGAGTTTTTCGGGTAAAGAATAGCATCTATCTGCACTCTTTCATTCATTCATTCATTTACTCACTTATTTATCATCCATTTCCCAGGGCTTCCTGCACTCAGAAATCCTGGGGTCCCAAAGATGAATCAATCCCAAACCCTGCCCTCAGCAAGCTCCTAGTCTGAATGGAGAGTACTGACATGGACGGTCAAGGTTTAGGATAATTAGACTGTGGCAGAGGGAGACACAGAGGCTGTGGAAGCCTCAGGGGCTACTTGGTGCTTGGCGTGGGGGGGGGGGGGAGAGCACCCTTATGAGCAGAAGTGGTTAAGCTCCTTACTTACAGTGTGCTGGAGATGAGAAAGAACCCAACCCAGCCCTGGAATAACAGAGTCCATGTCCCACCCTAACCTATGCACATTGCATGTCCTACACGACAACCCAATGAAGCTAATCCAGCAATAAGCAGCACTTTGCAGACATCGAGGACATCGAGGCTTAGAGATTTTGAGTTACTGGCCCAGGGGAGCAGCCCAACTGGCATTCAGTGTGACCAGATGGTTTGGAGGGGCCCATGTTGGAAAAGATAAGGCTGGACACATGCACAAGGCAGTAACCTTCTTTACACAGGTGGTGTGGCATTGGAGCAGCCTTGGGCCGATCTCTCACTGTAGTCTCCACTCTGTGGCACCTGCAAAGCCAATCAGGAAAGGCTGGGCATGGGAGACTGAGACTGAGCCACATGGGGCTGTGGGCAAAAATGAGGGGCTTGCAGAATGGGAAGAATGACCATCTGCTTTCTTTCCCAGAATGGAACCGTAGATGGAGTTTCTGTTATTATTTCTGGGGGTACAACTCCTGCTTGTGGGAGCATTCCTCTACCAAAAGCACCACCGCAGTGACTTTACCTCCTTCCTGCACTTCCTAAGACAAGACAAGCCAGAGGGGACAGAAGAGCTGTCCTTTTTGGTCCACTCCAACCTCAGCCAGATCCACCCTGTGGACACCAGTGAGGAGGATCTGCCCAACTGTCCCATCATCTCACCCTATATCAGTAAGCTTGGGGGTGGGCTTTCTACATCCCCAACCACACCTTAGGCTCTGGGGAGCTGACAAGAATCCCTGAGGAGAGGAGAACCTGGAAGTAGAAGGCAATGGAGTTGGTGGCTGGGGTGAGGGAGAGAGTTCTGGTTATCTACTGCCACATCAGAATACATCACCCCCAAATGCAGTGTCTTGAAACAATCACTAACTCTCAAAGTTTATGTGTGGATCAGAAAATTTGGGAAGTGCTCAGCTAGATGGTTGTGGTCCAGGTTTTTCATGCAATTACAGTGATGTGGCTGGAGCTGGAACAGCAGGCAGCTGAAGCAACTAGGAGCTGACTGGTCATCTCACTCTCTTTATGTCATCTGAGGGTCTCTCTGTATGGGCTAGTTTGGGCTTCCTCACAGCATGGTGGCCTCAGAATTAATAGACTGCTTATACGGCAGCCAAAGGCTTCCAGAGCAAGTATTCACGTAAACATAGCAGAAGCCACAAGGCTTTTTATGATCTAGCCTCAACAACCACATAGCATTGCTTCCACCATATTCCATTTATTAAAACAATCCACAAAGCCCAGCAAATTTTAAGGTGTTGGGGACATAGACTAACTTATCTATAGGAGGAGTATCAAACTCACACTGTAAGGGCATGC
The DNA here is from genome assembly GCF_027409185.1 of Cynocephalus volans. Classification (NCBI taxonomy): domain Eukaryota; kingdom Metazoa; phylum Chordata; class Mammalia; order Dermoptera; family Cynocephalidae; genus Cynocephalus; species Cynocephalus volans. Next base: position 3,725,061 of record NC_084462.1, on the reverse strand, counting down.
TAGATAAGAGATACTGTTGTAGCCATCTTTAGAAAAAAATATGACCTGGCACAGAAAGGGAGTAGACAGACATGGCTGGGAGTTCTCTATGAGAGGAGAAAATAAGAGACTATCCTGAGAAGGAGGGTCGTCTGACAACTATCCAGGAGGAGACATCTGGGAGGCAGGTTTAGGACACTTCGGGTCCTAGGAAGAAAAGCAACAAGATGTGATGAACTTTCTGATAGAAGAATAAGAAACATGGGACCTGGGAAGAGGCCAAAAGGATTGTATATAATCAGGGGGGGAAATGAGGTAAGAATCAGAAAAAGAGGTATTGAGAGGCAGAGGAAAAAAACAGGAGGGCAGGGCATTCATGAGTGCACATGGATGGCCCAGAGTTCTCTGTACTGGTATATGACTATTAGTGTCCTAAGGTTTCTGTAACAAGGTACCACAAACTGGGGGTCTTAAAACAACAGAAGTGTATTCTCTCACAGTTCTGGAGGCCAGAATTCTGAAATCAAGGTGTTGGCAAGGGTTGGTTTCTGCTTGAGTCTCTGAGGGAGGAAGCATCTTATGCCTCTTTCCTAGTGTCTGATGGTTGCTGGCAATCCTTGGAATTCCTTGGCTTCTAGGCATATCACTCTAATCTCTGCCACTGCAGTCTTCTCCTCTGGGTCTTCACATGGCCTTCTTATAAGGACACAACTCATTGGACTTAGGGCCTACCCTAATCCAGTATGACCAATAATCTTTAACTAATTACATATGCAAAAACTGTTTCCAATAAGACCACATTCTGAAGTTCTGTATGGACATGAATTTTGAGGGGACACTATTCAACCCAGTGCAACTGAATTATGGGGTTGCTGTGGTAGGTCCCTGACCATTCTGGCTTCTGCCTCTCTCAGAGGGTCCCTTGAAGGTGATGATCCCAAAGAACCTGACGATGGAGAAAGTGGTGGAGAAGAACCCCTGGTGGAGCTGGGAGGCCAAAACCAGCCACCTGACTGTTGGACACAGCACCACACGGCGGTGGTGGTGCCCTACTATGGGCAAGCTGAGCACCTGCAGCACCTGCTTTTCCATCTGCACCCCTTCCTGCAGCGCCAGCAACTGCACTATGCCATCTATGTGGTGAACCAGGTGAGACAGGAATGGAGAGAGGCTGGCGCAAGAGGGCAGAGGGGTCTGAGAATGGCCTTAGAGAGTCAGGGCTAAAGCTGGCACTCTGAGGTGAGAGTGTCTGGGTCAGAGTATCTGGGGGGCTGACTTTGTGACTCAAGAAGAACTTGAAGGAATTTGGAGCCAAGGGCTACAAGTTTGATCTGGACTTGCTGAGTCTGGGATCAGCTTGAATGGCTATCTGAAGCAAAGGCTCAGTTCCACTGAGTGGAGCTTTTTGAGACCAAGGCTGGCCATGTTGGGCAATAAAACATACGGGGTACATTAAAGTACTGGGTTTGGGGTCAGTTACATAGTTGGTTGAATCTCAGCCTTGCCTGTTACTAGCTGTATTTTCTGAATGTGGAATCATTCATCCATTCATTCAATACAATACACTGTTAGTATAACCACGTATGAACTTGGGGATTTATACTCTGTTCCAGTTTTCTCATTCATAATAAGGATGATAATAGCACCTCCATCACTGGGTTGTGGGAAGGATTCATTGAGTTAATGAATGTAAAGCAGTTAAGGCATTGCTTAGCATGTCGTAGGTACTCAATAGGTGACAGTGGTGATGGCCATGGTAAAGATGATGATTCTGATAATGACGGTGATGCTGTTGCTGCTGTTCATGATGGTGTTGATGGTGTTGATGACGATGATGATATTTAAGATAGTGGTTGTGGTGGTGCCTTGGATTAAATTGTGTCCCCCAAAGTTCATGTATTAGAAGCTTAACCCCCACTGTAACTGTTGAGGGTGGGAAATCCTATTATGAAAATTGAAAGGTGGGGGTCTTGAAGAGGTGAGGTTCTGAGGGCTTTAAAAGGACAGTATGTGAGGAGGTTAGTCTCTCTTTCTGCTCCACCATTCTTCCCATGTAACACCCTGCATTGCTGTAGAGTCAACTCACCAGATGGGTTCCTTGGACTTTGGACTTCCCAGTCTCTGAAACTTTAAGCAACAAATTTCATTTTCTTCATAAATTACCCAGTTCTGGGTATTTTTTAATAAACAACAGAAGTGGACTTTGCTTTTGACCCCAGCTCCACCTGGACTGATACAGATAGTAATAATGATGCTGATGATGATGGTGATGGAAGTGATGGTGGTTATGATGATGTTGGTAATGGTGATGATGGAGGTGAAGTGATTATGCTGATGGTGTTGAAAATGATGAAGACAGTGATGGTGCTGATAATTCTGGTGATGCTGATGATGAACATAGTAATAATAGTGATGATGGTGATGATGATGAAGAAGATAATAATAGTGGAGGAAAAGGAGGAAGAGAAGAGTCAACCTATGGTGGTTCCTGGGCCTCAGACCCAGTCCTTGCCTAAGAGGAGTATAAATGAAGACACAGGTGGTCCCTCATCACCCCTAACCTCTGCTTCAGATGGCCTCTTGAAAGTTATGATTCTTAAGGACCTTGAAAATAGCCAGAGGAGGAAAGCTGAGAGGCTAAAGCTACTGACTCTGACTGGGATGGGTGTAGGGAATCCACAAGAGGTTTCCCAGGGGAGTAACTTATGAACTGCATCTTCTTGGACAAGTCTGGGTTTTCATATTCACAGTGAGAGAGAGAAGGCATCCAAGGCAGGGGAATGGCACTCAAAAAGGCCGGAGAGGACCAGCCTGGCCAGTGGGGGAACACTAATGCCTATGGTGAGGGCAGCACTGAGCATCTATGTCCACCCCAGGTAAACAACATTGCCTTCAACTGGGGTAAGCTACACAATGTGGGGTTCTGGGAGGCCATGCAAGAGAAGGACTGGGACTGTGTCTTCTTCCATGATGTGAACCTACTCCCAGAGGATGACCGCAACCTCCACACTTGTGACATATTCCCTGCCCATGTGTCTGTAGCGATTGACAAGTTCAACTACAAGTAGGTGGAGGGAGGGGACCTGCTGTGGGGAACTGTGAGCCAGGCCCTGCCTTTCTCTGCATCTCTCCCTGCCTATCTGTATGATGGGATCAAAGGTCCAGAGCCCAGTCACTGGGGCTGAGGCAGTGAAGGGGAGAGAGGACCTGGGGAAAGCCCTGGCAGACGATAAAGGACCTTCTGCTCAGATATGGGTGTCAAGTGGGGGTGGGGTGGTTATTGATGGGGGAGTCAGTAGTTGTGCCTAATAAAGTAGTGGACAGAGGTTATTGTAAAGGTCAGAGGAGAAGAACCTATGAAAGGAGGGTCTAACTAGAGGTGAGAAAGGGGCTATCCTATAGTTCTGGGGAGAAGGGGCCATCAGTGGAGTCACAAGGTGGAACTGTCAGAAGATTCAGGGGAGAGGATAGATCAAGGGCTAGGTAAGAAGCCATCCCAAGGGCCGGGGGAAGGGTTACCCCAGGATTAGACAAGGGGACACCCCAGAGGTCAAAGGAGGGACTAGGACTATCACAGGGGTCAGGGGAGAAGCTATCACAGGGGTAAGTTGTGAAGGGCTAACTCAGAAATGAACCTTGGAGATCCTAGTCAGGAAAGGACCATGGCCTCTGTTGCCTGAAATTCCTTGTGCTTCCAACTCTGCCTCCCTAGGCTGCCCTACCAAGGCTACCTTGGAGGGGTGTTTGCCCTGCGCCCCATTCACTACCTGAGGATAAATGGCTTCTCCAGCACGTACTGGGGCTGGCATGATGAGGATGACGACATTGCTGCCAGGTGGGGGGCCCTGTTCTAAGGATCCTAGCAGAAGGGGCTGCAGGTCCTGCCATCATGTGGGGGCCACAGCCACCCTGGACTAAGAGGGAAATAGGCTGCCCTATTAGGGGGACATGGGCTACCCTGGAATGGGGAAACATGGACTGGCAGGTTGGGCTATGGCATGGGGACCCTGCCAGAAGAGACAGAGAAGGCCTCCTTGCCTTCCATGTCCCTGGAAGGGTAAAACTAAGCGGAATGCTCCTTTCGCAGCCCCACCTGCTCTTTGGCTGCTACCACATGCTGGAGGAGGGGAAAGACCTTGGCCACCAGCAGAGCTCCCAGAGGTGAGTCAGTGTTGGAGGTGGAGTGGCCAATCCTGGGCCTTCCTTGAGGCCTGGGCTCACATGGCTGCCCCTCCCCATCCCCCAGGCCTGGCCTTCTGGCTCAGATCCACCAAAGGTGGCAACATAATGGCATCAACTCGCTGGGCTACAGGCTGCTTTCCAAGGAAAAGTGGCCCCTCTACACCAACCTCACCGTGGACATCAACTTCTAAGCCCCAGGAGGCCAAGTACCAAGCTGAAGGGTATCTGGAGGCCAGAACGGAGCCCCTGAGGCCAGGGTTGCAGGGCTGCCCTCCCATCTAACCCACATGGTTTCTTATTAAAGGAGAGTTTATTTTACTTGATTCTCCTCTCTTCAATTCCTAAATCTACCTACCCACCCACCCACCCACCCACCCATCCATCCATCCATCCATCCATCCAAACATTCATTTTCTTCCTCTCTCCCTGTCTCCCTCTCCCACCCCTTTCTCTGTCTCTTTGCTTTAACTCTGTCCAGGAGGTCCTCCTTAACATACTATAATTAGTACAGGCAAAAGATCCCTTCAAGTGAATGCACTTAAAATGGGGACCAAAATTTTTAGTAAATAGTGTGCATGTAGGAAGTTTTAATTGGGACTTCACATTGAATAACAGAACATAATTTCTGAAAATACCTTTATTTCAGATTTCATAAAATTCCATGTTTAGTGAATCATAAGAAAAAGCATTTGCATAGTACTCGCTATGGCCAGGCACCATTCTAATGCTTAACTTTACAAATACATGTAATCTGCAAAGGAGGCCATGAGGTAAAAACTATTATTACTCCCATTGTGCAGGTGGGGAAATTAAAGCTCAGAGAGGTTAAGTCACTTGCCACCAAACTAGCGAGGGGCCGAGCTGGGATATGGAACATCTAGGCAGGCTGGCTCCAGAGCCCATAAGCATAAATGCAACTGTTCCCAAATCTTGTGCTGATTCTTAGAATAGCCAAAGGATAGATTAAGGACTGATTCTTGGAGGGAGGGCGGGCGGCAGTATTTTTTCTGATCGAATCACAAGACAGTATGAATATTCTTTATTTTGCCATGGCCTTCATTGCCCAATAATAGAGAAGGTCATGGGGAGGTAGGCTACAATGGTTAAGAGTTGAGACGCTGGCATCAGACAGCCTAGTTCAAATCTGGGCTTTCCTCATTACTAGACTTCTGGTCTTGGGCAGATTTGTATCAAATGCTCTAGGCCTCAGCTTCCTCACCTATGAAATGGGGCTAATGAAGGTAGATTGCCTCCTACAATGATTGTGAGAAATAAATGAGTTAATTCACATAAGCTGCTTAGAACAGTAACTTCTTCTGGAAACTCAATTTAAAGTTTTGACCCTTAATCTCACTTTGAGGTCTTTGAACTAACAGTTATTCATCTCTTAGTTCTCTGAGCCAATAGTTTTTCACAAATCTGAGAACATGCGCTCACAGGACTGAAAACTACAGATATCACCCTGGGACCCATCAACTCCAAAGCTAATCACCCAACCAACTTCCAGATTCCTCAGTCTATGATCCAGCAGGCACTAAGCACTTATTTACTTGTCCGAAGAATTGCTACTGAGAGAAAAAAATATGAGCCAGAGACTGAGAGGGAGATGAGCATAACAGACTGTGAGGGGTTGGGGGCAGGAGGAAGAAGAAGGAACAAAGGACAAAGGCGTTATGGACAAAAAGCCCTGGAGGAGGCATAAATTCAGAGGTGTGGGATGGCCAGGAAAGGGACAGCTTTCTGGCAGTGGGGAGGAAAAGCTTGCCCTGGTAGGTGGTTAGGGAGAGCCATGTGAGGAGCGAACATCTGGATGGAGCTGAGGCCTCAAGACTGGTCTTCCCGGGTGATGGTGACAGTGAAAGCCCAGATCTGAGAAGGTAGGCACACCCTGAGGAGTCATGGAAACCCCTGACCAGTGTCTACAGTGTGGGCTCAAGATTTAATGAGACCTGTCCCCAGGGCTCTCCCACCTTCTTCCCTGAAACTGAATAAAATGCCACCACCAGGACTCAGGTGCACACTATTTCCCCCACACTACACAAAACCTCTCACTGCCACGAGAGGCCTACAAGGCCTTCCCACCACAAATAAGTACTAAGGCCAGGCCTTGTGCCTGGACTTCCCAGGTGAGATTTGATTTTCCACTTTTCTCTGGAGTTGGGACATGGTCATTGATATTACTCCTCTGGTCAGGGAGACACCAGTGAGGCACAGACAGAAGAGATTCATTCTCCAGAGCCAAAACAGGCTTCTGCGTGGAGCCTCCTCATTCCAGACACCTCTTCAGGACTGTGCCTGCTCCTGATCAGCTGTGTGGGCACCTCATCATACTTGAAGAGGTCCAGAAACTGAGACTGAGACCAACAACCTCCCCCATCTGAAGAAGACTTCCAGTGGACTAAAATCTCCCACCTCAGAGGAACCCTGGCAGGCTCAGGGACACTGGGTCCCACTAAACTGCACCAAGCACTTGGTCTACTCCTGTAGTTTCAGGACTTAACACACTCATTTACTTCTCACACAAACTTGTTGGGTAAGATACTATTATAATCTTTCTTTTGTAAATGATAAAAACAAGATGGATAAGTCCAATAACTTCTTCAGCAGGTGCAGAGAGAGTAAAGGCAGGAATCAAATCCAGGAACCTAGCTCCTGGGACTGTCCACTTAAAGACTGCTATTCTGCTTCTCAGAAGTATTTATAACAGGATTTTTTTTTTTAAGCAAAAAATGTGTGAAAGAGACAATAATAAAAAATGTGGGAATGTCTGAATAAACTACAGTACATCAATCCATGGAATACCGTGCAGCCACTGAAAAGATATACTGCAGAGAGAAAAAAACATGGACATGCATGTATGATATGATCAGATTTTTATAAAACGAGAGTCTCATATAAGTATATGATTATAATAATATGTGTGCTTGTGAGTGAGTGAGCATGTGGGTATGTGTGTGATGTGCTGGCAAACATCTGTAAAAAGCCAGATTGTAAATATTTCCAGCTTGGGGGCTATATGATCTCTGCCACAACTATTCAATTATGCTGATGGAGTGTGAAAGCAGTCCCAGACAATACATACACAAATGAACATGGCTGTGTTCCAATAAAACTACATACATTAAAAGAAAAGAGCTGGTACATCATATTCGGCCAATGGCCACAGTTTGCTGATTAGGAGCCTGTATGTATATGATTAGGAGCCTGTACAACAATATAAACAAGTCTAGACTAAATGGTCAGCACTAATCATCTACAGAGAGGCTTGCCACAGATGGTAAATGTGGAAAGGAAAGGGAGGGTAGAGCTAAGCTAATCATATCAGAAAAACTACAATATGAAAACCAGAATACATTACAAAATCTTATGCATTTAGCAAAATATGTACTTTCATGTGTCTATATAATAACAAAATTAATAACTGTTGATGGTGCAACTTCAGCACATAAATATTCTATACGGAATGAATTTGATAAACCCAATTACATTAGATTCTTTAATAACTATAATCTATCTATACCTCCTGCTATATAGTGAATTCTGCAGCAAACCCTAATGAACTAAGGGCATATATATACATACACATACACATATAAACATACATATATGTATGCTGACCAGCCCATATATACATATACACAAATAAGAATGGTATTGTCTTTTAATTCTATTTTTCCATGAACTTTTTGAAGTACTCTCATATATACATACCTATGTACACACACACACACACACACACACACACACACACATTCATATATAGTACTGTACTATCATTCACTTTGCTGGCACTTTTGGAAATATTGAAATCCCACAATAAACAGGGTTATCAATGACATAACTCACCACTATCTTTCCCATAAATAATCTGGTAATAATGCCTTGTACCATTTTCTGTAGAAAAGCTTTTCTCAATGCATTAGTCAGGGTTTCTTCTCAGGACGAAATTTATGATTCCTAATGAGACTGATAGAAATATGGACATTTCTGTTTAAAGTTCTTTATGAGTAACTTCCCACACGTAAAACAGTGTGATGTAGTGATGTGTTTACATGTGCAATGCATTCCTACAGGTTTTTTGAAGCATGAATTCTATGACGTACAATTAGATCTGACTCTTATGAGAAGATCTTCTCTTCTTTAAGAAACTCAGGGAGTCTGTTTCATTTATGAATATGTGGCTGCACTAGGAACTGATTTCTTGGTAAAGCCTTTCACAGAATAACTGCATTTGTAAGATTTGTCTCTGGTATGAGTTGTTTGGTGTTTATTAAAATTTGACCTGTTGTTGAAGGCCTTCCCACATTCAGAACACACATAAGGTCTCTCTCCTGTGTGAATTCGCTGATGTACTTTGAGTTGTGGTTTCTTACTGAACGATTTTCCACAGTCATGGCATTCATAAGGTTTCTCTCCAATGTGAGTTCTTTGATGGGCAATCAACTCTGATTTCTGGATAAAGGCTTTCCCACATTTGTAACAGACAAAAGGTCTCTCTCTAGTGTGAGTTATTTGATGTTTATGGAAATTTGACCTGCCGTTGAAGGCCTTCCCACACTCAGTACATACATAGGGTTTCTCTCCTGTGTGAATTCGCTGATGCTCTTTGAATTGGGACTTAGAAGTGAAGGCTTTCCCACAGTCACTGCATTTGTAAGGCTTCTCTCCTGTGTGAATTCTCTGATGCATGCTGAGGATTGACTTCTGGTTGAAGGCTTTCCCACATTCACTGCATATGTGGTGTCTTTCTCCAGTATGAATTTTCTGGTGTATATTGAGGTGTGACTTTTGGGTGAAGGCTTTTCCACAGTCACTACATTCATAAGGTTTTTCCCCTGTGTGAATTCGATGATGTATATCAAGTTGTGACTTGGAAATGAAGGATTTCCCACAGTTGCAGCACTGATAAGGTTTTTCTCCAGTGTGACTTCTTTGATGTACAATCAAGTGTGCCTTCTGGATGAAGGCCTGCCCACATTCAATGCATACATAGGACTTCTGCCCTGAATGGATTCTCTGGTGCAAGCTGAGTGTTGACTTCTGAGTGAAGGCCTTTCCACATTCACTGCATGCATACTGTCTCTCACCAGTATGGATTTTCTGATGTATTATGAGGGTTGAGTTCTGGGAGAAGCCTTTGCCACATTCACCACATTCATAGAGTTTTTCTTTACTGTGAGTTCGCTGATGCCTGAAGAGAGATAACATCTGGAAAAAGGCTTTCCCACATTCATGGCATTTATAGGGCTTCTTTCTAGAGTGAGCTTTCTGGTGAGTAATCAATTCTGACCTCTGAATAAAGACCTTCCCACATTCCTTACATATATAGGGTATGTTATCTGTATGATCTGTCAGATATACACTGAGTTTTGGTTGTGGGGTGAAGGCATTTTTACATTTGCTGCATTCATGGAGGTTTTCTAAGCTATGAATTCTCTGTTGGGTAAGGATGTGTGGTTTCAGGGTAAAGTTCCTCCCACATTCAGTACATTCTTCCAGTTTCTCCTGAGTATGAATTTGATGTTGTATGAGTGATTGTTTATGGTCACAGACTTTTCTACATTGATTACCTTTGCATAATTTCTCTCCTGTATGAATATTCTTACTGCAAGCATTAGAAGAGCTATGGGTGAATACCTGACCAGATTCAATGATGTCATCAAGCTGTTTTGTGGCATTGCTTTGATTTTGACCACTGACTTCTAGTTTAGACTTCACACTTTTTGTAAATGAGCAACATTTATGAGTTCTTTTTTGTAATGAAACAAGGTGGGGCCTCACATTACTGATTTTTTCAGGGTCCTTATATTCACAAGTGCACTCTGTATTCAATGTTTTCTTATTGAGGAAAGCACCATGATGTGAAAATTTACTTTGATTTTGTTGATCTCTTTCTGCATGGTCAGCATACTGCCAAAGTTCTTCTAAAATGGAACACCATGAACCATCTCTTGTGACTTCACCCACCATATCATTTTGAAATGAAGCTTTCTCAGAAATTTTCTGTTGTGGGGTTTCAAGCCCAAATTCCCCTTCTAGAAGAAGAAAGAGAAGATGAAATACACACAATGAACAGAACAGGGAAGGAATCAAAGAGCTGATTGGCACTTAACACAGGGAAATCTCCGTCATGTAACAATGGTGCTCATGATGTTGAGAATGAATATGAACCTCACATAGCCATTTCTATATGCAAGCACTCATCTATGTAGTCTTAACATGTGCCAGGCAATGGCCTATGTGATGCACACATAGACTCATTTAATCCTCATAAAAACCTCAGGAGGTAGCTATGATTAATGTTCCTCTTTTACAAATAAAGAAAAGGAAGCACAGAACAGTTAAGTCATTGGCCAATATCACTTTGCTAATCTCTGAGGAAAATTAGATGTGAATAAAGGCAACCTGGTTCCACTTACACAGGCAGTCTAGAGACCCATCTAGTATAGTAACTACAGGATAAAACAGTATTACAGGGCAACACTGGTGGCTAGCCAATGCTTGAAGGAGGAAGCTCAGTGTAGAGGTCTTCATTAGCTCTCAGATATCAATCCTCATCAAACTCCCCATTTTCTCTATCTTGTTAGAACCCGTGGCAAACCCTCAGTCTTCTAGATCCTTTGGAAAACTATTGAAGCAACAGCTATCCTGACATGGCCAAGCAATGAAAGAATGCCTATGCCACAACTCTCAAACTTTCCATAAAACTGCATTTTTTTTTTCTTGAACCTAGAAATATATGCATATCCCAAGAAAGGTATACTGCAAGACTGAACAAGCAAGCTGTTCCCTAGAATGCGTTTCATCCATCTCCCATAGAACTTAATTGGTCTCTTTTTAGAACTTTCAGCTTTATGCTAATTTAGTATACTTTTTTTTTTTTTTTTTTTTGCCAAGAATGAGAATCCTTGATCATCTAATTTTCTGGTATAGTGCACAAAACACAGTGGATTCTCAATAAAAATAATATAGTTACTAAATTTTACTATTATTTTATTCTACCAGATTTAAATATTGGGTATGATATGACCATCATATCTAGTTTCTTTTCTCTTTCAGTCACTTCCATAAACTGTATCCGACTCTTGCCCTGTCCAAAACCTTCATTTATCTTACACTTTTTTAAATGAGAACCTTTTAAAGTTTTATTGCTAACTTTTTCTTATTACAATAAAAAACACATAAAATTTACCATCTCACTCAGTTCTTAGTGTACAATTCAGTAGCATTATGTATATTCACATTGTTGTGCAGCAGATCTCCAGAAACTGTACATCTTGCAAAACTGAAACACTGTACCTACTAAAAAATTCCCATTTCCCCTTTCTCTCTCAGTCTCTGGCAACCACCATTCCATTTTCTGTCTCTATGGATGGACTACTCTGAGTAACTCATTGCTGTAGATTGAATTGTGGTCCCCTATTATGGTAATTGAAAGGTAGGGCCTTGAAGAGGTGATTAGATTGGAGGACCATGCCCAAGTAAATACGTTAATCTATTGATGGTTTAATTGTGGTCATGGGCATGGTTCTGAGGCCTTTAAAAGGAGGAGGAGTGAAGAGTTAGCTCTCTCTCTACTTCTGCCATCTGCCATGTGACACCCACCAACAAGACTCTCACCAGACGTGTTCCCTGAACTTTGAACTTCTGAGCCTCTGACACTGGAATCAATAAATATTCTTTACAAATTACCCAATTTCAAGTATATCTGTTATGAGCAATAGAAACAGACTAATACATTCATATAAGCAGAATCACACAATATTTGTTCTTTTATGTCTGGGTTGTATAACTTGGCATAATGTCTTTTAATGAATATCCATGTTGTAGCATGTGTCAGAATTTCCTTTCTTTTTAAGGCTGAATAGTATTCCACCATATGTATACACCACATTTTGTTTATTCATCTGTTGATGAACAATTGGATTGCTTCCGCTTCTTGGCTATTGTGAATACTGCTGCTTTGAACATGGCTGTACAAGTATCTGTTTGAGTCCCTGCTTTCAATTCTTTGGGGTATCTGCCCAGAAGTGGAATTGCTGGATCATGTGGTATTCTATGCTTAATTTTAGATGAATTGTGATTCCGTTTTCTACAGTGGCTACCCCATTTTACATTCCCAGCAGCAATGCACAAGGGTTACAATTTCTCCGCATCCTTGCTAATGCATGTTATTCTGTTTTATAATAGTAGCCATTCTAATGGGTATGAAGTGATATCACACTGTGGTTTTGATTTGCATGTCCCTAATGATTAGTGATGTTGAACATCTTTCCTATGTTTGCTGGCCATTTGTATATCATCTCTGAAGAAACGTTTGAGTCCTTTGCCGATTTTTTAATAAGGTTATTTGTTTTTTGATCATTTTCACTGTTAACTAGCAATTTTATCCATACGCTGGCTTTCATTTATTCTAGAAATCTTAATACACTGTGTCCCAAGGCTTAGATTTGGAACATATTAAACTTCTCACTTATTTAGATAATAAAAATCTTGCTGAACCTGGTATATTTAAATTACTACCAAAAATGATCAATGTAAACTATCAGAACTATGCTGAAAAGCTTTTCCATAACTCTCCAACACAGGTAAACAATGTTGATAGCAAAAAAGTCCAATTTATTCCCAAATCTAAGCATATACTCATATCCTTTACCCCCACTAACCCTGCTTAGTCTGCTCCTTTGTTCCAATTTGAAATTGCTTCATGGAGCAGTTACAGGTACTGTGCCCTGAAAATTAACTCCACATGTCACTCCACCTCTATGGTGACACCATTTTCTCTGAACTCACAGACAGTAACTCTCTATGCCCCCATTTTGATATTTATTTCTTGAGTAGGTTTCCATGAAACAGGCATGATTAATGTATAAAGGTTGATGTTTTCAACATTTCATACCACTGTTCTCGCCATTCCTTTGAATTTACCTCAGCAGATATTTAAAATATCTTTCTAAAATACAGCAAAATATTAATTTCTGCCTAGCTTCAGAAATTCAGTAATTTTTCTATCCTCAGTGGTTTCCTCAGGCGTAACATCGACATAATGAGGAGTAACTAGACAGACTGCAAAATAATCAATAGACCATAAGCAAAGTGGATCACCTACATAGTAGACATTAGGCAAAATATGAAAACAATGGAGTAGAGCAGGTGTGGTGAAACTATTCAGGTATATTTTAAAATTGGAAATATGTGAGCATGATGACAATGTCACTGAAAATAGTTTGTTAATCCTGCATCATAGGAAATAACTGAGTGTTTTCATTAAAATCCATTGAGGAAAAAAACCAAAAACAAAATAGCAATGTTTGCGGTAATAAAATCTGTGAGTAGCATCTTGACTGAACTCATTTGGAATCCACAAATCCCAGCAGGAACAAAACAGTCTAAACATGAGAAAATACAGAGCCTGGTTTGTAGTGATACCACTGAGATTAAGAAAAAGGGACACCTAAATTGTATGTTCATAAAGAAAAATTGGTAGAAATTTCAAAGTAATAAATTAAATTAGAGGACTGAGAGGGAAGAGCCCAGAAATGCAAAAATATCTGACAAAATTTGTCAGGTGAAAAGAATGTATTATTTGGGTGATGACAATTCCAATTTCTGATTCCCAAAATTAAGGAAGTGAATCATCCCAGGGGAACTGTCCTCCATGTAGTTAAATAAGGATGCAGAATACAGTTTAAGCACAGGGACTGTTGATACAGGAATCATCAGAATACAAAAATGAGGAGTAAGTGTTCAGAATGGATGGGACTTTTAAGGCAATTGCTATATGAAGGGATGACCAGGGAAACATACCTAGCCCTAAGCTAGAGGTGCTGCAATTAGGGAAAAAGAAGAAAGAAGATACAACACATAAAAAAAATTGATGAATTCAGGGGAGAGACAAATAAACGGGAAAAAAGGCAAAGAACTCCATGGACACAAAGGATAAAACAATACAAAAAAGCAACACACAAATGGAAAACCCAATCAGATAACAAATATGATGAGGTACTCTATTTAGTTATTAGAAAATAACATTTAAACAATGAAATGGCCCTCTCCCCCATCAGATGGGCCATAAATTAACTGGTTTGGTTAATGCTAAGTGTTGGCAAGCAAGATGTGCAAATGCAGATCCTTGTGAATTTGCACATGGAAGTATAGACTGGCGCAGCTTATTTGAAGAGCTATATGGTTGACTTAGTCAAATTAAGTATTCTTACCTCCATGATTAGGCAATGCCCCCGAGTATTCAGCTTTGAGAATTTCCTATGCCAGCCCTACTGAACACTTATAAGATATGTATTGCAGCATTAGTTGTAGAAACTGGGAGTAGGAGACAACCTAAATGTCCACTACTGGGGCAATGGATGTGGTAGGCAGATAATGGCCCCCCAAAGATATACACATCCACCTGGGTACAAGTCACTCACCTTGATCCCTCTGATGTGGGAGTTCAGCCTCTCCCATCCATGGCTTCTTTCCTTTTTCCATCCTTAAGATGACCTCTGGGTTGGGAATGTGACACCCTGTTAATTAGAAGGGCTACTTGGTTTGGGTATAGCTTCTTAGGTTTTAAGAGACTATTCAATGAAGCTTTTCTTTGGCTCATAAGAAGGTCAAATGGGCACAAAGTAATACTCAAAGGTCCCCAAGAGGAATGAACAATTCAAGACAAAACAAGGAAAAAAACATGACATAATTCTGATATCCCACTGTGTTCTGTAAGGAGGAAGGAAATCTCAACAAGGCCCATCCAAGATTCCCAGGTCAGCTGTGCTCACCCACTGAGAAGAGGTGGCTATAGATCTCCAGCATCACATCCTGGTACAGGTGTCTCTGGGCACGGTCCAGTTGCTGCCACTCCTCCCTGCTGAAGTCCACAGTCACATCCTCGAAGGACACTGATCCCTGTGATAACGTACCCCAGCTCACTGTGAATTACTCATCATTGGCAAATGAGGAAGTTACACATAGGAACAAGTATTTAATGATTTCTCACTGTGATGCATCATTTAGGCTTTCAACCAAATACCTATTTGACATTGTATTGTGGGAGATAAAAAATATTTACACAAATATGCTGCCATCTCTCGTATACTACAATCATTCAGTCACTCTTTTTTCAGAAAAGAAGCCAGAAATGGGTTCTCTGTAATATTCTAACCAGGAATAACCAGCATGTTTATTAGGCAAGTACATGCCAGGCTGCAGTTGCGCTGGGTCCTGGGGGCTTGACGTAGAATTACATAAGCTTCTACTCTAACCGCAACTCAGAGACTTGAAAAACAAGTAAATACAACACAGAGACTTGAAAAACAGGTAAGTACACAAGCTCAACTGCGGGGTTAAAAAAGAGAGGCAGAAATATACACAGAGCACACTGCTGGGAGGGGCAAATTACAGACAAGCAAAAATACCTGGGAGTGGAAGATCATGCTACATAGAGTGGGTGAAGCTTAAACTGGAAGTGAGAAGTTTGATGCAGGATTTGTGAAGGAAACCATTTTCCAGAAAAGAACATGAGTAAAGGTGGAGAGGTAGGAAAATCCACAGTTAAGTCAAGCAGCAGCAGATAGCTCTGTGTAAGAGAGGTGACTGTGTGATGTTTGGAAGGTTATCATCCAAGTTCCAAGGAGGTAGGCTGGGATGGATCTGATTGTGTAATGTCTATAAATTTTTTATTGTAATTAATGGATTGTCACGTATTTTAAGTGCAGGAAAGACATATGATCATATTTGTAATTCAACAAAATCTTTCCTATAAGAACCAATTTTAGGTTAATTAAAGGGTTGATGGTGTAAACATCTTCATTACAGAAGGATTACAGCTGAAACATGCATCCTGAAGGACAGAATTACAATTTCACCACTTTTACTCATCACCAATGGTTGCTAAAACCATACAGGTCAAAGATTGGGCTTTATAATAGAGAACTGGGCTCACAACACTTGAACCCAATGAGGAAGTTTAACATCACAGAGAGAAATGACCAGATATTATGTGCACCTGGTATGATGTAACAGTACATACGTGGTATATGAAATATTCTTGCTAAGAAAAAATTAAATTAAATTGGAATCTGACCAAGCCTCTAGAGCAGAGCTTTCCAATGAAAATATAACGTGAGCCACTAATGCGAGCCCCAGATAATTTCAAATTTTCTAGCAGCCAAGTTAAGAACAAAACAAAACAAAACAAAAAACAGGCAAAACCTGGCTTAGTAATATAATTTATTTAATCCTACAGATCCAAATTATTATTTGAATATGTAACCAATATTTAAAAATCATTAGATATTTTACATTCTTTTTTCATATTAATCTTTCAAGAGCCACTGTATATTTTATAGTTCCAGCCCATTTCAGTGTAAACCAGCCACATTTTAAGTGCTCAATGGCTATCTGTGGTGAGTGTCCGCCATTTTGGACAGAGTAGGTCTAGATTTAAATACCAGCTCACCCAAAAGACAAGGATAAAGGCCTATGTTAAATGACACCATGGGAATGCTATTGAGCCAGATCTAAAATTTGCTTCATTCTAAAGGCCAACCCAATTCTTCAAGAAATGAACAGCATGAATAAAACATGGAGGAAAAATGTTTATAGATTAAAAGAGACTAAAGATACATATCAACTAAGTAGAATGTGTGAACACTGGCTGGATCCTAATATGAAAAATCAAGTTTAGATAGTTTGACTGGGTATCACTGATATTAAGAAATAATCTCTATTTTTTAGGTGTGTGAATAATATTTATGGTTTTTGGTTTAGAAACTATAGTTACTCTGCATTAAAATTCTTTATATTGACATATTGGGTATACAAGGGTACTTCAAAAAGTTCATGGAAAGATTGTATCATCTTTCAATTCTATTTTTCCACAAACTTTTCAAGGCACCCTCATATCATCGTAATTTAAATGAGTCGATGAATAATTTAATAATTTCTCAGTTGTAATGTCTTATCTGGAAAATATCAATGGATGATATTTACCATACAAAATTTTCTAACAATTCTAAGAGGATAAAGGATTCTCCTATGGACTGACTGTGTCCCCTACCCCAGATTCATATGTTGAAATGCCAAACCCCATGAGATGTATTAGAAAGTGGAGACTTTGGGAAATGTAGCCTTCAAGAATGGGATTAGTGCTTTTATAAGAATTAACAAGAGAGATAATTTCTCTTAGTCGTAATAGGATACAACAAGAAGAACTACAAATCAGGAAGAGGGCCCTCACTAGACACTGAATCTGCTCGTGTCTTGATTTTGAACTTCCAAGCCCCTAGAACTGTAAGAAATAAATGTTTGTTGTTTAAGCCACTCAGTCTATGGCATACAGTTACAGTAGTCTGAACTAAGACAGGCCCTGAGACCAAAAAGTTTCAAAACTGCCGCTCTAATTGTTGAATGTGCAGTTCTCTCCTTTCTCTCACTCACACACACACACATACACACACACACACACACATCTGTCACAAGAGATTAAATGCTTATAGAATATTTTTTAAAAACAAACAAAAAATCTTGAAAAAATGGAAAAACATATACTAGTCTCTCAAGGATAATTTTATATTATAAAGATGACAGTTGGTTCTATCTTAAAGTATTAGTTCAAACCACAGAAAAAAATCATCATTTTGTAGGTCAAAAATGGCTCAATATTGGTGATTTAAAGTTGTTTAGGCCAATGTAAATTAAATGCCAT